>NC_133017.1:7310829-7630072 GCF_048564905.1 Vicugna pacos
CGTTCCCTTTGTGCTGGATGAGCGAACGTCTCTCCACATGCTCAGTTCTGAGAGATAAGTGTGTGTGAAAGCAGTCCTTCACCTAGCTTGAAGGGAACACAAAGATTCTTTTCAGTTGCAAATTCCACTCCATACAAATAAATGGGGAGGTACAAGCTCCAACTCGGTTTTACAGTGAAAACGGCAGGCACTTCAAACCGGCACTAGGAAACAGAATGAGAAACCAGTGTTAGGTTTTCTCCTGCAAACCGTTCGCTTTGTGCTGGATGTACGAACGTCTCTCCACATGCTCAGTTCTGAGAGATAAGTGTGTGTGAAAGCCGTCCTTCACCTAGCTTGAAGGGAACACAAAGTTTCTTTTCAGTTGCAAACTCCACTCCATACATATATATGGGGATGTACGAGCTCCAACTCGGTTTTACAGTGAAAACGGCAGGCACTTCAAACCGGCACTAGGAAACAGACTGAGAAACCAGAGTAAGGGTTTCTCCTGCAACCCGTTCCCTTTCTGCTGGATGAACGAACGTCTCTCCACATGCTCAGTTCTGAGAGATAAGTGTGTGTGAAAGCCGAACTTCACCTAGCTTGAAGGGAACACAAAGTTTCTTTTCAGTTGCAATGTCCACTCCATACATATATATGGGGAGGTACAAGCTCCAACTCGGTTTTACAGTGAAAACGGCAGGCACTTCAAACCGGCACTAGGAAACAGACTGAGAAACCAGAGTCAGGGTTTCTCCTGCAACCCGTTCCCTTTGTGCTGGATGAACGAACGTCTCTCCACATGCTCAGTTCTGATAGATAAGTGTGTGTGAAAGCCGTCCTTCACCTAGCTTGAAGGGAACACAAATTTTCTTTTCAGTTGCAAACTCCACTCCATACATATATATGGGGAGGTACAAGCTCCAACTCGGTTTTACAGTGAAAACGGCAGGCACTTCAAACCGGCACTAGGAAACAGACTGAGAAACCAGAGTAAGGATTTCTCCTGCAACCCGTTCCCTTTGTGTTGGATGAACGAACGTCTCTCCACATGCTCAGTTCTGAGAGATAAGTGTGTGTGAAAGCCGTCCTTCACCTAGCTTGAAGGGAACACAAAGTTTCTTTTCAGTTGCAAACTCCACTCCATACATATATATGGGGAGGTACAAGCTCCAACTCGGTTTTACAGTGAAAACGGCAGGCACTTCAAACCGGCACTAGGAAACAGACTGAGAAACCAGAGTAAGGGTTTCTCCTGCAACCCGTTCCCATTGTGCTGGATGAACGAACGTCTCTCCACATGCTCAGTTCTGAGAGATAAGTGTGTGTGAAAGCCGTCCTTCACATAGCTTGAAGGGAACACAAAGTTTCTTTTCAGTTGCCAACACTACTCCATACATATATATGGGGAGGTACAAGCCCCAACTCGGTTTTACAGTGAAAACGGCAGGCACTTCAAACCGGTACTAGGAAACAGACTGAGAAACCAGAGTAAGGGTTTCTCCTGCAACCCGTTCCCTTTGTGCTGGATGAACGAACGTCTTTCCACATGCTCAGTTCTGAGATATAAGTGTGTGTGAAAGCCGTCCTTAACCAAGCTTGAATGGAACACAAAGTTTCTTTTCAGTTGCAAACACCACTGCATACATATATATAGGGTGGTACAAGCTCCAACTCGGATTTACAGTGAAAACGGCAGGCACTTCAAACAGGCATTAGGAAACAGATTGAGAAACCAGAGCCAGGGTTTCCCCTGCAACCCGTTCCCTTTGTGCTGGATGAACGAACGTCTCTCCACATGCTCAGTTCTGAGAGATAAGTGTGTGTGAAAGCCGTCCTTCACCTAGCTTGAAGGGAACACAAAGTTTCTTTTCAGTTGCAAACTCCACTCCATACATATATATGGGGAGGTACAAGCTCCAACTCGGTTTTACAGTGAAAACGGCAGGCACTTCAAACCGGCACTAGGAAACAGACTGAGAAACCAGAGTCAGGGTTTCTCCTGCAACCCGTTCCCTTTGTGCTGGATGAACGAACGTCTTTCCACATGCTCAGTTCTGAGATATAAGTGTGTGTGAAAGCCGTCCTTAACCAAGCTTGAAGGGAACACAAAGTTTCTTTTCAGTTGCAAACTCCACTCCATACATATATATGGGGAGGTACAAGCTCCAACTGGGTTTCACAGTGAAAACGGCAGGCACTTCAAACCGACACTAGGAAACAGACTGAGAAACCCGAGTCAGGGTTTCTCCTGCAACCCGTTCCCTTTGTGCTGGATGAGCGAACGTCTCTCCACATGCTCATTTCTGAGAGATAAGTGTGTGTGAAAGCCGTCCTTCACCTAGCTTGAAGGGAACACAAAGATTCTTTTCAGTTGCAAACTCCACTCCATACATATATATGGGGAGGTACAAGCTCCAACTCGGTTTTACAGTGAAAACGGCAGGCACTTCAAACCGGCACTAGGAAACAGACTGAGAAACCAGTGTTAGGTTTTCTCCTGCAAACCGTTCGCTTTGTGCTGGATGTACGAACGTCTCTCCACATGCTCAGTTCTGAGAGATAAGTGTGTGTGAAAGCCGTCCTACACCTAGCTTGAAGGGAACACAAAGTTTCTTTTCAGTTGCAAACTCCACTCCATACATATATATGGGGATGTACGAGCTCCAACTCGGTTTTACAGTGAAAACGGCAGGCACTTCAAACCGGCACTAGGAAACAGACTGAGAAACCAGAGTAAGGGTTTCTCCTGCAACCCGTTCCCTTTCTGCTGGATGAACGAACGTCTCTCCACATGCTCAGTTCTGAGAGATAAGTGTGTGTGAAAGCCGAACTTCACCTAGCTTGAAGGGAACACAAAGTTTCTTTTCAGTTGCAAACTCCACTCCATACATATATATGGGGAGGTACATGCTCCAACTCGGTTTTACAGTGAAAACGGCAGGCACTTCAAACCGGCACTAGGAAACAGACTGAGAAACCAGAGTAAGGGTTTCTCCTGCAACCCGTTCCCTTTGTGCTGGATGAACGAACGTCTCTCCACATGCTCAGTTCTGAGAGATAAGTGTGTGTGAAAGCCGTCCTTCACATAGCTTGAAGGGAACACAAAGTTTCTTTTCAGTTGCCAACACTACTCCATACATATATATGGGGAGGTACAAGCCCCAACTCGGTTTTACAGTGAAAACGGCAGGCACTTCAAACCGGTACTAGGAAACAGACTGAGAAACCAGAGTAAGGGTTTCTCCTGCAACCCGTTCCCTTTGTGCTGGATGAACGAACGTCTCTCCACAAGCTCAGTTCTGAGAGATGAGTGTGTGTGAAAGCCGTCCTTCAACTAGCTTGAATGGAACACAAAGTTTCTTTTCAGTTGCAAACACCACTGCATACATATATATAGGGAGGTACAAGCTCCAACTCGGATTTACAGTGAAAACGGCAGGCACTTCAAACAGGCATTAGGAAACAGATTGAGAAACCAGAGCCAGGGTTTCCCCTGCAAACCGTTCCCTTTGTGCTGGATGAACGAACGTCTCTCCACATGCTCAGTTCTGAGAGATAAGTGTGTGTGAAAGCCGTCCTTCACCTAGCTTGAAGGGAACACAAAGTTTCTTTTCAGTTGCAAAATCCACTCCATACATATATATGGGGAGGTACAAGCTCCAACTCGGTTTTACAGTGAAAACGGCAGGCACTTCAAACCGGCACTAGGAAACAGACTGAGAAACCAGAGTCAGGGTTTCTCCTGCAACCCGTTCCCTTTGTGCTGGATGAACGAACGTCTTTCCACATGCTCAGTTGTGAGATATAAGTGTGTGTTAAAGCCGTCCTTAACCAAGCTTGAAGGGAACACAAAGTTTCTTTTCAGTTGCAAACTCCACTCCATACATATATATGGGGAGGTACAAGCTCCAACTGGGTTTCACAGTGAAAACGGCAGGCACTTCAAACCGGCACTAGGAAACAGACTGAGAAACCCGAGTCAGGGTTTCTCCTGCAACCCGTTCCCTTTGTGCTGGATGAGCGAACGTCTCTCCACATGCTCAGTTCTGAGAGATAAGTGTGTGTGAAAGCCGTCCTTCACCTAGCTTGAAGGGAACACAAAGATTCTTTTCAGTTGCAAACTCCACTAAATACATATATATGGGGAGGTACAAGCTCCAACTCGGTTTTACAGTGAAAACGGCAGGCACTTCAAACCGGCACTAGGAAACAGACTGAGAAACCAGTGTTAGGTTTTCTCCTGCAAACCGTTCGCTTTGTGCTGGATGTACGAACGTCTCTCCACATGCTCAGTTCTGAGAGATAAGTGTGTGTGAAGCCGTCCTTCACCTAGCTTGAAGGGAACACAAAGTTTCTTTTCAGTTGCAAACTCCACTCCATACATATATATGGGGATGTACGAGCTCCAACTCGGTTTTACAGTGAAAACGGCAGGCACTTCAAACCGGCACTAGGAAACAGACTGAGAAACCAGAGTAAGGGTTTCTCCTGCAACCCGTTCCCTTTCTGCTGGATGAACGAACGTCTCTCCACATGCTCAGTTCTGAGAGATGTGTGTGTGTGAAAGCCGAACTTCACCTAGCTTGAAGGGAACACAAAGTTTCTTTTCAGTTGCAAACTCCACTCCATACATATATATGGGGAGGTACAAGCTCCAACTCGGTTTTACAGTGAAAACGGCAGGCACTTCAAACCGGCACTAGGAAACAGACTGAGAAACCAGAGTAAGGGTTTCTCCTGCAAAAAGTTCCCTTAGTGCTGGATGAACGAACGTCTCTCCACATGCTCAGTTCTGAGAGATAAGTGTGTGTGAAAGCCGTCCTTCACATAGCTTGAAGGGAACACAAAGTTTCTTTTCAGTTGCCAACACTACTCCATACATATATATGGGGAGGTACAAGCCCCAACTCGGTTTTACAGTGAAAACGGCAGGCACTTCAAACCGGTACTAGGAAACAGACTGAGAAACCAGAGTAAGGGTTTCTCCTGCAACCCGTTCCCTTTGTGCTGGATGAACGAACGTCTCTCCACATGCTCAGTTCTGAGAGATGAGTGTGTGTGAAAGCCGTCCTTCAACTAGCTTGAATGGAACACAAAGTTTCTTTTCAGTTGCAAACACCACTGCATACATATATATAGGGAGGTACAAGCTCCAACTCGGATTTACAGTGAAAACGGCAGGCACTTCAAACAGGCATTAGGAAACAGATTGAGAAACCAGAGCCAGGGTTTCCCCTGCAACCCGTTCCCTTTGTGCTGGATGAACGAACGTCTCTCCACATGCTCAGTTCTGAGAGATAAGTGTGTGTGAAAGCCGTCCTTCAACTAGCTTGAATGGAACACAAAGTTTCTTTTCAGCTGCAAACACCACTGCATACATATATATAGGGAGGTACAAGCTCCAACTCGGATTTACAGTGAAAACGGCAGGCATTTCAAACAGGCATTAGGAAACAGATTGAGAAACCAGAGTCAGGGTTTCACCTGCAACCCGTTCCCTTTGTGCTGGATGAACGAACGTCTCTCCACATGCTCAGTTCTGAGAGATAATTGTGTGTGAAAGCCGTCCTTCACCTAGCTTGAAGGGAACACAAAGTTTCTTTTCAGTTGCAAACTCCACTCCATACATATATATGGGGAGGTACAAGCTCCAACTCGGTTTTACAGTGAAAACGGCAGGCACTTCAAACCGGCACTAGGAAACAGACTGAGAAACCAGAGTCAGGGTTTCTCCTGCAACCCGTTCCCTTTGTGCTGGATGAACGAACGTCTTTCCACATGCTCAGTTCTGAGAGATAAGTGTGTGTGAAAGCCGAACTTCACCTAGCTTGAAGGGAACACAAAGTTTCTTTTCAGTTGCAAACTCCACTCCATACATATATATGGGGAGGTACAAGCTCCAACTCGGTTTTACAGTGAAAACGGCAGGCACTTCAAACCGGCACTAGGAAACAGACTGAGAAATCAGAGTAAGGGTTTCTCCTGCAACCCGTTCCCTTTGTGCTGGATGAACGAACGTCTCTCCACATGCTCAGTTCTGAGAGATAAGTGTGTGTGAAAGCCGTCCTTCACATAGCTTGAAGGGAACACAAAGTTTCTTTTCAGTTGCCAACACTACTCCATACATATATATGGGGAGGTACAAGCAACAACTCGGTTTTACAGTGAAAACGGCAGGCATTTCATACCGGTACTAGGAAACAGACTGAGAAACCAGAGTAAGGGTTTCTCCTGCAACCCGTTCCCTTTGTGCTGGATGAACGAACGTCTCTCCACATGCTCAGTTCTGAGAGATGAGTGTGTGTGAAAGCCGTCCTTCAACTAGCTTGAATGGAACACAAAGTTTCTTTTCAGTTGCAAACACCACTGCATACATATATATAGGGAGGTACAAGCTCCAACTCGGATTTACAGTGAAAACGGCAGGCACTTCAAACAGGCATTAGGAAACAGATTGAGAAACCAGAGCCAGGGTTTCCCCTGCAACCCGTTCCCTTTGTGCTGGATGAACGAACGTCTCTCCACATGCTCAGTTCTGAGAGATAAGTGTGTGTGAAAGCCGTCCTTCACCTAGCTTGAAGGGAACACAAAGTTTCTTTTCAGTTGCAAACTCCACTCCATACATATATATGGGGAGGTACAAGCTCCAACTCGGTTTTACAGTGAAAACGGCAGGCACTTCAAACCGGCACTAGGAAACAGACTGAGAAACCAGAGTCAGGGTTTCTCCTGCAACCCGTTCCCTTTGTGCTGGATGAACGAACGACTTTCCACATGCTCAGTTCTGAGATATAAGTGTGTGTGAAAGCCGTCCTTAACCAAGCTTGAAGGGAACACAAAGTTTCTTTTCAGTTGCAAACTCCACTCCATACATATATATGGGGAGGTACAAGCTCCAACTGGGTTTCACAGTGAAAACGGCAGGCACTTCAAACCGGCACTAGGAAACAGACTGAGAAACCCGAGTCAGGGTTTCTCCTGCAACCCGTTCCCTTTGTGCTGGATGAGCGAACGTCTCTCCACATGCTCAGTTCTGAGAGATAAGTGTGTGTGAAAGCCGTCCTTCACCTAGCTTGAAGGGAACACAAAGATTCTTTTCAGTTGCAAACTCCACTCCATACATATATATGGGGAGGTACAAGCTCCAACTCGGTTTTACAGTGAAAACGGCAGGCACTTCAAACCGGCACTAGGAAACAGACTGAGAAACTAGTGTTAGGTTTTCTCCTGCAAACCGTTCGCTTTGTGCTGGATGTACGAACGTCTCTCCACATGCTCAGTTCTGAGAGATAAGTGTGTGTGAAAGCCGTCCTTCACCTAGCTTGAAGGGAACACAAAGTTTCTTTTCAGTTGCAAACTCCACTCCATACATATATATGGGGATGTACGAGCTCCAACTCGGTTTTACAGTGAAAACGGCAGGCACTTCAAACCGGCACTAGGAAACAGACTGAGAAACCAGAGTAAGGGTTTCTCCTGCAACCCGTTCCCTTTCTGCTGGATGAACGAACGTCTCTCCACATGCTCAGTTCTGAGAGATAAGTGTGTGTGAAAGCCGAACTTCACCTAGCTTGAAGGGAACACAAAGTTTCTTTTCAGTTGCAAACTCCACTCCATACATATATATGAGGAGGTACAAGCTCCAACTCGGTTTTACAGTGAAAACGGCAGGCACTTCAAACCGGCACTAGGAAACAAACTGAGAAACCAGAGTAAGGGTTTCTCCTGCAACCCGTTCCCTTTGTGCTGGATGAACGAACGTCTCTCCACATGCTCAGTTCTGAGAGATAAGTGTGTGTGAAAGCCGTCCTTCACATAGCTTGAAGGGAAAACAAAGTTTCTTTTCAGTTGCCAACACTACTCCATACATATATATGGGGAGGTACAAGCCCCAACTCGGTTTTACAGTGAAAACGGCAGGCACTTCAAACCGGTACTAGGAAACAGACTGAGAAACCAGAGTAAGGGTTTCTCCTGCAACCCGTTCCCTTTGTGCTGGATGAACGAACGTCTCTCCACAAGCTCAGTTCTGAGAGATGAGTGTGTGTGAAAGCCGTCCTTCAACTAGCTTGAATGGAACACAAAGTTTCTTTTCAGTTGCAAACACCACTGCATACATATATATAGGGAGGTACAAGCTCCAACTCGGATTTACAGTGAAAACGGCAGGCACTTCAAACAGGCATTAGGAAACAGATTGAGAAACCAGAGCCAGGGTTTCACCTGCAACCCGTTCCCTTTGTGCTGGATGAACGAACGTCTCTCCACATGCTCAGTTCTGAGAGATAAGTGTGTGTGAAAGCCGTCCTTCACCTAGCTTGAAGGGAACACAAAGTTTCTTTTCAGTTGCAAACTCCACTCCATACATATATATGGGGAGGTACAAGCTCCAACTCGGTTTTACAGTGAAAACGGCAGGCACTTCAAACCGGCACTAGGAAACAGACTGAGAAACCAGAGTCAGGGTTTCTCCTGCAACCCGTTCCCTTTGTGCTGGATGAACGAACGTCTTTCCACATGCTCAGTTCTGAGATATAAGTGTGTGTGAAAGCCGTCCTTCACCTAGCTTGAAGGGAACACAAAGTTTCTTTTCAGTTGCAAACTCCACTCCATACATATATATGGGGAGGTACAAGCTCCAACTCGGTTTTACAGTGAAAACGGCAGGCACTTCAAACCGGCACTAGGAAACAGACTGAGAAACCAGAGTCAGGGTTTCTCCTGCAACCCGTTCCCTTTGTGCTGGATGAACGAACGTCTTTCCACATGCTCAGTTCTGAGATATAAGTGTGTGTGAAAGCCGTCCTTAACCAAGCTTGAAGGGAACACAAAGTTTCTTTTCAGTTGCAAACTCCACTCCATACATATATATGGGGAGGTACAAGCTCCAACTGGGTTTCACAGTGAAAACGGCAGGCACTTCAAACCGGCACTAGGAAACAGACTGAGAAACCCGAGTCAGGGTTTCTCCTGCAACCCGTTCCCTTTGTGCTGGATGAGCGAAAGTCTCTCCACATGCTCAGTTCTGAGAGATAAGTGTGTGTGAAAGCCGTCCTTCACCTAGCTTGAAGGGAACACAAAGATTCTTTTCAGTTGCAAACTCCATTCCATACATATATATGGGGAGGTACAAGCTCCAACTCGGTTTTACAGTGAAAACGGCAGGCACTTCAAACCGGCACTAGGAAACAGACTGAGAAACCAGTGTTAGGTTTTCTCCTGCAAACCGTTCGCTTTGTGCTGGATGTACGAACGTCTCTCCACATGCTCAGTTCTGAGAAATAATTGTGTGTGAAAGCCGTCCTTCACCTAGCTTGAAGGGAACACAAAGTTTCTTTTCAGTTGCAAACTCCACTCCATACATATATATGGGGATGTACGAGCTCCAACTCGGTTTTACAGTGAAAACGGCAGGCACTTCAAACCGGCACTAGGAAACAGACTGAGAAACCAGAGTAAGGGTTTCTCCTGCAACCCGTTCCCTTTCTGCTGGATGAACGAACGTCTCTCCACATGCTCAGTTCTGAGAGATAAGTGTGTGTGAAAGCCGAACTTCACCTAGCTTGAAGGGAACACAAAGTTTCTTTTCAGTTGCAAACTCCACTCCATACATATATATGGGGAGGTACAAGCTCCAACTCGGTTTTACAGTGAAAACGGCAGGCACTTCAAACCGGCACTAGGAAACAGACTGAGAAACCAGAGTCAGGGTTTCTCCTGCAAGCCGTTCCCTTTGTGCTGGATGAACGAACGTCTCTCCACATGCTCAGTTCTGAGAGATAAGTGTGTGTGAAAGCCGTCCTTCACCTAGCTTGAAGGGAACACAAAGTTTCTTTTCAGGTGCCAACTCCACTCCATACATATATATGGGGAGGTACAAGCTCCAACTCGGTTTTACAGTGAAAACGGCAGGCACTTCAAACCGGCACTAGGAAACAGACTGAGAAACCAGAGTCAGGGTTTCTCCTGCAACCCGTTCCCTTTGTGCTGGATGAACGAACGTCTTTCCACATGCTCAGTTCTGAGATATAAGTGTGTGTGAAAGCCGTCCTTAACCAAGCTTGAAGGGAACACAAAGTTTCTTTTCAGTTGCAAACTCCACTCCATACATATATATGGGGAGGTACAAGCTCCAACTGGGTTTCACAGTGAAAACGGCAGGCACTTCAAACCGGCACTAGGAAACAGACTGAGAAACCCGAGTCAGGGTTTCTCCTGCAACCCGTTCCCTTTGTGCTGGATGAGCGAACGTCTCTCCACATGCTCAGTTCTGAGAGATAAGTGTGTGTGAAAGCCGTCCTTCACCTAGCTTGAAGGGAACACAAAGATTCTTTTCAGTTGCAAACTCCACTCCATACATATATATGGGGAGGTACAAGCTCCAACTCGGTTTTACAGTGAAAACGGCAGGCACTTCAAACCGGCACTAGGAAACAGACTGAGAAACCAGTGTTAGGTTTTCTCCTGCAAACCGTTCGCTTTGTGCTGGATGTACGAACGTCTCTCCACATGCTCAGTTCTGAGAGATAAGTGTGTGTGAAAGCCGTCCTTCACCTAGCTTGAAGGGAACACAAAGTTTCTTTTCAGTTGCAAACTCCACTCCATACATATATATGGGGATGTACGAGCTCCAACTCGGTTTTACAGTGAAAACGGCAGGCACTTCAAACCGGCACTAGGAAACAGACTGAGAAACCAGAGTAAGGGTTTCTCCTGCAACCCGTTCCCTTTCTGCTGGATGAACGAACGTCTCTCCACATGCTCAGTTCTGAGAGATAAGTGTGTGTGAAAGCCGAACTTCACCTAGCTTGAAGGGAACACAAAGTTTCTTTTCAGTTGCAAACTCCACTCCATACATATATATGGGGAGGTACAAGCTCCAACTCGGTTTTACAGTGAAAACGGCAGGCACTTCAAACCGGCACTAGGAAACAGACTGAGAAACCAGAGTAAGGGTTTCTCCT
Source organism: Vicugna pacos (assembly GCF_048564905.1). NCBI lineage: Eukaryota > Metazoa > Chordata > Mammalia > Artiodactyla > Camelidae > Vicugna > Vicugna pacos. The sequence continues at coordinate 7,321,779 of NC_133017.1, forward strand.
GCAACCCGTTCCCTTTGTGCTGGATGAACGAACGTCTCTCCACATGCTCAGTTCTGAGAGATAAGTGTGTGTGAAAGCCGTCCTTCACATAGCTTGAAGGGAACACAAAGTTTCTTTTCAGTTGGCAACACTACTCCATACATATATATGGGGAGGTACAAGCCCCAACTCGGTTTTACAGTGAAAACGACAGGCACTTCAAACCGGTACTAGGAAACAGACTGAGAAACCAGAGTAAGGGTTTCTCCTGCAACCCGTTCCCTTTGTGCTGGATGAACGAACGTCTCTCCACAAGCTCAGTTCTGAGAGATGAGTGTGTGTGAAAGCCGTCCTTCAACTAGCTTGAATGGAACACAAAGTTTCTTTTCAGTTGCAAACACCACTGCATACATATATATAGGGAGGAACAAGTTCCAACTCGGATTTACAGTGAAAACGGCAGGCACTTCAAACAGGCATTAGGAAACAGATTGAGAAACCAGAGCCAGGGTTTCCCCTGCAACCCGTTCCCTTTGTGCTGGATGAACGAACGTCTCTCCACATGCTCAGTTCTGAGAGATAAGTGTGTGTGAAAGCCGTCCTTCACCTAGCTTGAAGGGAACACAAAGTTTCTTTTCAGTTGCAAACTCCACTCCATACATATATATGGGGAGGTACAAGATCCAACTCGGTTTTACAGTGAAAACAGCAGGCACTTCAAACCGGCACTAGGAAACAGACTGAGAAACCAGAGTCAGGGTTTCTCCTGCAAGCCGTTCCCTTTGTGCTGGATGAACGAACGTCTCTCCACATGCTCAGTTCTGAGAGATAAGTGTGTGTGAAAGCCGTCCTTCACCTAGCTTGAAGGGAACACAAAGTTTCTTTTCAGGTGCCAACTCCACTCCATACATATATATGGGGAGGTACAAGCTCCAACTCGGTTTTACAGTGAAAACGGCAGGCACTTCAAACCGGCACTAGGAAACAGACTGAGAAACCAGAGTCAGGGTTTCTCCTGCAAGCCGTTCCCTTTGTGCTGGATGAACGAACGTCTTTCCACATGCTCAGTTCTGAGATATAAGTGTGTGTGAAAGCCGTCCTTAACCAAGCTTGAAGGGAACACAAAGTTTCTTTTCAGTTGCAAACTCCACTCCATACATATATATGGGGAGGTACAAGCTCCAACTGGGTTTCACAGTGAAAACGGCAGGCACTTCAAACCGGCACTAGGAAACAGACTGAGAAACCCGAGTCAGGGTTTCTCCTGCAACCCGTTCCCTTTGTGCTGGATGAGCGAACGTCTCTCCACATGCTCAGTTCTGAGAGATAAGTGTGTGTGAAAGCCGTCCTTCACCTAACTTGAAGGGAACACAAAGATTCTTTTCAGTTGCAAACTCCACTCCATACATATATATGGGGAGGTACAAGCTCCAACTCGGTTTTACAGTGAAAACGGCAGGCACTTCAAACCGGCACTAGGAAACAGACTGAGAAACCAGAGTAAGGGTTTCTCCTGCAACCCGTTCCCTTTCTGCTGGATGAACGAACGTCTCTCCACATGCTCAGTTCTGAGAGATAAGTGTGTGTGAAAGCCGAACTTCACCTAGCTTGAAGGGAACACAAAGTTTCTTTTCAGTTGCAAACTCCACTCCATACATATATATGGGGAGGTACAAGCTCCAACTCGGTTTTACAGTGAAAACGGCAGGCACTTCAAACCGGCACTAGGAAACAGACTGAGAAACCAGAGTAAGGGTTTCTCCTGCAACCCGTTCCCTTTGTGCTGGATGAACGAACGTCTCTCCACATGCTCAGTTCTGAGAGATAAGTGTGTGTGAAAGCCGTCCTTCACATAGCTTGAAGGGAACACAAAGATTCTTTTCAGTTGCCAACACTACTCCATACATATATATGGGGAGGTACAAGCCCCAACTCGGTTTTACAGTGAAAACGACAGGCACTTCAAACCGGTACTAGGAAACAGACTGAGAAACCAGAGTAAGGGTTTCTCCTGCAACCCGTTCCCTTTGTGCTGGATGAACGAACGTCTCTCCACAAGCTCAGTTCTGAGAGATGAGTGTGTGTGAAAGCCGTCCTTCAACTAGCTTGAATGGAACACAAAGTTTCTTTTCAGTTGCAAACACCACTGCATACATATATATAGGGAGGTACAATCTCCAACTCGGATTTACAGTGAAAACGTCAGGCACTTCAAACAGGCATTAGTAAACAGATTGAGAAACCAGAGCCAGGGTTTCCCCTGCAACCCGTTCCCTTTGTGCTGGATGAACGAACGTCTCTCCACATGCTCAGTTCTGAGAGATAAGTGTGTGTGAAAGCCGTCCTTCACCTAGCTTGAAGGGAACACAAAGTTTCTTTTCAGTTGCAAACTCCACTCCATACATATATATGGGGAGGTACAAGATCCAACTCGGTTTTACAGTGAAAACAGCAGGCACTTCAAACCGGCACTAGGAAACAGACTGAGAAACCAGAGTCAGGGTTTCTCCTGCAAGCCGTTCCCTTTGTGCTGGATGAACGAACGTCTCTCCACATGCTCAGTTCTGAGAGATAAGTGTGTGTGAAAGCCGTCCTTCACCTAGCTTGAAGGGAACACAAAGTTTCTTTTCAGGTGCCAACTCCACTCCATACATATATATGGGGAGGTACAAGCTCCAACTCGGTTTTACAGTGAAAACGGCAGGGACTTCAAACCGGCACTAGGAAACAGACTGAGAAACCAGAGTCAGGGTTTCTCCTGCAACCCGTTCCCTTTGTGCTGGATGAACGAACGTCTTTCCACATGCTCAGTTCTGAGATATAAGTGTGTGTGAAAGCCGTCCTTAACCAAGCTTGAAGGGAACACAAAGTTTCTTTTCAGTTGCAAACTCCACTCCATACATATATATGGGGAGGTACAAGCTCCAACTGGGTTTCACAGTGAAAACGGCAGGCACTTCAAACCGGCACTAGGAAACAGACTGAGAAACCCGAGTAAGGGTTTCTCCTGCAACCCGTTCCCTTTGTGCTGGATGAGCGAACGTCTCTCCACATGCTCAGTTCTGAGAGATAAGTGTGTGTGAAAGCCGTCCTTCACCTAGCTTGAAGGGAACACAAAGATTCTTTTCAGTTGCAAACTCCACTCCATACATATATATGGGGAGGTACAAGCTCCAACTCGGTTTTACAGTGAAAACGGCAGGCACTTCAAACCGGCACTAGGAAACAGACTGAGAAACCAGTGTTAGGTTTTCTCCTGCAAACCGTTCGCTTTGTGCTGGATGTACGAACGTCTCTCCACATGCTCAGTTCTGAGAGATAAGTGTGTGTGAAAGCCGTCCTTCACCTAGCTTGAAGGGAACACAAAGTTTCTTTTCAGTTGCAAACTCCAATCCATACATATATATGGGGATGTACGAGCTCCAACTCGGTTTTACAGTGAAAACGGCAGGCACTTCAAACCGGCACTAGGAAACAGACTGAGAAACCAGAGTAAGGGTTTCTCCTGCAACCCGTTCCATTTCTGCTGGATGAACGAACGTCTCTCCACATGCTCAGTTCTGAGAGATAAGTGTGTGTGAAAGCCGAACTTCACCTAGCTTGAAGGGAACACAAAGTTTCTTTTCAGTTGCAAACTCCACTCCATACATATATATGGGGACGTACAAGCTCCAACTCGGATTTACAGTGAAAACGGCAGGCACTTCAAACCGGCACTAGGAAACAGACTGAGAAACCAGAGTAAGGGTTTCTCCTGCAACCCGTTCCCTTTGTGCTGGATGAACGAACGTCTCTCCACATGCTCAGTTCTGAGAGATAAGTGTGTGTGAAAGCCGTCCTTCACCTAGCTTGAAGGGAACACAAAGTTTCTTTTCAGTTGCAAACTCCACTCCATACATATATATGGGGAGGTACAAGATCCAACTCGGTTTTACAGTGAAAACAGCAGGCACTTCAAACCGGCACTAGGAAACAGACTGAGAGACCAGAGTCAGGGTTTCTCCTGCAAGCCGTTCCCTTTGTGCTGGATGAACGAACGTCTCTCCACATGCTCAGTTCTGAGAGATAAGTGTGTGTGAAAGCCGTCCTTCACCTAGCTTGAAGGGAACACAAAGTTTCTTTTCAGGTGCCAACTCCACTCCATACATATATATGGGGAGGTACAAGCTCCAACTCGGTTTTACAGTGAAAACGGCAGGGACTTCAAACCGGCACTAGGAAACAGACTGAGAAACCAGAGTCAGGGTTTCTCCTGCAACCCGTTCCCTTTGTGCTGGATGAACGAACGTCTTTCCACATGCTCAGTTCTGAGATATAAGTGTGTGTGAAAGCCGTCCTTAACCAAGCTTGAAGGGAACACAAAGTTTCTTTTCAGTTGCAAACTCCACTCCATACATATATATGGGGAGGTACAAGCTCCAACTGGGTTTCACAGTGAAAACGGCAGGCACTTCAAACCGGCACTAGGAAACAGACTGAGAAACCCGAGTAAGGGTTTCTCCTGCAACCCGTTCCCTTTGTGCTGGATGAGCGAACGTCTCTCCACATGCTCAGTTCTGAGAGATAAGTGTGTGTGAAAGCCGTCCTTCACCTAGATTGAAGGGAACACAAAGATAGTTTTCAGTTGCAAACTCCACTCCATACATATATATGGGGAGGTACAAGCTCCAACTCGGTTTTACAGTGAAAACGGCAGGCACTTCAAACCGGCACTAGGAAACAGACTGAGAAACCAGTGTTAGGTTTTCTCCTGCAAACCGTTCGCTTTGTGCTGGATGTACGAACGTCTCTCCACATGCTCAGTTCTGAGAGATAAGTGTGTGTGAAAGCCGTCCTTCACCTAGCTTGAAGGGAACACAAAGTTTCTTTTCAGTTGCAAACTCCAATCCATACATATATATGGGGATGTACGAGCTCCAACTCGGTTTTACAGTGAAAACGGCAGGCACTTCAAACCGGCACTAGGAAACAGACTGAGAAACCAGAGTAAGGGTTTCTCCTGCAACCCGTTCCATTTCTGCTGGATGAACGAACGTCTCTCCACATGCTCAGTTCTGAGAGATAAGTGTGTGTGAAAGCCGAACTTCACCTAGCTTGAAGGGAACACAAAGTTTCTTTTCAGTTGCAAACTCCACTCCATACATATATATGGGACGTACAAGCTCCAACTCGGATTTACAGTGAAAACGGCAGGCACTTCAAACCGGCACTAGGAAACAGACTGAGAAACCAGAGTAAGGGTTTCTCCTGCAACCCGTTCCCTTTGTGCTGGATGAACGAACGTCTCTCCACATGCTCAGTTCTGAGAGATAAGTGTGTGTGAAAGCCGTCCTTCACCTAGCTTGAAGGGAACACAAATTTTCTTTTCAGTTGCAAACTCCACTCCATACATATATATGGGGAGGTACAAGCTCCAACTCGGTTTTACAGTGAAAACGGCAGGCACTTCAAACCGGCACTAGGAAACAGATTGAGAAACCAGAGTAAGGGTTTCTCCTGCAACCCGTTCCCTTTGTGCTGGATGAACGAACGTCTCTCCACATGCTCAGTTCTGAGAGATAAGTGTGTGTGAAAGCCGTCCTTCACCTAGCTTGAAGGGAACACAAAGTTTCTTTTCAGTTGCAAACTCCACTCCATACATATATATGGGGAGGTACAAGCTCCAACTCGGTTTTACAGTGAAAACGACAGGCACTTCAAACAGGCACTAGGAAACTGATTGAGAAACCAGAGTAAGAGTTTCTCCTTCAACCCGTTCCCTTTGTGCTGGATGAACGATCGTCTCTCCACATGCTCAGTTCTGAGAGATAATTGTGTGTGAAAGCCGTCCTTCACCTAGCTTGAAGGGAACACAAAGTTTCTTTTCAGTTGCAAACTCCACTCCATACATATATATGGGGAGGTACGAGCTCCAACTCGGTTTTACAGTGAAAACAGCAATCACTTCAAACCGGCACTAGGAAACAGACTGAGAAACCAGAGTAAGAGTTTCTCCTTCAACCCGTTCCCTTTGTGCTGGATGAACGATCGTCTCTCCACATGCTCAGTTCTGAGAGATAAGTGTGTGTGAAAGCCGAACTTCACCTAGCTTGAAGGGAACACAAAGTTTCTTTTCAGATGCCAACACCACTCCATACATATATATGGGGAGGAACAAGCTCCAACTCGGTTTTACAGTGAAAACGGCAGACACTTCAATCCGGCAATAGGAAACAGACTGAGGAACCAGAGTAAGGGTTTCTCCTGTAACCCGTTCCCTTTGTGCTGGATGAACGAACGTCTCTCATCATGCTCAGTTCTGAGAGATAAGTGTGTGTGAAAGCCGTCCTTCATCTAGCTTGAAGGGAACACAAAGTTTCTTTTCAGTTGCAAACTCCACTCCATACATATATATGGGGAGGTACAAGCTCCAACCCGGTTTTACAGTGAAAACGGCAGGCACTTCAACACGGCACTAGGAAACAGACTGAGAAACCAGAGTAATGGTTTCTCCTGCAACCCGTTCCATTTGTGCTAGATGAACGAACGTCTCTCCACATGCTAAGTTCTGAGAGATAACTGAGAGTGAAAGCCGTCCTTCACCTAGCTTGAAGGGAACACAAAGTTTCTTTTCAGTTGCAAACTCCACTCCATACATATAAATGGGGAGGTACAAGCCCCAACTTGGTTTTACAGTGAAAACGGCAGGCACTTCAAACCGGCACTAGGAAACAGATTGAGAAACCAGAGTAAGGTTTTCTCCTGCAACCCGTTACTTTTGTGCTGGATGAACGAACTTCTCTTCACATGCTCAGTTCTGAGAGAAAAGTGTGTGTGAATGCCGACCTTCACCTGCTTGAAGGGAACAAAAAGTTTCTTTTCAGTTGCAAATTCCACTCCATACATATATATGGGGAGGTACAAGCTCCAACTCGGTTTTACATTGAAAACGGCAGGCACTTCAAACCGGCACTAGGAAACAGACTGAGAAAGCAGAGTAAGGGTTTCTCCTGCAACCCGTACCCTTTGTGCTGGATGAACGAACGTCTCTCCACATGCTCAGTTCTGAGAGATAAGTGTGTGTGAAAGCCGTCCTTCACGTGCTTGAAGGGAACACAAAGTTTCTTTTAGGTTGCAAACTCCACTCCATACATATATATGGGGAGGTACAAGCTCCAACTCGGTTTTACAGTGAAAACGGCAGGCACTTCAAACCGGCACTAGGAAACAGACTGAGAAACCAGAGTAAGGGTTTGTCCTGCAACACGTTCCCTTTGTGTTGGATGAACGAACGTCTCTCCACATGCTCAGTTCTGAGAGATAAGTGTGTGTGAAAGCCGTCCTTCACCTAGCTTGAAGGGAACACAAAGTTTCTTTTCAGTTGCAAACTCCACTCCATACATATATATGGGGAGGTACAAGCTCCAACACGGATTTACAGTGAAAACGGCAGGCACTTCAAACCGGCACTAGGAAACAGACTGAGAAACCAGAGACAGTGTTTCTCCTGCAACCCGTTCCATTTGTGCTAGATGAACGAACGTCTCCCACATGCTAAGTTCTGAGAGATAACTGAGAGTGAAAGCCGTCCTTCACCTAGCTTGAAGGGAACACAAAGTTTCTTTTCAGTTGCCAACTCCACTCCATACATATATATGGGGAGGTACATGCTCCAACTCGGTTTTACAGTGAAAACGGCAGGCACTTCAAACCGGCACTAGGAAACAGACTGAGAAACCAGAGTAAGGGTTTCGCCTGCAACCCGTTCCCTTTGTGCTGGATGAACGAACGTCTCACCACATGCTCAGTTCTGAGACGTATGTGTGTCTGAAAGCCGTCCTTCACCTGGTTGAAGGGAACACAAAGTTTCTTTTCAGTTGCAAACTCCACTCCATACATATATATGGGGAGGTACAAGCTCCAACTGGGTTTCACAGTGAAAACGGCAGGCACTTCAAACAGGCACTAGGAAACAGACTGAGAAACCCGAGTCAGGGTTTCTCCTGCAACCCGTTCCCTTTGTGCTGGATGAGCGAACGTCTCTCCACATGCTCAGTTCTGAGAGATAAGTGTGTGTGAAAGCCGTCCTTCACCTAGCTTGAAGGGAACACAAAGATTCTTTTCAGTTGCAAACTCCACTCCATACATATATATGGGGAGGTACAAGCTCCAACTCGGTTTTACAGTGAAAACGGCAGGCACTTCAAACCGGCACTAGGAAACAGAATGAGAAACCAGTGTTAGGTTTTCTCCTGCAAACCGTTCGCTTTGTGCTGGATGTACGAACGTCTCTCCACATGCTCAGTTCTGAGAGATAAGTGTGTGTGAAAGCCGTCCTTCACCTAGCTTGAAGGGAACACAAAGTTTCTTTTCAGTTGCAAACTCCACTCCATACATATATATGGGGATGTACGAGCTCCAACACGGTTTTACAGTGAAAACGGCAGGCACTTCAAACCGGCACTAGGAAACAGACTGAGAAACCAGAGTAAGGGTTTCTCCTGCAACCCGTTCCCTTTCTGCTGGATGAACGAACGTCTCTCCACATGCTCAGTTCTGAGAGATAAGTGTGTGTGAAAGCCGAACTTCACCTAGCTTGAAGGGAACACAAAGTTTCTTTTCAGTTGCAATGTCCACTCCATACATATATATGGGGAGGTACAAGCTCCAACTCGGTTTTACAGTGAAAACGGCAGGCACTTCAAACCGGCACTAGGAAAAAGACTGAGAAACAAGAGTAAGGGTTTCTCCTGCAACCCGTTCCCTTTGTGCTGGATGAACGAACGTCTCTCCACATGCTCAGTTCTGAGAGATAAGTGTGTTTGAAAGCCGTCCTTCACCTAGCTTGAAGGGAACACAAAGTTTCTTTTCAGTTGCAAACTCCACTCCATACATATATATGGGGAGGTACAAGCTCCAACTCGGTTTTACAGTGAAAACGGCAGGCACTTCAAACCGGCACTAGGAAACAGACTGAGAAACCAGAGTAAGGATTTCTCCTGCAACCCGTTCCCTTTGTGTTGGATGAACGAACGTCTCTCCACATGCTCAGTTCTGAGAGATAAGTGTGTGTGAAAGCCGTCCTTCACCTAGCTTGAAGGGAACACAAAGTTTCTTTTCAGTTGCAAAGTCCACTCCATACATATATATGGGGAGGTACAAGCTCCAACTCGGTTTTACAGTGAAAACGGCAGGCACTTCAAACCGGCACTAGGAAACAGACTGAGAAACCAGAGTAAGGGTTTCTCCTGCAACCCGTTCCCTTTGTGCTGGATGAACGAACGTCTCTCCACATGCTCAGTTCTGAGAGATAAGTGTGTGTGAAAGCCGTCCTTCACATAGCTTGAAGGGAACACAAAGTTTCTTTTCAGTTGCCAACACTACTCCATACATATATATGGGGAGGTACAAGCCCCAACTCGGTTTTACAGTGAAAACAGCAGGCACTTCAAACCGGTACTAGGAAACAGACTGAGAAACCAGAGTAAGGGTTTCTCCTGCAACCCGTTCCCTTTTTGCTGGATGAACGAACGTCTCTCCACATGCTCAGTTCTGAGAGATGAGTGTGTGTGAAAGCCGTCCTTCACCTAGCTTGAATGGAACACAAAGTTTCTTTTCAGTTGCAAACACCACTGCATACATATATATAGGGAGGTACAAGCTCCAACTCGGATTTACAGTGAAAACGGCAGGCACTTCAAACAGGCATTAGGAAACAGATTGAGAAACCAGAGCCAGGGTTTCTCCTGCAAACCGTTCCCTTTGTGCTGGATGAACGAACGTCTCTCCACATGCTCAGTTCTGAGAGATAAGTGTGTGTGAAAGCCGTCCTTCACCTAGCTTGAAGGGAACACAAAGTTTCTTTTCAGTTGCAAACTCCACTCCATACATATATATGGGGAGGTACAAGATCCAACTCGGTTTTACAGTGAAAACAGCAGACACTTCAAACCGGCACTAGGAAAAAGACTGAGAAACCAGAGTCAGGGTTTCTCCTGCAAGCCGTTCCCTTTGTGCTGGATGAACGAACGTCTCTCCACATGCTCAGTTCTGAGAGATAAGTGTGTGTGAAAGTCGTCCTTCACCTAGCTTGAAGGGAACACAAAGTTTCTTTTCAGGTGCCAACTGCACTCCATACATATATATGGGGAGGTACAAGCTCCAACTCGGTTTTACAGTGAAAACGGCAGGCACTTCAAACCGGCACTAGGAAACAGACTGAGAAACCAGAGTCAGGGTTTCTCCTGCAACCCGTTCCATTTGTGCTGGATGAACGAACGTCTCTCCACATGCTCAGTTCTGAGAGATAAGTGTGTGTGAAAGCCGTCCTTCACCTAGCTTGAAGGGAACACATAGTTTCTTTTCAGTTGCAAACTCCACTCCATACATATAAATGGGGAGGTACAAGCCCCAACTTGGTTTTACAGTGAAAACGGCAGGCACTTCAAACCGGCACTAGGAAACAGATTGAGAAACCAGAGTAAGGTTTTCTCCTGCAACCCGTTACTTTTGTGCTGGATGAACGAACTTCTCTTCACATGCTCAGTTCTGAGAGAAAAGTGTGTGTGAATGCCGACCTTCACCTGCTTGAAGGGAACAAAAAGTTTCTTTTCAGTTGCAAATTCCACTCCATACATATATATGGGGAGGAACAAGCTCCAACTCGGTTTTACAGTGAAAACGGCAGACACTTCAATCCGGCAATAGGAAACAGACTGAGGAACCAGAGTAAGGGTTTCTCCTGTAACCCGTTCCCTTTGTGCTGGATGAACGAACGTCTCTCATCATGCTCAGTTCTGAGAGATAAGTGTGTGTGAAAGCCGTCCTTCACCTAGCTTGAAGGGAACACAAAGTTTCTTTTCAGTTGCAAACTCCACTCCATACATATATATGGGGAGGTACAAGCTCCAACCCGGTTTTACAGTGAAAACGGCAGGCACTTCAACCCGGCACTAGGAAACAGACTGAGAAACCAGAGTAATGGTTTCTCCTGCAACCCGTTCCATTTGTGCTGGATGAACGAACGTCTCTCCACATGCTCAGTTCTGAGAGATAAGTGTGTGTGAAAGCCGTCCTTCACCTAGCTTGAAGGGAACACATAGTTTCTTTTCAGTTGCAAACTCCACTCCATACATATAAATGGGGAGGTACAAGCCCCAACTTGGTTTTACAGTGAAAACGGCAGGCACTTCAAACCGGCACTAGGAAACAGATTGAGAAACCAGAGTAAGGTTTTCTCCTGCAACCCGTTACTTTTGTGCTGGATGAACGAACTTCTCTTCACATGCTCAGTTCTGAGAGAAAAGTGTGTGTGAATGCCGACCTTCACCTGCTTGAAGGGAACAAAAAGTTTCTTTTCAGTTGCAAATTCCACTCCATACATATATATGGGGAGGTACAAGCTCCAACTCGGTTTTACAGTGAAAACGGCAGGCACTTCAAACCGGCACTAGGAAACAGACTGAGAAAGCAGAGTAAGGGTTTCTCCTGCAACCCGTACCCTTTGTGCTGGATGAACGAACGTCTCTCCACATGCTCAGTTCTGAGAGATAAGTGTGTGTGAAAGCCGTCCTTCACGTGCTTGAAGGGAACACAAAGTTTCTTTTAGGTTGCAAACTCCACTCCATACATATATATGGGGAGGTACAAGCTCCAACTCGGTTTTACAGTGAAAACGGCAGGCACTTCAAACCGGCACTAGGAAACAGACTGAGAAACCAGAGTAAGGGTTTGTCCTGCAACACGTTCCCTTTGTGTTGGATGAACGAACGTCTCTCCACATGCTCAGTTCTGAGAGATAAGTGTGTGTGAAAGCCGTCCTTCACCTAGCTTGAAGGGAACACAAAGTTTCTTTTCAGTTGCAAACTCCACTCCATACATATATATGGGGAGGTACAAGCTCCAACACGGATTTACAGTGAAAACGGCAGGCACTTCAAACCGGCACTAGGAAACAGACTGAGAAACCAGAGTCAGTGTTTCTCCTGCAACCCGTTCCATTTGTGCTAGATGAACGAACGTCTCTCCACATGCTAAGTTCTGAGAGATAACTGAGAGTGAAAGCCGTCCTTCACCTAGCTTGAAGGGAACACAAAGTTTCTTTTCAGTTGCCAACTCCACTCCATACATATATATGGGGAGGTATATGCTCCAACTCGGTTTTACAGTGAAAACGGCAGGCACTTCAAACCGGCACTAGGAAACAGACTGAGAAACCAGAGTAAGGGTTTCGCCTGCAACCCGTTCCCTTTGTGCTGGATGAACGAACGTCTCACCACATGCTCAGTTCTGAGACGTATGTGTGTCTGAAAGCCGTCCTTCACCTGGTTGAAGGGAACACAAAGTTTCTTTTCAGTTGCAAACTCCACTCCATACATATATATGGGGAGGTACAAGCTCCAACTGGGTTTCACAGTGAAAACGGCAGGCACTTCAAACAGGCACTAGGAAACAGACTGAGAAACCCGAGTCAGGGTTTCTCCTGCAACCCGTTCCCTTTGTGCTGGATGAGCGAACGTCTCTCCACATGCTCAGTTCTGAGAGATAAGTGTGTGTGAAAGCCGTCCTTCACCTAGCTTGAAGGGAACACAAAGATTCTTTTCAGTTGCAAACTCCACTCCATACATATATATGGGGAGGTACAAGCTCCAACTCGGTTTTACAGTGAAAACGGCAGGCACTTCAAACCGGCACTAGGAAACAGAATGAGAAACCAGTGTTAGGTTTTCTCCTGCAAACCGTTCGCTTTGTGCTGGATGTACGAACGTCTCTCCACATGCTCAGTTCTGAGAGATAAGTGTGTGTGAAAGCCGTCCTTCACCTAGCTTGAAGGGAACACAAAGTTTCTTTTCAGTTGCAAACTCCACTCCATACATATATATGGGGATGTACGAGCTCCAACTCGGTTTTACAGTGAAAACGGCAGGCACTTCAAACCGGCACTAGGAAACAGACTGAGAAACCAGAGTAAGGGTTTCTCCTGCAACCCGTTCCCTTTCTGCTGGATGAACGAACGTCTCTCCACATGCTCAGTTCTGAGAGATAAGTGTGTGTGAAAGCCGAACTTCACCTAGCTTGAAGGGAACACAAAGTTTCTTTTCAGTTGCAATGTCCACTCCATACATATATATGGGGAGGTACAAGCTCCAACTCGGTTTTACAGTGAAAACGGCAGGCACTTCAAACCGGCACTAGGAAACAGACTGAGAAACAAGAGTAAGGGTTTCTCCTGCAACCCGTTCCCTTTGTGCTGGATGAACGAACGTCTCTCCACATGCTCAGTTCTGAGAGATAAGTGTGTTTGAAAGCCGTCCTTCACCTAGCTTGAAGGGAACACAAATTTTCTTTTCAGTTGCAAACTCCACTCCATACATATATATGGGGAGGTACAAGCTCCAACTCGGTTTTACAGTGAAAACGGCAGGCACTTCAAACCGGCACTAGGAAACAGACTGAGAAACCAGAGTAAGGATTTCTCCTGCAACCCGTTCCCTTTGTGTTGGATGAACGAACGTCTCTCCACATGCTCAGTTCTGAGAGATAAGTGTGTGTGAAAGCCGTCCTTCACCTAGCTTGAAGGGAACACAAAGTTTCTTTTCAGTTGCAAACTCCACTCCATACATGTATATGGGGAGGTACAAGCTCCAACTCGGTTTTACAGTGAAAACGGCAGGCACTTCAAACCGGCACTAGGAAACAGACTGAGAAACCAGAGTAAGGATTTCTCCTGCAACCCGTTCCCTTTGTGCTGGATGAACGAACGTCTCTCCACATGCTCAGTTCTGAGAGATAAGTGTGTGTGAAAGCCGTCCTTCACATAGCTTGAAGGGAACACAAAGTTTCTTTTCAGTTGCCAACACTACTCCATACATATATATGGGGAGGTACAAGCCCCAACTCGGTTTTACAGTGAAAACGGCAGGCACTTCAAACCGGTACTAGGAAACAGACTGAGAAACCAGAGTAAGGGTTTCTCCTGCAACCCGTTCCCTTTTTGCTGGATGAACGAACGTCTCTCCACATGCTCAGTTCTGAGAGATGAGTGTGTGTGAAAGCCGTCCTTCACCTAGCTTGAATGGAACACAAAGTTTCTTTTCAGTTGCAAACACCACTGCATACATATATATAGGGAGGTACAAGCTCCAACTCGGATTTACAGTGAAAACGGCAGGCACTTCAAACAGGCATTAGGAAACAGATTGAGAAACCAGAGCCAGGGTTTCTCCTGCAAACCGTTCCCTTTGTGCTGGATGAACGAACGTCTCTCCACATGCTCAGTTCTGAGAGATAAGTGTGTGTGAAAGCCGTCCTTCACCTAGCTTGAAGGGAACACAAAGTTTCTTTTCAGTTGCAAACTCCACTCCATACATATATATGGGGAGGTACAAGATCCAACTCGGTTTTACAGTGAAAACAGCAGACACTTCAAACCGGCACTAGGAAACAGACTGAGAAACCAGAGTCAGGGTTTCTCCTGCAAGCCGTTCCCTTTGTGCTGGATGAACGAACGTCTCTCCACATGCTCAGTTCTGAGAGATAAGTGTGTGTGAAAGTCGTCCTTCACCTAGCTTGAAGGGAACACAAAGTTTCTTTTCAGGTGCCAACTGCACTCCATACATATATATGGGGAGGTACAAGCTCCAACTCGGTTTTACAGTGAAAACGGCAGGCACTTCAAACCGGCACTAGGAAACAGACTGAGAAACCAGAGTCAGGGTTTCTCCTGCAACCCGTTCCCTTTGTGCTGGATGAACGAACGTCTTTCCACATGCTCAGTTCTGAGATATAAGTGTGTGTGAAAGCCGTCCTTAACCAAGCTTGAAGGGAACACAAAGTTTCTTTTCAGTTGCAAACTCCACTCCATACATATATATGGGGAGGTACATGCTCCAACTCGGTTTTACAGTGAAAACGGCAGGCACTTCAAACCGGCACTAGGAAACAGACTGAGAAACCAGAGTAAGGGTTTCGCCTGCAACCCGTTCCATTTGTGCTGGATGAACGAACGTCTCTCCACATGCTCAGTTCTGAGACATATGTGTGTCTGAAAGCCGTCCTTCACCTGGTTGAAGGGAACACAAAGTTTCTTTTCAGTTGCAAACTCCACTCCATACATATATATGGGGAGGTACAAGCTCCAACTGGGTTTCACAGTGAAAACGGCAGGCACTTCAAACCGGCACTAGGAAACAGACTGAGAAACCCGAGTCAGGGTTTCTCCTGCAACCCGTTCCCTTTGTGCTGGATGAGCGAACGTCTCTCCACATGCTCAGTTCTGAGAGATAAGTGTGTGTGAAAGCCGTCCTTCACCTAGCTTGAAGGGAACACAAAGATTCTTTTCAGTTGCAAACTCCACTCCATACATATATATGGGGAGGTACAAGCTCCAACTCGGTTTTACAGTGAAAACGGCAGGCACTTCAAACCGGCACTAGGAAACAGAATGAGAATCCAGTGTTAGGTTTTCTCCTGCAAACCGTTTGCTTTGTGCTGGATGTACGAACGTCTCTCCACATGCTCAGTTCTGAGAGATAAGTGTGTGTGAAAGCCGTCCTTCACCTAGCTTGAAGGGAACACAAAGTTTCTTTTCAGTTGTAAACTCCACTCCATACATATATATGGGGATGTACGAGCTCCAACTCGGTTTTACAGTGAAAACGGCAGGCACTTCAAACCGGCACTAGGAAACAGACTGAGAAACCAGAGTAAGGGTTTCTCCTGCAACCCGTTCCCTTTCTGCTGGATGAACGAACGTCTCTCCACATGCTCAGTTCTGAGAGATAAGTGTGTGTGAAAGCCGAACTTCACCTAGCTTGAAGGGAACACAAAGTTTCTTTTCAGTTGCAATGTCCACTCCATACATATATATGGGGAGGTACAAGCTCCAACTCGGTTTTACAGTGAAAACGGCAGGCACTTCAAACCGGCACTAGGAAACAGACTGAGAAACCAGAGTAAGGGTTTCTCCTGCAACACGTTCCATTTGTGCTGGATGAACGAACGTCTCTCCACATGCTCAGTTTTGAGAGATAAGTGTGTTTGAAAGCCGTCCTTCACCTAGCTTGAAGGGAATACAAATTTTCTTTTCAGTTGCAAACTCCACTCCATACATATATATGGGGAGGTACAAGCTCCAACTCGGTTTTACAGTGAAAACGGCAGGCACTTCAAACCGGCACTAGGAAACAGACTGAGAATCCAGAGTAAGGATTTCTCCTGCAACCCGTTCCCTTTGTGTTGGATGAACGAACGTCTCTCCACATGCTCAGTTCTGAGAGATAAGTGTGTGTGAAAGCCGTCCTTCACCTAGCTTGAAGGGAACACAAAGTTTCTTTTCAGTTGCAAACTTCACTCCATACATATATATGGGGAGGTACAAGCTCCAACTCGGTTTTACAGTGAAAACGGCAGGCACTTCAAACCGGCACTAGGAAACAGACTGAGAAACCAGAGTAAGGGTTTCTCCTGCAACCCGTTCCCTTTGTGCTGGATGAACGAACGTCTCTCCACATGCTCAGTTCTGAGAGATAATTGTGTGTGAAAGCCGTCCTTCACATAGCTTGAAGGGAACACAAAGTTTCTTTTCAGTTGCCAACACTACTCCATACATATATATGGGGAGGTACAAGCCCCGACTCGGTTTTACCGTGAAAACGGCAGGCACTTCAAACCGGTACTAGGAAACAGACTGAGAAACCAGAGTAAGGGTTTCTCCTGCAACCCGTTCCCTTTGTGCTGGATGAACGAACGTCTCTCCACATGCTCAGTTCTGAGAGATGAGTGTGTGTGAAAGCCGTCCTTCACCTAGCTTGAATGGAACACAAAGTTTCTTTTCAGTTGCAAACACCACTGCATACATATATATAGGGAGGTACAAGCTCCAACTCGGATTTACAGTGAAAACGGCATGCACTTCAAACAGGCATTAGGAAACAGATTGAGAAACCAGAGCCAGGGTTTCTCCTGCAACCCGTTCCCTTTGTGCTGGATGAACGAACGTCTCTCCACATGCTCAGTTCTGAGAGATAAGTGTGTGTGAAAGCCGTCCTTCACCTAGCTTGAAGGGAACACAAAGTTTCTTTTCAGTTGCAAACTCCACTCCATACATATATATGGGGAGGTACAAGATCCAACTCGGTTTTACAGTGAAAACAGCAGACATTTCAAACCGGCACTAGGAAACAGACTGAGAAACCAGAGTCAGGGTTTCTCCTGCAAGCCGTTCCCTTTGTGCTGGATGAACGAACGTCTCTCCACATGCTCAGTTCTGAGAGATAAGTGTGTGTGAAAGCCGTCCTTCACCTAGCTTGAAGGGAACACAAAGTTTCTTTTCAGGTGCCAACTCCACTCCATACATATATATGGGGAGGTACAAGCTCCAACTCGGTTTTACAGTGAAAACGGCAGGCACTTCACACCGGCACTAGGAAACAGACTGAGAAACCAGAGTCAGGGTTACTCCTGCAACCCGTTCCCTTTGTGCTGGATGAACGAACGTCTTTCCACATGCTCAGTTCTGAGATATAAGTGTGTGTGAAAGCCGTCCTTAACCAAGCTTGAAGGGAACACAAAGTTTCTTTTCAGTTGCAAACTCCACTCCATACATATATATGGGGAGGTACAAGCTCCAACTGTGTTTCATGGTGAAAACGGCAGGCACTTCAAACCGGCACTAGGAAACAGACTGAGAAACCCGAGACAGGGTTTCTCCTGCAACCCGTTCCCTTTGTGCTGGATGAGCGAACGTCTCTCCACATGCTCAGTTCTGAGAGATAAGTGTGTGTGAAAGCCGTCCTTCACCTAGCTTGAAGGGAACACAAAGATTCTTTTCAGTTGCAAACTCCACTCCATACATATATATGGGGAGGTACAAGCTCCAACTCGGTTTTACAGTGAAAACGGCAGGCACTTCAAACCGGCACTAGGAAACAGACTGAGAAACCAGTGTTAGGTTTTCTCCTGCAAACCGTTCGCTTTGTGCTGGATGTACGAACGTCTCTCCACATGCTCATTTCTGAGAGATAAGTGTGTGTGAAAGCCGTCCTTCACCTAGCTTGAAGGGAACACAAAGTTTCTTTTCAGTTGCAAACTCCACTCCATACATATATATGGGGAGGTACAAGCTCCAACTCGGTTTTACAGTGAAAACGGCAGGCACTTCAAACCGGCACTAGGAAACAGACTGAGAAACCAGAGTAAGGGTTTCTCCTGCAACCCGTTCCCTTTCTGCTGGATGAACGAACGTCTCTCCACATGCTCAGTTCTGAGAGATAAGTGTGTGTGAAAGCCGAACTTCACCTAGCTTGAAGGGAACACAAAGTTTCTTTTCAGTTGCAAACTCCACTCCATACATATATATGGGGAGGTACAAGCTCCAACTCGGTTTTACAGTGAAAACGGCAGGCACTTCAAACCGGCTATAGGAAACAGACTGAGAAACCAGAGTAAGGGTTTCTCCTGCAACCCGTTCCCTTTGTGCTGGATGAACGAACGTCTCTCCACATGCTCAGTTCTGAGAGATAAGTGTGTGTGAAAGCCGTCCTTCACCTAGCTTGAAGGGAACACAAATTTTCTTTTCAGTTGCAAACTCCACTCCATACATATATATGGGGAGGTACAAGCTCCAACTCGGTTTTACAGTGAAAACGGCAGGCACTTCAAACCGGCACTAGGAAACAGATTGAGAAACCAGAGCCAGGGTTTCTCCTGCAACCCGTTCCCTTTGTGCTGGATGAACGAACGTCTCTCCACATGCTCAGTTCTGAGAGATAAGTGTGTGTGAAAGCCGTCCTTCACCTAGCTTGAAGGGAACACAAAGTTTCTTTTCAGTTGCAAACTCCACTCCATACATATATATGGGGAGGTACAAGCTCCAACTCGGTTTTACACTGAAAACGACAGGCACTTCAAACAGGCACTAGGAAACTGATTGAGAAACCAGAGTAAGGTTTTCTCCTGCAACCCGTTCCCTTTGTGCTGGATGAAAGAACGTCTCTTCACATGCAGAGTTCTGAGAGAAAAGTGTGTGTGAATGCCGTCCTTCACCTGCTTGAAGGGAACACAAAGTTTCTTTTAAGTTGCCAACTCCACTCCATACATATATATGGGGAGGTACATGCTCCAACTCGGTTTTACAGTGAAAACGGCAGGCACTTCAAACCGGCACTAGGAAACAGACTGAGAAACCAGAGTAAGGGTTTCTCCTGCAACCCGTTCCCTTGGTGCTGGATGAACGAACGTCTCTCCACATGCTCAGTTCTGAGAGATAATTGTGTGTGAAAGCCGTCCTTCACCTAGCTTGAAGGGAACACAAAGTTTCTTTTCAGTTGCAAACTCCACTCCATACATATATATGGGGAGGTACGAGCTCCAACTCGGTTTTACAGTGAAAACAGCAATCACTTCAAACCGGCACTAGGAAACAGACTGAGAAACCAGAGTCAGGGTTTCTCCTGCAAGCCGTTCCCTTTGTGCTGGATGAACGAACGTCTCTCCACATGCTCAGTTCTGAGAGATAAGTGTGTGTGAAAGCCGTCCTTCAACTAGCTTGAATGGAACACAAAGTTTCTTTTCAGTTGCAAACACCACTGCATACATATATATAGGGAGGTACAAGCTCCAACTCGGATTTACAGTGAAAACGTCAGGCACTTCAAACAGGCATTAGTAAACAGATTGAGAAACCAGAGCCAGGGTTTCCCCTGCAACCCGTTCCCTTTGTGCTGGATGAACGAACGTCTCTCCACATGCTCAGTTCTGAGAGATAAGTGTGTGTGAAAGCCGTCCTTCACCTAGCTTGAAGGGAACACAAAGTTTCTTTTCAGTTGCAAACTCCACTCCATACATATATATGGGGAGGTACAAGATCCAACTCGGTTTTACAGTGAAAACAGCAGGCACTTCAAACCGGCACTAGGAAACAGACTGAGAAACCAGAGTCAGGGTTTCTCCTGCAAGCCGTTCCCTTTGTGCTGGATGAACGAACGTCTCTCCACATGCTCAGTTCTGAGAGATAAGTGTGTGTGAAAGCCGTCCTTCACATAGCTTGAAGGGAACACAAAGTTTCTTTTCAGGTGCCAACTCCACTCCATACATATATATGGGGAGGTACAAGCTCCAACTCGGTTTTACAGTGAAAACGGCAGGGACTTCAAACCGGCACTAGGAAACAGACTGAGAAACAAGAGTCAGGGTTTCTCCTGCAACCCGTTCCCTTTGTGCTGGATGAACGAACGTCTTTCCACATGCTCAGTTCTGAGATATAAGTGTGTGTGAAAGCCGTCCTTAACCAAGCTTGAAGGGAACACAAAGTTTCTTTTCAGTTGCAAACTCCACTCCATACATATATATGGGGAGGTACAAGCTCCAACTGGGTTTCACAGTGAAAACGGCAGGCACTTCAAACCGGCACTAGGAAACAGACTGAGAAACCCGAGTAAGGGTTTCTCCTGCAACCCGTTCCCTTTGTGCTGGATGAGCGAACGTCTCTCCACATGCTCAGTTCTGAGAGATAAGTGTGTGTGAAAGCCGTCCTTCACCTAGCTTGAAGGGAACACAAAGATTCTTTTCAGTTGCAAACTCCACTCCATACATATATATGGGGAGGTACAAGCTCCAACTCGGTTTTACAGTGAAAACGGCAGGCACTTCAAACCGGCACTAGGAAACAGACTGAGAAACCAGTGTTAGGTTTTCTCCTGCAAACCGTTCGCTTTGTGCTGGATGTACGAACGTCTCTCCACATGCTCAGTTCTGAGAGATAAGTGTGTGTGAAAGCCGTCCTTCACCTAGCTTGAAGGGAACACAAAGTTTCTTTTCAGTTGCAAACTCCAATCCATACATATATATGGGGATGTACGAGCTCCAACTCGGTTTTACAGTGAAAACGGCAGGCACTTCAAACCGGCACTAGGAAACAGACTGAGAAACCAGAGTAAGGGTTTCTCCTGCAACCCGTTCCATTTCTGCTGGATGAACGAACGTCTCTCCACATGCTCAGTTCTGAGAGATAAGTGTGTGTGAAAGCCGAACTTCACCTAGCTTGAAGGGAACACAAAGTTTCTTTTCAGTTGCAAACTCCACTCCATACATATATATGGGGACGTACAAGCTCCAACTCGGATTTACAGTGAAAACGGCAGGCACTTCAAACCGGCACTAGGAAACAGACTAAGAAACCAGAGTAAGGGTTTCTCCTGCAACCCGTTCCCTTTGTGCTGGATGAACGAACGTCTCTCCACATGCTCAGTTCTGAGAGATAAGTGTGTGTGAAAGCCGTCCTTCACCTAGCTTGAAGGGAACACAAATTTTCTTTTCAGTTGCAAACTCCACTCCATACATATATATGGGGAGGTACAAGCTCCAACTCGGTTTTACAGTGAAAACGGCAGGCACTTCAAACCGGCACTAGGAAACAGATTGAGAAACCAGAGTAAGGGTTTCTCCTGCAACCCGTTCCCTTTGTGCTGGATGAACGAACGTCTCTCCACATGCTCAGTTCTGAGAGATAAGTGTGTGTGAAAGCCGTCCTTCACCTAGCTTGAAGGGAACACAAAGTTTCTTTTCAGTTGCAAACTCCACTCCATACATATATATGGGGAGGTACAAGGTCCAACTCGGTTTTACAGTGAAAACGACAGGCACTTCAAACAGGCACTAGGAAACTGATTGAGAAACCAGAGTAAGGTTTTCTCCTGCAACCCGTTCCCTTTGTGCTGGATGAAAGAACGTCTCTTCACATGCACAGTTCTGAGAGAAAAGTGTGTGTGAATGCCGTCCTTCACCTGCTTGAAGGGAACACAAAGTTTCTTTTCAGTTGCCAACTCCACTCCATACATATATATGGGGAGGTACATGCTCCAACTCGGTTTTACAGTGAAAACGGCAGGCACTTCAAACCGGCACTAGGAAAAAGACTGAGAAACCAGAGTAAGGGTTTCTCCTGCAACCCTTTCCCTTGGTGCTGGATGAACGAACGTCTCTCCACATGCTCAGTTCTGAGAGATAATTGTGTGTGAAAGCCGTCCTTCACCTAGCTTGAAGGGAACACAAAGTTTCTTTTCAGTTGCAAACTCCACTCCATACATATATATGGGGAGGTACGAGCTCCAACTCGGTTTTACAGTGAAAACAGCAATCACTTCAAACCGGCACTAGGAAACAGACTGAGAAACCAGAGTAAGAGTTTCTCCTTCAACCCGTTCCCTTTGTGCTGGATGAACGATCGTCTCTCCACATGCTCAGTTCTGAGAGATAAGTGTGTGTGAAAGCCGAACTTCACCTAGCTTGAAGGGAACACAAAGTTTCTTTTCAGATGCCAACACCACTCCATACATATATATGGGGAGGAACAAGCTCCAACTCGGTTTTACAGTGAAAACGGCAGACACTTCAATCCGGCAATAGGAAACAGACTGAGGAACCAGAGTAAGGGTTTCTCCTGTAACCCGTTCCCTTTGTGCTGGATGAACGAACGTCTCTCATCATGCTCAGTTCTGAGAGATAAGTGTGTGTGAAAGCCGTCCTTCACCTAGCTTGAAGGGAACACAAAGTTTCTTTTCAGTTGCAAACTCCACTCCATACATATATATGGGGAGGTACAAGCTCCAACCCGGTTTTACAGTGAAAACGGCAGGCACTTCAACACGGCACTAGGAAACAGACTGAGAAACCAGAGTAATGGTTTCTCCTGCAACCCGTTCCATTTGTGCTGGATGAACGAACGTCTCTCCACATGCTCAGTTCTGAGAGATAAGTGTGTGTGAAAGCCGTCCTTCACCTAGCTTGAAGGGAACACATAGTTTCTTTTCAGTTGCAAACTCCACTCCATACATATAAATGGGGAGGTACAAGCCCCAACTTGGTTTTACAGTGAAAACGGCAGGCACTTCAAACCGGCACTAGGAAACAGATTGAGAAACCAGAGTAAGGTTTTCTCCTGCAACCCGTTACTTTTGTGCTGGATGAACGAACTTCTCTTCACATGCTCAGTTCTGAGAGAAAAGTGTGTGTGAATGCCGACCTTCACCTGCTTGAAGGGAACAAAAAGTTTCTTTTCAGTTGCAAATTCCACTCCATACATATATATGGGGAGGTACAAGCTCCAACTCGGTTTTACAGTGAAAACGGCAGGCACTTCAAACCGGCACTAGGAAACAGACTGAGAAAGCAGAGTAAGGGTTTCTCCTGCAACCCGTACCCTTTGTGCTGGATGAACGAACGTCTCTCCACATGCTCAGTTCTGAGAGATAAGTGTGTGTGAAAGCCGTCCTTCACGTGCTTGAAGGGAACACAAAGTTTCTTTTAGGTTGCAAACTCCACTCCATACATATATATGGGGAGGTACAAGCTCCAACTCGGTTTTACAGTGAAAACGGCAGGCACTTCAAACCGGCACTAGGAAACAGACTGAGAAACCAGAGTAAGGGTTTGTCCTGCAACACGTTCCCTTTGTGTTGGATGAACGAACGTCTCTCCACATGCTCAGTTCTGAGAGATAAGTGTGTGTGAAAGCCGTCCTTCACCTAGCTTGAAGGGAACACAAAGTTTCTTTTCAGTTGCAAACTCCACTCCATACATATATATGGGGAGGTACAAGCTCCAACACGGATTTACAGTGAAAACGGCAGGCACTTCAAACCGGCACTAGGAAACAGACTGAGAAACCAGAGACAGTGTTTCTCCTGCAACCCGTTCCATTTGTGCTAGATGAACGAACGTCTCTCCACATGCTAAGTTCTGAGAGATAACTGAGAGTGAAAGCCGTCCTTCACCTAGCTTGAAGGGAACACAAAGTTTCTTTTCAGTTGCCAACTCCACTCCATACATATATATGGGGAGGTACATGCTCCAACTCGGTTTTACAGTGAAAACGGCAGGCACTTCAAACCGGCACTAGGAAACAGACTGAGAAACCAGAGTAAGGGTTTCGCCTGCAACCCGTTCCCTTTGTGCTGGATGAACGAACGTCTCACCACATGCTCAGTTCTGAGACGTATGTGTGTCTGAAAGCCGTCCTTCACCTGGTTGAAGGGAACACAAAGTTTCTTTTCAGTTGCAAACTCCACTCCATACATATATATGGGGAGGTACAAGCTCCAACTGGGTTTCACAGTGAAAACGGCAGGCACTTCAAACAGGCACTAGGAAACAGACTGAGAAACCCGAGTCAGGGTTTCTCCTGCAACCCGTTCCCTTTGTGCTGGATGAGCGAACGTCTCTCCACATGCTCAGTTCTGAGAGATAAGTGTGTGTGAAAGCCGTCCTTCACCTAGCTTGAAGGGAACACAAAGATTCTTTTCAGTTGCAAACTCCACTCCATACATATATATGGGGAGGTACAAGCTCCAACTCGGTTTTACAGTGAAAACGGCAGGCACTTCAAACCGGCACTAGGAAACAGAATGAGAAACCAGTGTTAGGTTTTCTCCTGCAAACCGTTCGCTTTGTGCTGGATGTACGAACGTCTCTCCACATGCTCAGTTCTGAGAGATAAGTGTGTGTGAAAGCCGTCCTTCACCTAGCTTGAAGGGAACACAAAGTTTCTTTTCAGTTGCAAACTCCACTCCATACATATATATGGGGATGTACGAGCTCCAACTCGGTTTTACAGTGAAAACGGCAGGCACTTCAAACCGGCACTAGGAAACAGACTGAGAAACCAGAGTAAGGGTTTCTCCTGCAACGCGTTCCCTTTCTGCTGGATGAACGAACGTCTCTCCACATGCTCAGTTCTGAGAGATAAGTGTGTGTGAAAGCCGAACTTCACCTAGCTTGAGGGGAACACAAAGTTTCTTTTCAGTTGCAATGTCCACTCCATACATATATATGGGGAGGTACAAGCTCCAACTCGGTTTTACAGTGAAAACGGCAGGCACTTCAAACCGGCACTAGGAAAAAGACTGAGAAACAAGAGTAAGGGTTTCTCCTGCAACCCGTTCCCTTTGTGCTGGATGAACGAACGTCTCTCCACATGCTCAGTTCTGAGAGATAAGTGTGTTTGAAAGCCGTCCTTCACCTAGCTTGAAGGGAACACAAAGTTTCTTTTCAGTTGCAAACTCCACTCCATACATATATATGGGGAGGTACAAGCTCCAACTCGGTTTTACAGTGAAAACGGCAGGCACTTCAAACCGGCACTAGGAAACAGACTGAGAAACCAGAGTAAGGATTTCTCCTGCAACCCGTTCCCTTTGTGTTGGATGAACGAACGTCTCTCCACATGCTCAGTTCTGAGAGATAAGTGTGTGTGAAAGCCGTCCTTCACCTAGCTTGAAGGGAACACAAAGTTTCTTTTCAGTTGCAAACTCCACTCCATACATATATATGGGGAGGTACAAGCTCCAACTCGGTTTTACAGTGAAAACGGCAGGCACTTCAAACCGGCACTAGGAAACAGACTGAGAAACCAGAGTAAGGGTTTCTCCTGCAACCCGTTCCCTTTGTGCTGGATGAACGAACGTCTCTCCACATGCTCAGTTCTGAGAGATAAGTGTGTGTGAAAGCCGTCCTTCACATAGCTTGAAGGGAACACAAAGTTTCTTTTCAGTTGCCAACACTACTCCATACATATATATGGGGAGGTACAAGCCCCAACTCGGTTTTACAGTGAAAACAGCAGGCACTTCAAACCGGTACTAGGAAACAGACTGAGAAACCAGAGTAAGGGTTTCTCCTGCAACCCGTTCCCTTTTTGCTGGATGAACGAACGTCTCTCCACATGCTCAGTTCTGAGAGATGAGTGTGTGTGAAAGCCGTCCTTCACCTAGCTTGAATGGAACACAAAGTTTCTTTTCAGTTGCAAACACCACTGCATACATATATATAGGGAGGTACAAGCTCCAACTCGGATTTACAGTGAAAACGGCAGGCACTTCAAACAGGCATTAGGAAACAGATTGAGAAACCAGAGCCAGGGTTTCTCCTGCAAACCGTTCCCTTTGTGCTGGATGAACGAACGTCTCTCCACATGCTCAGTTCTGAGAGATAAGTGTGTGTGAAAGCCGTCCTTCACCTAGCTTGAAGGGAACACAAAGTTTCTTTTCAGTTGCAAACTCCACTCCATACATATATATGGGGAGGTACAAGATCCAACTCGGTTTTACAGTGAAAACAGCAGACACTTCAAACCGGCACTAGGAAACAGACTGAGAAACCAGAGTCAGGGTTTCTCCTGCAAGCCGTTCCCTTTGTGCTGGATGAACGAACGTCTCTCCACATGCTCAGTTCTGAGAGATAAGTGTGTGTGAAAGTCGTCCTTCACCTAGCTTGAAGGGAACACAAAGTTTCTTTTCAGGTGCCAACTGCACTCCATACATATATATGGGGAGGTACAAGCTCCAACTCGGTTTTACAGTGAAAACGGCAGGCACTTCAAACCGGCACTAGGAAACAGACTGAGAAACCAGAGTCAGGGTTTCTCCTGCAACCCGTTCCATTTGTGCTGGATGAACGAACGTCTCTCCACATGCTCAGTTCTGAGAGATAAGTGTGTGTGAAAGCCGTCCTTCACCTAGCTTGAAGGGAACACATAGTTTCTTTTCAGTTGCAAACTCCACTCCATACATATAAATGGGGAGGTACAAGCCCCAACTTGGTTTTACAGTGAAAACGGCAGGCACTTCAAACCGGCACTAGGAAACAGATTGAGAAACCAGAGTAAGGTTTTCTCCTGCAACCCGTTACTTTTGTGCTGGATGAACGAACTTCTCTTCACATGCTCAGTTCTGAGAGAAAAGGGTGTGTGAATGCCGACCTTCACCTGCTTGAAGGGAACAAAAAGTTTCTTTTCAGTTGCAAATTCCACTCCATACATATATATGGGGAGGAACAAGCTCCAACTCGGTTTTACAGTGAAAACGGCAGACACTTCAATCCGGCAATAGGAAACAGACTGAGGAACCAGAGTAAGGGTTTCTCCTGTAACCCGTTCCCTTTGTGCTGGATGAACGAACGTCTCTCATCATGCTCAGTTCTGAGAGATAAGTGTGTGTGAAAGCCGTCCTTCACCTAGCTTGAAGGGAACACAAAGTTTCTTTTCAGTTGCAAACTCCACTCCATACATATATATGGGGAGGTACAAGCTCCAACCCGGTTTTACAGTGAAAACGGCAGGCACTTCAACCCGGCACTAGGAAACAGACTGAGAAACCAGAGTAATGGTTTCTCCTGCAACCCGTTCCATTTGTGCTGGATGAACGAACGTCTCTCCACATGCTCAGTTCTGAGAGATAAGTGTGTGTGAAAGCCGTCCTTCACCTAGCTTGAAGGGAACACATAGTTTCTTTTCAGTTGCAAACTCCACTCCATACATATAAATGGGGAGGTACAAGCCCCAACTTGGTTTTACAGTGAAAACGGCAGGCACTTCAAACCGGCACTAGGAAACAGATTGAGAAACCAGAGTAATGTTTTCTCCTGCAACCCGTTACTTTTGTGCTGGATGAACGAACTTCTCTTCACATGCTCAGTTCTGAGAGAAAAGTGTGTGTGAATGCCGACCTTCACCTGCTTGAAGGGAACAAAAAGTTTCTTTTCAGTTGCAAATTCCACTCCATACATATATATGGGGAGGTACAAGCTCCAACTCGGTTTTACAGTGAAAACGGCAGGCACTTCAAACCGGCACTAGGAAACAGACTGAGAAAGCAGAGTAAGGGTTTCTCCTGCAACCCGTACCCTTTGTGCTGGATGAACGAACGTCTCTCCACATGCTCAGTTCTGAGAGATAAGTGTGTGTGAAAGCCGTCCTTCACGTGCTTGAAGGGAACACAAAGTTTTTTTTAGGTTGCAAACTCCACTCCAAACATATATATGGGGAGGTACAAGCTCCAACTCGGTTTTACAGTGAAAACGGCAGGCACTTCAAACCGGCACTAGGAAACAGACTGAGAAACCAGAGTAAGGGTTTGTCCTGCAACACGTTCCCTTTGTGTTGGATGAACGAACGTCTCTCCACATGCTCAGTTCTGAGAGATAAGTGTGTGTGAAAGCCGTCCTTCACCTAGCTTGAAGGGAACACAAAGTTTCTTTTCAGTTGCAAACTCCACTCCATACATATATATGGGGAGGTACAAGCTCCAACACGGATTTACAGTGAAAACGGCAGGCACTTCAAACCGGCACTAGGAAACAGACTGAGAAACCAGAGTCAGTGTTTCTCCTGCAACCCGTTCCATTTGTGCTAGATGAACGAACGTCTCTCCATATGCTAAGTTCTGAGAGATAACTGAGAGTGAAAGCCGTCCTTCACCTAGCTTGAAGGGAACACAAAGTTTCTTTTCAGTTGCCAACTCCACTCCATACATATATATGGGGAGGTATATGCTCCAACTCGGTTTTACAGTGAAAACGGCAGGCACTTCAAACCGGCACTAGGAAACAGACTGAGAAACCAGAGTAAGGGTTTCGCCTGCAACCCGTTCCCTTTGTGCTGGATGAACGAACGTCTCACCACATGCTCAGTTCTGAGACGTATGTGTGTCTGAAAGCCGTCCTTCACCTGGTTGAAGGGAACACAAAGTTTCTTTTCAGTTGCAAACTCCACTCCATACATATATATGGGGAGGTACAAGCTCCAACTGGGTTTCACAGTGAAAACGGCAGGCACTTCAAACAGGCACTAGGAAACAGACTGAGAAACCCGAGTCAGGGTTTCTCCTGCAACCCGTTCCCTTTGTGCTGGATGAGCGAACGTCTCTCCACATGCTCAGTTCTGAGAGATAAGTGTGTGTGAAAGCCGTCCTTCACCTAGCTTGAAGGGAACACAAAGATTCTTTTCAGTTGCAAACTCCACTCCATACATATATATGGGGAGGTACAAGCTCCAACTCGGTTTTACAGTGAAAACGGCAGGCACTTCAAACCGGCACTAGGAAACAGAATGAGAAACCAGTGTTAGGTTTTCTCCTGCAAACCGTTCGCTTTGTGCTGGTTGTACGAACGTCTCTCCACATGCTCAGTTCTGAGAGATAAGTGTGTGTGAAAGCCGTCCTTCACCTAGCTTGAAGGGAACACAAAGTTTCTTTTCAGTTGCAAACTCCACTCCATACATATATATGGGGATGTACGAGCTCCAACTCGGTTTTACAGTGAAAACGGCAGGCACTTCAAACCGGCACTAGGAAACAGACTGAGAAACCAGAGTAAGGGTTTCTCCTGCAACCCGTTCCCTTTCTGCTGGATGAACGAACGTCTCTCCACATGCTCAGTTCTGAGAGATAAGTGTGTGTGAAAGCCGAACTTCACCTAGCTTGAAGGGAACACAAAGTTTCTTTTCAGTTGCAAACTCCACTCCATACATATATATGGGGAGGTACAAGCTCCAACTCGGTTTTACAGTGAAAACGGCAGGCACTTCAAACCGGCACTAGGAAACAGACTGAGAAACAAGAGTAAGGGTTTCTCCTGCAACCCGTTCCCTTTGTGCTGGATGAACGAACGTCTCTCCACATGCTCAGTTCTGAGAGATAAGTGTGTTTGAAAGCCGTCCTTCACCTAGCTTGAAGGGAACACAAATTTTCTTTTCAGTTGCAAACTCCACTCCATACATATATATGGGGAGGTACAAGCTCCAACTCGGTTTTACAGTGAAAACGGCAGGCACTTCAAACCGGCACTAGGAAACAGACTGAGAAACCAGAGTAAGGATTTCTCCTGCAACCCGTTCCCTTTGTGTTGGATGAACGAACGTCTCTCCACATGCTCAGTTCTGAGAGATAAGTGTGTGTGAAAGCCGTCCTTCACCTAGCTTGAAGGGAACACAAAGTTTCTTTTCAGTTGCAAACTCCACTCCATACATGTATATGGGGAGGTACAAGCTCCAACTCGGTTTTACAGTGAAAACGGCAGGCACTTCAAACCGGCACTAGGAAACAGACTGAGAAACCAGAGTAAGGATTTCTCCTGCAACCCGTTCCCTTTGTGCTGGATGAACGAACGTCTCTCCACATGCTCAGTTCTGAGAGATAAGTGTGTGTGAAAGCCGTCCTTCACATAGCTTGAAGGGAACACAAAGTTTCTTTTCAGTTGCCAACACTACTCCATACATATATATGGGGAGGTACAAGCCCCAACTCGGTTTTACAGTGAAAACGGCAGGCACTTCAAACCGGTACTAGGAAACAGACTGAGAAACCAGAGTAAGGGTTTCTCCTGCAACCCGTTCCCTTTTTGCTGGATGAACGAACGTCTCTCCACATGCTCAGTTCTGAGAGATGAGTGTGTGTGAAAGCCGTCCTTCACCTAGCTTGAATGGAACACAAAGTTTCTTTTCAGTTGCAAACACCACTGCATACATATATATAGGGAGGTACAAGCTCCAACTCGGATTTACAGTGAAAACGGCAGGCACTTCAAACAGGCATTAGGAAACAGATTGAGAAACCAGAGCCAGGGTTTCTCCTGCAAACCGTTCCCTTTGTGCTGGATGAACGAACGTCTCTCCACATGCTCAGTTCTGAGAGATAAGTGTGTGTGAAAGCCGTCCTTCACCTAGCTTGAAGGGAACACAAAGTTTCTTTTCAGTTGCAAACTCCACTCCATACATATATATGGGGAGGTACAAGATCCAACTCGGTTTTACAGTGAAAACAGCAGACACTTCAAACCGGCACTAGGAAACAGACTGAGAAACCAGAGTCAGGGTTTCTCCTGCAAGCCGTTCCCTTTGTGCTGGATGAACGAACGTCTCTCCACATGCTCAGTTCTGAGAGATAAGTGTGTGTGAAAGTCGTCCTTCACCTAGCTTGAAGGGAACACAAAGTTTCTTTTCAGGTGCCAACTGCACTCCATACATATATATGGGGAGGTACAAGCTCCAACTCGGTTTTACAGTGAAAACGGCAGGCACTTCAAACCGGCACTAGGAAACAGACTGAGAAACCAGAGTCAGGGTTTCTCCTGCAACCCGTTCCCTTTGTGCTGGATGAACGAACGTCTTTCCACATGCTCAGTTCTGAGATATAAGTGTGTGTGAAAGCCGTCCTTAACCAAGCTTGAAGGGAACACAAAGTTTCTTTTCAGTTGCAAACTCCACTCCATACATATATATGGGGAGGTACATGCTCCAACTCGGTTTTACAGTGAAAACGGCAGGCACTTCAAACCGGCACTAGGAAACAGACTGAGAAACCAGAGTAAGGGTTTCGCCTGCAACCCGTTCCATTTGTGCTGGATGAACGAACGTCTCTCCACATGCTCAGTTCTGAGACATATGTGTGTCTGAAAGCCGTCCTTCACCTGGTTGAAGGGAACACAAAGTTTCTTTTCAGTTGCAAACTCCACTCCATACATATATATGGGGAGGTACAAGCTCCAACTGGGTTTCACAGTGAAAACGGCAGGCACTTCAAACCGGCACTAGGAAACAGACTGAGAAACCCGAGTCAGGGTTTCTCCTGCAACCCGTTCCCTTTGTGCTGGATGAGCGAACGTCTCTCCACATGCTCAGTTCTGAGAGATAAGTGTGTGTGAAAGCCGTCCTTCACCTAGCTTGAAGGGAACACAAAGATTCTTTTCAGTTGCAAACTCCACTCCATACATATATATGGGGAGGTACAAGCTCCAACTCGGTTTTACAGTGAAAACGGCAGGCACTTCAAACCGGCACTAGGAAACAGAATGAGAAACCAGTGTTAGGTTTTCTCCTGCAAACCGTTTGCTTTGTGCTGGATGTACGAACGTCTCTCCACATGCTCAGTTCTGAGAGATAAGTGTGTGTGAAAGCCGTCCTTCACCTAGCTTGAAGGGAACACAAAGTTTCTTTTCAGTTGTAAACTCCACTCCATACATATATATGGGGATGTACGAGCTCCAACTCGGTTTTACAGTGAAAACGGCAGGCACTTCAAACCGGCACTAGGAAACAGACTGAGAAACCAGAGTAAGGGTTTCTCCTGCAACCCGTTCCCTTTCTGCTGGATGAACGAACGTCTCTCCACATGCTCAGTTCTGAGAGATAAGTGTGTGTGAAAGCCGAACTTCACCTAGCTTGAAGGGAACACAAAGTTTCTTTTCAGTTGCAATGTCCACTCCATACATATATATGGGGAGGTACAAGCTCCAACTCGGTTTTACAGTGAAAACGGCAGGCACTTCAAACCGGCACTAGGAAACAGACTGAGAAACCAGAGTAAGGGTTTCTCCTGCAACACGTTCCATTTGTGCTGGATGAACGAACGTCTCTCCACATGCTCAGTTTTGAGAGATAAGTGTGTTTGAAAGCCGTCCTTCACCTAGCTTGAAGGGAACACAAATTTTCTTTTCAGTTGCAAACTCCACTCCATACATATATATGGGGAGGTACAAGCTCCAACTCGGTTTTACAGTGAAAACGGCAGGCACTTCAAACCGGCACTAGGAAACAGACTGAGAATCCAGAGTAAGGATTTCTCCTGCAACCCGTTCCCTTTGTGTTGGATGAACGAACGTCTCTCCACATGCTCAGTTCTGAGAGATAAGTGTGTGTGAAAGCCGTCCTTCACCTAGCTTGAAGGGAACACAAAGTTTCTTTTCAGTTGCAAACTTCACTCCATACATATATATGGGGAGGTACAAGCTCCAACTCGGTTTTACAGTGAAAACGGCAGGCACTTCAAACCGGCACTAGGAAACAGACTGAGAAACCAGAGTAAGGGTTTCTCCTGCAACCCGTTCCCTTTGTGCTGGATGAACGAACGTCTCTCCACATGCTCAGTTCTGAGAGATAATTGTGTGTGAAAGCCGTCCTTCACATAGCTTGAAGGGAACACAAAGTTTCTTTTCAGTTGCCAACACTACTCCATACATATATATGGGGAGGTACAAGCCCCGACTCGGTTTTACCGTGAAAACGGCAGGCACTTCAAACCGGTACTAGGAAACAGACTGAGAAACCAGAGTAAGGGTTTCTCCTGCAACCCGTTCCCTTTGTGCTGGATGAACGAACGTCTCTCCACATGCTCAGTTCTGAGAGATGAGTGTGTGTGAAAGCCGTCCTTCACCTAGCTTGAATGGAACACAAAGTTTCTTTTCAGTTGCAAACACCACTGCATACATATATATAGGGAGGTACAAGCTCCAACTCGGATTTACAGTGAAAACGGCATGCACTTCAAACAGGCATTAGGAAACAGATTGAGAAACCAGAGCCAGGGTTTCTCCTGCAACCCGTTCCCTTTGTGCTGGATGAACGAACGTCTCTCCACATGCTCAGTTCTGAGAGATAAGTGTGTTTGAAAGCCGTCCTTCACCTAGCTTGAAGGGAACACAAAGTTTCTTTTCAGTTGCAAACTCCACTCCATACATATATATGGGGAGGTACAAGATCCAACTCGGTTTTACAGTGAAAACAGCAGACATTTCAAACCGGCACTAGGAAACAGACTGAGAAACCAGAGTCAGGGTTTCTCCTGCAAGCCGTTCCCTTTGTGCTGGATGAACGAACGTCTCTCCACATGCTCAGTTCTGAGAGATAAGTGTGTGTGAAAGCCGTCCTTCACCTAGCTTGAAGGGAACACAAAGTTTCTTTTCAGGTGCCAACTCCACTCCATACATATATATGGGGAGGTACAAGCTCCAACTCGGTTTTACAGTGAAAACGGCAGGCACTTCACACCGGCACTAGGAAACAGACTGAGAAACCAGAGTCAGGGTTTCTCCTGCAACCCGTTCCCTTTGTGCTGGATGAACGAACGTCTTTCCACATGCTCAGTTCTGAGATATAAGTGTGTGTGAAAGCCGTCCTTAACCAAGCTTGAAGGGAACACAAAGTTTCTTTTCAGTTGCAAACTCCACTCCATACATATATATGGGGAGGTACAAGCTCCAACTGTGTTTCATGGTGAAAACGGCAGGCACTTCAAACCGGCACTAGGAAACAGACTGAGATACCCGAGACAGGGTTTCTCCTGCAACCCGTTCCCTTTGTGCTGGATGAGCGAACGTCTCTCCACATGCTCAGTTCTGAGAGATAAGTGTGTGTGAAAGCCGTCCTTCACCTAGCTTGAAGGGAACACAAAGATTCTTTTCAGTTGCAAACTCCACTCCATACATATATATGGGGAGGTACAAGCTCCAACTCGGTTTTACAGTGAAAACGGCAGGCACTTCAAACCGGCACTAGGAAACAGACTGAGAAACCAGTGTTAGGTTTTCTCCTGCAAACCGTTCGCTTTGTGCTGGATGTACGAACGTCGCTCCACATGCTCATTTCTGAGAGATAAGTGTGTGTGAAAGCCGTCCTTCACCTAGCTTGAAGGGAACACAAAGTTTCTTTTCAGTTGCAAACTCCACTCCATACATATATATGGGGAGGTACAAGCTCCAACTCGGTTTTACAGTGAAAACGGCAGGCACTTCAAACCGGCACTAGGAAACAGACTGAGAAACCAGAGTAAGGGTTTCTCCTGCAACCCGTTCCCTTTCTGCTGGATGAACGAACGTCTCTCCACATGCTCAGTTCTGAGAGATAAGTGTGTGTGAAAGCCGAACTTCACCTAGCTTGAAGGGAACACAAAGTTTCTTTTCAGTTGCAAACTCCACTCCATACATATATATGGGGAGGTACAAGCTCCAACTCGGTTTTACAGTGAAAACGGCAGGCACTTCAAACCGGCTATAGGAAACAGACTGAGAAACCAGAGTAAGGGTTTCTCCTGCAACCCGTTCCCTTTGTGCTGGATGAACGAACGTCTCTCCACATGCTCAGTTCTGAGAGATAAGTGTGTGTGAAAGCCGTCCTTCACCTAGCTTGAAGGGAACACAAATTTTCTTTTCAGTTGCAAACTCCACTCCATACATATATATGGGGAGGTACAAGCTCCAACTCGGTTTTACAGTGAAAACGGCAGGCACTTCAAACCGGCACTAGGAAACAGATTGAGAAACCAGAGCCAGGGTTTCTCCTGCAACCCGTTCCCTTTGTGCTGGATGAACGAACGTCTCTCCACATGCTCAGTTCTGAGAGATAAGTGTGTGTGAAAGCCGTCCTTCACCTAGCTTGAAGGGAACACAAAGTTTCTTTTCAGTTGCAAACTCCACTCCATACATATATATGGGGAGGTACAAGCTCCAACTCGGTTTTACACTGAAAACGACAGGCACTTCAAACAGGCACTAGGAAACTGATTGAGAAACCAGAGTAAGGTTTTCTCCTGCAACCCGTTCCCTTTGTGCTGGATGAAAGAACGTCTCTTCACATGCAGAGTTCTGAGAGAAAAGTGTGTGTGAATGCCGTCCTTCACCTGCTTGAAGGGAACACAAAGTTTCTTTTAAGTTGCCAACTCCACTCCATACATATATATGGGGAGGTACATGCTCCAACTCGGTTTTACAGTGAAAACGGCAGGCACTTCAAACCGGCACTAGGAAACAGACTGAGAAACCAGAGTAAGGGTTTCTCCTGCAACCCGTTCCCTTGGTGCTGGATGAACGAACGTCTCTCCACATGCTCAGTTCTGAGAGATAATTGTGTGTGAAAGCCGTCCTTCACCTAGCTTGAAGGGAACACAAAGTTTCTTTTCAGTTGCAAACTCCACTCCATACATATATATGGGGAGGTACGAGCTCCAACTCGGTTTTACAGTGAAAACAGCAATCACTTCAAACCGGCACTAGGAAACAGACTGAGAAACCAGAGTAAGAGTTTCTCCTTCAACCCGTTCCCTTT
Organism: Vicugna pacos; assembly: GCF_048564905.1. Lineage (NCBI taxonomy): Eukaryota > Metazoa > Chordata > Mammalia > Artiodactyla > Camelidae > Vicugna > Vicugna pacos. The sequence continues at coordinate 7,357,381 of NC_133017.1, forward strand.
GTGCTGGATGAACGATCGTCTCTCCACATGCTCAGTTCTGAGAGATAAGTGTGTGTGAAAGCCGAACTTCACCTAGCTTGAAGGGAACACAAAGTTTCTTTTCAGATGCCAACACCACTCCATACATATATATGGGGAGGAACAAGCTCCAACTCGGTTTTACAGTGAAAACGGCAGGCACTTCAATCCGGCACTAGGAAACAGACTGAGAAACCAGAGTCAGGGTTTCTCCTGTAACCCGTTCCCTTTGTGCTGGATGAACGAACGTCTCTCATCATGCTCAGTTCTGAGAGATAAGTGTGTGTGAAAGCCGTCCTTCACCTAGCTTGAAGGGAACACAAAGTTTCTTTTCAGTTGCAAACTCCACTCCATACATATATATGGGGAGGTACAAGCTCCAACCCGGTTTTACAGTGAAAACGGCAGGCACTTCAACCCGGCACTAGGAAACAGACTGAGAAACCAGAGTAATGGTTTCTCCTGCAACCCGTTCCATTTGTGCTGGATGAACGAACGTCTCTCCACATGCTCAGTTCTGAGAGATAAGTGTGTGTGAAAGCCGTCCTTCACCTAGCTTGAAGGGAACACAAAGTTTCTTTTCAGTTGCAAACTCCACTCCATACATATAAATGGGGAGGTACAAGCCCCAACTTGGTTTTACACTGAAAACTGCAGGCACTTCAAACCGGGACTAGGAAACAGATTGAGAAACCAGAGTAAGGTTTTCTCCTGCAACCCGTTACTTTTGTGCTCGATGAACGAACTTCTCTTCACATGCTCAGTTCTGAGAGAAAAGTGTGTGTGAATGCCGACCTTCACCTGCTTGAAGGGAACACAAAGTTTCTTTTCAGTTGCAAATTCCACTCCATACATATATATGGGGAGGTACAAGCTCCAACTCGGTTTTACAGTGAAAACGGCAGGCACTTCAAACCGGCTATAGGAAACAGACTGAGAAACCAGAGTAAGGGTTTCTCCTGCAACCCGTTCCCTTTGTGCTGGATGAACGAACGTCTCTCCACATGCTCAGTTCTGAGAGATAAGTGTGTGTGAAAGCCGTCCTTCACCTAGCTTGAAGGGAACACAAATTTTTTTTTCAGTTGCAAACTCCACTCCATACATATATATGGGGAGGTACAAGCTCCAACTCGGTTTTACAGTGAAAACGGCAGGCACTTCAAACCGGCACTAGGAAACAGATTGAGAAACCAGAGCCAGGGTTTCTCCTGCAACCCGTTCCCTTTGTGCTGGATGAACGAACGTCTCTCCACATGCTCAGTTCTGAGAGATAAGTGTGTGTGAAAGCCGTCCTTCACCTAGCTTGAAGGGAACACAAAGTTTCTTTTCAGTTGCAAACTCCACTCCATACATATATATGGGGAGGTACAAGCTCCAACTCGGTTTTACAGTGAAAACGACAGGCACTTCAAACAGGCACTAGGAAACTGATTGAGAAACCAGAGTAAGGTTTTCTCCTGCAACCCGTTCCCTTTGTGCTGGATGAAAGAACGTCTCTTCACATGCACAGTTCTGAGAGAAAAGTGTGTGTGAATGCCGTCCTTCACCTGCTTGAAGGGAACACAAAGTTTCTTTTCAGTTGCCAACTCCACTCCATACATATATATGGGGAGGTACATGCTCCAACTCGGTTTTACAGTGAAAACGGCAGGCACTTCAAACCGGCACTAGGAAAAAGACTGAGAAACCAGAGTAAGGGTTTCTCCTGCAACCCGTTCCCTTGGTGCTGGATGAACGAACGTCTCTCCACATGCTCAGTTCTGAGAGATAATTGTGTGTGAAAGCCGTCCTTCACCTAGCTTGAAGGGAACACAAAGTTTCTTTTCAGTTGCAAACTCCACTCCATACATATATATGGGGAGGTACGAGCTCCAACTCGGTTTTACAGTGAAAACAGCAATCACTTCAAACCGGCACTAGGAAACAGACTGAGAAACCAGAGTAAGAGTTTCTCCTTCAACCCGTTCCCTTTGTGCTGGATGAACGATCGTCTCTCCACATGCTCAGTTCTGAGAGATAAGTGTGTGTGAAAGCCGAACTTCACCTAGCTTGAAGGGAACACAAAGTTTCTTTTCAGATGCCAACACCACTCCATACATATATATGGGGAGGAACAAGCTCCAACTCGGTTTTACAGTGAAAACGGCAGGCACTTCAACCCGGCACTAGGAAACAGACTGAGAAACCAGAGTAATGGTTTCTCCTGCAACCCGTTCCATTTGTGCTGGATGAACGAACGTCTCTCCACATGCTCAGTTCTGAGAGATAAGTGTGTGTGAAAGCCGTCCTTCACCTAGCTTGAAGGGAACACAAAGTTTCTTTTCAGTTGCAAACTCCACTCCATACATATAAATGGGGAGGTACAAGCCCCAACTTGGTTTTACAGTGAAAACTGCAGGCACTTCAAACCGGGACTAGGAAACAGATTGAGAAACCAGAGTAAGGTTTTCTCCTGCAACCCGTTACTTTTGTGCTGGATGAACGAACTTCTCTTCACATGCTCAGTTCTGAGAGAAAAGTGTGTGTGAATGCCGACCTTCACCTGCTTGAAGGGAACACAAAGTTTCTTTTCAGTTGCAAATTCCACTCCATACATATATATGGGGAGGTACAAGCTCCAACTCGGTTTTACAGTGAAAACGGCAGGCACTTCAAACCGGCACTAGGAAACTGACTGAGAAAGCAGAGTAAGGGTTTCTCCTGCAACACGTTCCCTTTGTGCTGGATGAACGAACGTCTCTCCACATGCTCAGTTCTGAGAGATAAGTGTGTGTGAAAGCCGTTCTTCACCTAGCTTGAAGGGAACACAAAGTTTCTTTTCAGTTGCAAACTCCACTCCATACATATATATGGGGAGGTACGAGCTCCAACTCTGTTTTACAGTGAAAACAGCAGGCACTTCAAACCGGCACTAGGAAACAGACTGAGAAACCAGAGTAAGAGTTTGTCCTGCAACCCGTTCCCTTTGTGCTGGATGAACGAACGTCTCTCCACATGCTCAGTTGTGAGAGATAAGTGTGTGTGAAAGCCGTACTTCATCTAGCTTGAAGGGAACACAAAGTTTCTTTTCAGTTGCCAACCCCACTCCATACATATATATGGGGAGGTACAAGCTCCAACTCGGTTTTACAGTGAAAACGGCAGGCACTTCAATCCGGCACTAGGAAACAGACTGAGAAACCAGAGTAAGGGTTTCTCCTGCAACCCGTTCCTTTGTGCTGGATGAACGAACGTCTCTCCTCATGCTCAGTTCTGAGAGATAAGTGTGTGTGAAAGCCGTCCTTCACCTAGCTTGATGGGAACACAAAGTTTCTTTTCAGTTGCAAACTCCACTCCATACATATATATGGGGAGGTACAAGCTCCAACTCGGTTTTACAGTGAAAACGGCAGGCACTTCAAACCGGCACTAGGAAACAGACTGAGGAACCAGAGTAAGGGTTTCTCCTGAAACCCGTTCCCTTTGTGCTGGATGAACGAACGTCTCTCCACATGCTCAGTTCTGAGAGATAAGTGTGTGTGAAAGCCGTCCTTCAACTAGCTTGAAGGGAACACAAAGTTTCTTTTGAGTTGCAAACTCCACTCCATACATATATATGGGGAGGTACAAGCTCCAACTCGGTTTTACAGTGAAAACGGCAGGCACTTCAAACCGGCACTAGGAAACAGACTGAGAAACCAGAGTAAGGGTTTCTCCTGCAACCCGTTCCCTTTGTGTTGGATGAACGAACTTCTCTCCACATGCTCAGTTCTGAGAGATATGTGTGTGTGAAAGCCGTCCTTCACCTAGCTTGAAGGGAACACAAAGTTTCTTTTCAGTTGCAAACTCCACTCCATACATATATATGGGGAGGTATAAGCTGCAACATGGTTTTACAGTGAAAACGGCTGGCACTTCAAACTGGCACAAGGAAACAGACTGAGAAACCAGAGTCAGTGTTTCTCCTGCAAACCGTTCCCTTTGTGCTGGATGAACGAACGTCTCTCCACATGCTAATTTCTGAGAGATAAGTGTGTGTGAAAGCCGTCCTTCACCTAGCTTGAAGGGAACACAAAGTTTCATTTCAGTTGCAAACTCTACTCATACATATATATGGGGAGGTACATGCTCCAACTCGGTTTTACTGTGAAAACGGCAGGCACTTCAACCCGGCACTAGGAAACAGACTGAGAAACCAGAGTAAGGGTTTCTCCTGCAACCCGTTCCCTTTGTGCTGGATGAACGAACGTCTCTCCACATGCTCAGTTCTGAGAGATAAGTGTGTGTGAAAGCCGTCCTTCACCTAGCTTGAAGGGAACACAAAGATTCTTTTCAGTTGTAAACTCCACTCCATACATATATATGGGGAGGTACAAGCTCCAACTCGGTTTTACAGTGAAAACGGCAGGCACTTCAAACCGGCACTAGGAAACAGACTGAGAAACCAGTGTTAGGTTTTCTCCTGCAAACCGTTCGCTTTGTGCTGGATGTACGAACGTCTCTCCACATGCTCAGTTCTGAGAGATAAGTGTGTGTGAAAGCCGTCCTTCACCTAGCTTGAAGGGAACACATAGTTTCTTTTCAGTTGCAAACTCCACTCCATACATATATATGGGGATGTACGAGCTCCAACTCGGTTTTACAGTGAAAACGGCAGGCACTTCAAACCGGCACTAGGAAACAGACTGAGAAACCAGAGTAAGGGTTTCTCCTGCAACCCGTTCCCTTTCTGCTGGATGAACGAACGTCTCTCCACATGCTCAGTTCTGAGAGATAAGTGTGTGTGAAAGCCGAACTTCACCTAGCTTGAAGGGAACACAAAGTTTCTTTTCAGTTGCAAACTCCACTCCATACATATATATGGGGAGGTACAAGCTCCAACTCGGTTTTACAGTGAAAACGGCAGGCACTTCAAACCGGGTATAGGAAACAGACTGAGAAACCAGAGTAAGGGTTTCTCCTGCAACCCGTTCCCTTTGTGCTGGATGAACGAACGTCTCTCCACATGCTCAGTCCTGAGAGATAAGTGTGTGTGAAAGCCGTCCTTCACCTAGCTTGAAGGGAACACAAATTTTCTTTTCAGTTGCAAACTCCACTCCATACATATATATGGGGAGGTACAAGCTCCAACTCGGTTTTACAGTGAAAATGGCAGGCACTTCAAACCGGCACTAGGAAACAGATTGAGAAACCAGAGCAAGGGTTTCTCCTGCAACCCGTTCCCTTTGTGCTGGATGAACGAACGTCTCTCCACATGCTCAGTTCTGAGAGATAAGTGTGTGTGAAAGCCGTCCTTCACCTAGCTTGAAGGGAACACAAAGTTTCTTTTCAGTTGCAAACTCCACTCCATACATATATATGGGGAGGTACAAGCTACAACTCGGTTTTACAGTGAAAACGACAGGCACTTCAAACAGGCACTAGGAAACTGATTGAGAAACCAGAGTAAGGTTTTCTCCTGCAACCCGTTCCCTTTGTGCTGGATGAAAGAACGTCTCTTCACATGCACAGTTCTGAGAGAAAAGTGTGTGTGAATGCCGTCCTTCACCTGCTTGAAGGGAACACAAAGATTCTTTTCAGTTGCCAACTCCACTCCATACATATATATGGGTAGGTACATGCTCCAACTCGGTTTTACAGTGAAAACGGCAGGCACTTCAAACCGGCACTAGGAAACAGACTGAGAAACCAGAGTAAGGGTTTCTCCTGCAACCCGTTCCCTTGGTGCTGGATGAACGAACGTCTCTCCACGTGCTCAGTTCTGAGAGATAATTGTGTGTGAAAGCCGTCCTTCACCTAGCTTGAAGGGAACACAAAGTTTCTTTTCAGTTGCAAACTCCACTCCATACATATATATGGGGAGGTACGAGCTCTAACTCGGTTTTACACTGAAAAAAGCAATCACTTCAAACCGGCACTAGGAAACAGACTGAGAAACCAGAGTAAGAGTTTCTCCTTCAACCCGTTCCCTTTGTGCTGGATGAACGATCGTCTCTCCACATGCTCAGTTCTGAGAGATAAGTGTGTGTGAAAGCCGAACTTCACCTAGCTTGAAGGGAACACTAAGTTTCTTTTCAGATGCCAACACCACTCCATACATATATATGGGGAGGAACAAGCTCCAACTCGGTTTTACAGTGAAAACGGCAGGCACTTCAATCCGGCACTAGGAAACAGACTGAGAAACCAGAGTAAGGGTTTCTCCGGCAACCCGTTCCCTTTGTGCTGGATGAACGAACGTCTCTCATCATGCTCAGTTCTGAGAGATAAGTGTGTGTGAAAGCAGTCCTTCACCTAGCTTGAAGGGAACACAAAGTTTCTTTTCAGTTGCAAACTCCACTCCATACATATATATGGGGAGGTACAAGCTCCAACCCGGTTTTACAGTGAAAACGGCAGGCACTTCAACCCGGCACTAGGAAACAGACTGAGAAACCAGAGTAATGGTTTCTCCTGCAACCCGTTCCATTTGTGCTGGATGAACGAACGTCTCTCCATATGCTCAGTTCTGAGAGATAAGTGTGTGTGAAAGCCGTCCTTCACCTAGCTTGAAGGGAACACAAAGTTTCTTTTCAGTTGCAAACTCCACTCCATACATATAAATGGGGAGGTACAAGCCCCAACTTGGTTTTACAGTGAAAACTGCAGGCACTTCAAACCGGGACTAGGAAACAGATTGAGAAACCAGAGTAAGGTTTCTCCTGCAACCCGTTACTTTTGTGCTGGATGAACGAACTTCTCTTCACATGCTCAGTTCTGAGAGAAAAGTGTGTGTGAATGCCGACCTTCACCTGCTTGAAGGGAACACAAAGTTTCTTTTCAGTTGCAAATTCCACTCCATACATATATATGGGTAGGTACAAGCTCCAACTCGGTTTTACAGTGAAAACGGCAGGCACTTCAAACCGGCACTAGGAAACAGACTGAGAAAGCAGAGTAAGGGTTTCTCCTGCAACACGTTCCCTTTGTGCTGGATGAACGAACGTCTCTCCACATGCTCAGTTGTGAGAGATAAGTGTGTGTGAAAGCCGTACTTCACCTAGCTTGAAGGGAACAAAAAGTTTCTTTTCAGTTGCCAACCCCACTCCATACATATATATGGGGAGGTACAAGCTCCAACTCGGTTTTACAGTGAAAACGGCAGGCACTTCAATCCGGCACTAGGAAACAGACTGAGAAACCAGAGTAAGGGTTTCTCCTGCAACCCGTTCCTTTGTGCTGGATGAACGAACGTCTCTCCTCATGCTCAGTTCTGAGAGATAAGTGTGTGTGAAAGCCGTCCTTCACCTAGCTTGAAGGGAACACAAAGTTTCTTTTCAGTTGCAAACTCCACTCCATACATATATATGGGGAGGTACAAGCTCCAACTCGGTTTTACAGTGAAAACGGCAGGCACTTCAAACCGGCACTAGGAAACAGACTGAGAAACCAGAGTAAGGGTTTCTCCTGCAACCCGTTCCCTTTGTGCTGGATGAACGAACGTCTCTCCACATGCTCAGTTCTGAGAGATAAGTGTGTGTGAAAGCCGTCCTTCACCTAGCTTGAAGGGAACACAAAGTTTCTTTTGAGTTGCAAACTCCACTCCATACATATATATGGGGAGGTACAAGCTCCAACTCGGTTTTACAGTGAAAACGGCAGGCACTTCAAACTGGCACTAGGAAACAGACTGAGAAACCAGAGTAAGGGTTTCTCCTGCAACCCGTTCCCTTTGTGTTGGATGAACGAACTTCTCTCCACATGCTCAGTTCTGAGAGATAGGTGTGTGTGAAAGCCGTCCTTCAACAAGCTTGAAGGGAACACAAAGTTTCTTTTCAGTTGCAAACTCCACTCCATACATATATATGGGGAGGTATAAGCTCCAACTCGGTTTTACAGTGAAAACGGCAGGCACTTCAATCCGGCACTAGGAAACAGACTGAGAAACCAGAGTAAGGGTTTCTCCTGCAACCCGTTCCCTTTGTTCTGGATGAACGACCGTCTCTCCTCATGCTCAGTTCTGAGAGATAAGTGTGTGTGAAAGCCGTCCTTCATCTAGCTTGAAGGAAACACAAAGTTTCTTTTCAGTTGCAAACTCCACTCCATACATATATATGGGGAGGTACAAGCTCCAACTCGGTTTTACAGTGAAAACGGCAGGCACTTCAAACCGGCACTAGGAAACAGACTGAGAAACCAGAGTAAGGGTTTCTCCTGCAACCCGTTCCCTTTGTGCTGGATGAACGAACGTCTCTCCACATGCTCAGTTCTGAGAGATAAGTGTGTGTGAAAGCCGTCCTTCACCTAGCTTGAAGGGAACACAAAGTTTCTTTTGAGTTGCAAACTCCACTCCATACATATATATGGGTAGTACAAGCTCCAACTCGGTTTTACAGTGAAAACGGCAGGCACTTCAAACCGGCACTAGGAAACAGACTGAGAAACCAGAGTAAGGGTTTCTCCTGCAACCCGTTCCCTTTGTGCTGGATGAACGAATGTCTCTCCACATGCTCAGTTCTGAGAGATAAGTGTGTGTGAAAGCCGTCCTTCACATAGCTTGAAGGGAACACAAAGTTTCTTTTCAGTTGCAAACTCCACTCCATACATATATATGGGGAGGTACAAGATCCAACTCGGTTTTACAGTGAAAACAGCAGGCACTTCAAACCGGCACTAGGAAACAGACTGAGAAACCAGAGTAAGGGTTTCTCCTGCAACCCGTTCCCTTGGTGCTGGATGAACGAACGTCTCTCCACGTGCTCAGTTCTGAGAGATAATTGTGTGTGAAAGCCGTCCTTCACCTAGCTTGAAGGGAACACAAAGTTTCTTTTCAGTTGCAAACTCCACTCCATACATATATATGGGGAGGTACGAGCTCTAACTCGGTTTTACAGTGAAAAAAGCAATCACTTCAAACCGGCACTAGGAGACAGACTGAGAAACCAGAGTAAAAGTTTCTCCTTCAACCCGTTCCCTTTGTGCTGGATGAACGATCGTCTCTCCACATGCTCAGTTCTGAGAGATAAGTGTGTGTGAAAGCCGAACTTCACCTAGCTTGAAGGGAACACAAAGTTTCTTTTCAGATGCCAACACCACTCCATACATATATATGGGGAGGAACAAGCTCCAACTCGGTTTTACAGTGAAAACGGCAGGCACTTCAATCCGGCACTAGGAAACAGACTGAGAAACCAGGGTAAGGGTTTCTCCTGTAACCCGTTCCCTTTGTGCTGGATGAACGAACGTCTCTCATCATGCTCAGTTCTGAGAGATAAGTGTGTGTGAAAGCCGTCCTTCACCTAGCTTGAAGGGAACACAAAGTTTCTTTTCAGTTGCAAACTCCACTCCATACATATAAATGGGGAGGTACAAGCCCCAACTTGGTTTTACAGTGAAAACTGCAGGCACTTCAAACCGGGACTAGGAAACAGATTGAGAAACCAGAGTAAGGTTTTCTCCTGCAACCCGTTACTTTTGTGCTGGATGAACGAACTTCCCTTCACATGCTCAGTTCTGAGAGAAAAGTGTGTGTGAATGCCGACCTTCACCTGCTTGAAGGGAACACAAAGTTTCTTTTGAGTTGCAAACTCCACTCATACATATATATGGGGAGGTACATGCTCCAACTCGGTTTTACTGTGAAAACGGCAGGCACTTCAACCCGGCACTAGGAAACAGACTGAGAAACCAGAGTAACGGTTTCTCCTGCAACCCGTTCCTTTGTGCTGGATGAACGAACGTCTCTCCACATGCTCAGTTCTGAGAGATAAGTGTGTGTGAAAGCCGTCCTTCACCTAGCTTGAAGGGAACACAAAGTTTCTTTTCAGTTGCAAACTCCACTCCATACATATAAATGGGGAGGTACAAGCCCCAACTTGGTTTTACAGTGAAAACTGCAGGCACTTCAAACCGGGACTAGGAAACAGATTGAGAAACCAGAGTAAGGTTTTCTCCTGCAACCCGTTACTTTTGTGCTGGATGAACGAACTTCCCTTCACATGCTCAGTTCTGAGAGAAAAGTGTGTGTGAATGCCGACCTTCACCTGCTTGAAGGGAACACAAAGTTTCTTTTCAGTTGCAAACTCCACTCATACATATATATGGGGAGGTACATGCTCCAACTCGGTTTTACTGTGAAAACGGCAGGCACTTCAACCCGGCACTAGGAAACATACTGAGAAACCAGAGTAAGGGTTTCTCCTGCAACCCGTTCCTTTGTGCTGGATGAACGAACGTCTCTCCACATGCTCAGTTCTGAGAGATAAGTGTGTGTGAAAGCCGTCCTTCAACTAGCTTGAAGGGAACACAAAGATTCTTTTCAGTTGCAAACTCCACTCCATACATATATATGGGGAGGTACAAGCTCCAACTCGGTTTTACAGTGAAAACGGCAGGCACTTCAAACCGGCACTAGGAAACAGACTGAGAAACCAGTGTTAGGTTTTCTCCTGCAAACCGTTCGCTTTGTGCTGGATGTACGAACGTCTCTCCACATGCTCAGTTCTGAGAGATAAGTGTGTGTGAAAGCCGTCCTTCACCTAGCTTGAAGGGAACACATAGTTTCTTTTCAGTTGCAAACTCCACTCCATACATATATATGGGGATGTACGAGCTCCAACTCGGTTTTACAGTGAAAACGGCAGGCACTTCAAACCGGCACTAGGAAACAGACTGAGAAACCAGAGTAAGGGTTTCTCCTGCAACCCGTTCCCTTTCTGCTGGATGAACGAACGTCTCTCCACATGCTCAGTTCTGAGAGATAATTGTGTGTGAAAGCCGAACTTCACCTAGCTTGAAGGGAACACAAAGTTTCTTTTCAGTTGCAAACTCCACTCCATACATATATATGGGGAGGTACAAGCTCCAACTCGGTTTTACAGTGAAAACGGCAGGCACTTCAAACCGGCACTAGGAAACAGACTGAGAAACCAGAGTAAGGGTTTCTCCTGCAACCCGTTCCCTTTGTGCTGGATGAACGAACGTCTCTCCACATGCTCAGTTCTGAGAGATAAGTGTGTGTGAAAGCCGTCCTTCACCTAGCTTGAAGGGAACACAAATTTTCTTTTCAGTTGCAAACTCCACTCCATACATATATATGGGGAGGTACAAGCTCCAACTCGGTTTTACAGTGAAAATGGCAGGCACTTCAAACCGCACTAGGAAACAGATTGAGAAACCAGAGCAAGGGTTTCTCCTGCAACCCGTTCCCTTTGTGCTGGATGAACGAACGTCTCTCCACATGCTCAGTTCTGAGAGATAAGTGTGTGTGAAAGCCGTCCTTCACCTAGCTTGAAGGGAACACAAAGTTTCTTTTCAGTTGCAAACTCCACTCCATACATATATATGGGGAGGTACTAGCTCCAACTCGGTTTTACAGTGAAAACGACAGGCACTTCAAACAGGCACTAGGAAACTGATTGAGAAACCAGAGTAAGGTTTTCTCCTGCAACCCGTTCCCTTTGTGCTGGATGAAAGAACGTCTCTTCACATGCACAGTTCTGAGAGAAAAGTGTGTGTGAATGCCGTCCTTCACCTGCTTGAAGGGAACACAAAGTTTCTTTTCAGTTGCCAACTCCACTCCATACATATATATGGGGAGGTACATGCTCCAACTCGGTTTTACAGTGAAAACGGCAGGCACTTCAAACCGGCACTAGGAAACAGACTGAGAAACCAGAGTAAGGGTTTCTGCTGCAACCCGTTCCCTTGGTGCTGGATGAACGAACGTCTCTCCACGTGCTCAGTTCTGAGAGATAATTGTGTGTGAAAGCCGTCCTTCACCTAGCTTGAAGGGAACACAAAGTTTCTTTTCAGTTGCAAACTCCACTCCATACATATATATGGGGAGGTACGAGCTCTAACTCGGTTTTACACTGAAAAAAGCAATCACTTCAAACCGGCACTAGGAAACAGACTGAGAAACCAGAGTAAGAGTTTCTCCTTCAACCCGTTCCCTTTGTGCTGGATGAACGATCGTCTCTCCACATGCTCAGTTCTGAGAGATAAGTGTGTGTGAAAGCCGAACTTCACCTAGCTTGAAGGGAACACTAAGTTTCTTTTCAGATGCCAACACCACTCCATACATATATATGGGGAGGAACAAGCTCCAACTCGGTTTTACAGTGAAAACGGCAGGCACTTCAATCCGGCACTAGGAAACAGACTGAGAAACCAGAGTAAGGGTTTCTCCTGTAACCCGTTCCCTTTGTGCTGGATGAACGAACGTCTCTCATCATGCTCAGTTCTGAGAGATAAGTGTGTGTGAAAGCAGTCCTTCACCTAGCTTGAAGGGAACACAAAGTTTCTTTTCAGTTGCAAACTCCACTCCATACATATATATGGGGAGGTACAAGCTCCAACCCGGTTTTACAGTGAAAACGGCAGGCACTTCAACCCGGCACTAGGAAACAGACTGAGAAACCAGAGTAATGGTTTCTCCTGCAACCCGTTCCATTTGTGCTGGATGAACGAACGTCTCTCCATATGCTCAGTTCTGAGAGATAAGTGTGTGTGAAAGCCGTCCTTCACCTAGCTTGAAGGGAACACAAAGTTTCTTTTCAGTTGCAAACTCCACTCCATGCATATAAATGGGGAGGTATAAGCCCCAACTTGGTTTTACAGTGAAAACTGCAGGCACTTCAAACCGGGACTAGGAAACAGATTGAGAAACCAGAGTAAGGTTTTCTCCTGCAACCCGTTACTTTTGTGCTGGATGAACGAACTTCTCTTCACATGCTCAGTTCTGAGAGAAAAGTGTGTGTGAATGCCGACCTTCACCTGCTTGAAGGGAACACAAAGTTTCTTTTCAGTTGCAAATTCCACTCCATACATATATATGGGGAGGTACAAGCTCCAACTCGGTTTTACAGTGAAAACGGCAGGCACTTCAATCCGGCACTAGGAAACAGACTGAGAAACCAGAGTAAGGGTTTCTCCTGCAACCCGTTCCTTTGTGCTGGATGAACGAAAGTCTCTCCACATGCTCAGTTCTGAGAGATAAGTGTGTGTGAAAGCCGTCCTTCACCTAGCTTGAAGGGAACACAAAGTTTCTTTTCAGTTGCAAACTCCACTCCATACATATATATGGGGAGGTACAAGCTCCAACTCGGTTTTACAGTGAAAACGGCAGGCACTTCAAACCGGCACTAGGAAACAGACTGAGAAACCAGAGTAAGGGTTTCTCCTGCAAACCGTTCCCTTTGTGCTGGATGAACGAACGTCTCTCCACATGCTCAGTTCTGAGAGATAAGTGTGTGTGAAAGCCGTCCTTCACCTAGCTTGAAGGGAACACAAAGTTTCTTTTCAGTTGCAAACTCCACTCCATACATATATATGGGGAGGTACAAGCTCCAACTCGGTTTTACAGTGAAAACGGCAGGCACTTCAAACCGGCACTAGGAAACAGACTGAGAAACCAGAGTAAGGGTTTCTCCTGCAACCCGTTCCCTATGTGTTGGATGAACGAACTTCTCTCCACATGCTCAGTTCTGAGAGATAGGTGTGTGTGAAAGCCGTCCTTCACCTAGCTTGAAGGGAACACAAAGTTTCTTTTCAGTTGCAAACTCCACTCCATACATATATATGGGGAGGTATAAGCTCCAACTCGGTTTTACAGTGAAAACGGCAGGCACTTCAATCCGGCACTAGGAAACAGACTGAGAAACCAGAGTAAGGGTTTCTCCTGCAACCCGTTCCCTTTGTTCTGGATGAACGACCATCTCTCCTCATGCTCAGTTCTGAGAGATAAGTGTGTGTGAAAGCCGTCCTTCATCTAGCTTGAAGGAAACACAAAGTTTCTTTTCAGTTGCAAACTCCACTATATACATATATATGGGGAGGTACAAGCTCCAACTCGGTTTTACAGTGAAAACGGCAGGCACTTCAAACCGGCACTAGGAAACAGACTGAGAAACCAGAGTAAGGGTTTCTCCTGCAACCCGTTCCCTTTGTGCTGGATGAACGAACGTCTCTCCACATGCTCAGTTCTGAGAGATAAGTGTGTGTGAAAGCCGTCCTTCACCTAGCTTGAAGGGAACACAAAGTTTCTTTTGAGTTGCAAACTCCAATCCATACATATATATGGGTAGTACAAGCTCCAACTCGGTTTTACAGTGAAAACGGCAGGCACTTCAAACCGGCACTAGGAAACAGACTGAGAAACCAGAGTAAGGGTTTCTCCTGCAACCCGTTCCCTTTGTGCTGGATGAACGAATGTCTCTCCACATGCTCAGTTCTGAGAGATAAGTGTGTGTGAAAGCCGTCCTTCACATAGCTTGAAGGGAACTCAAAGTTTCTTTTCAGTTGCAAACTCCACTCCATACATATATATGGGGAGGTACAAGATCCAACTCGGTTTTACAGTGAAAACAGCAGGCACTTCAAACCGGCACTAGGAAACAGACTGAGAAACCAGAGTAAGGGTTTCTCCTGCAACCCGTTCCCTTGGTGCTGGATGAACGAACATCTCTCCACGTGCTCAGTTCTGAGAGATAATTGTGTGTGAAAGCCGTCCTTCACCTAGATTGAAGGGAACACAAAGTTTCTTTTCAGTTGTAAACTCCACTCCATACATATATATGGGGAGGTACGAGCTCTAACTCGGTTTTACAGTGAAAAAAGCAATCACTTCAAACCGGCACTAGGAAACAGACTGAGAAACCAGAGTAAGAGTTTCTCCTTCAACCCGTTCCCTTTGTGCTGGATGAACGATCGTCTCTCCACATGCTCAGTTCTGAGAGATAAGTGTGTGTGAAAGCCGAACTTCACCTAGCTTGAAGGGAACACAAAGTTTCTTTTCAGATGCCAACACCACTCCATACATATATATGGGGAGGAACAAGCTCCAACTCGGTTTTACAGTGAAAACGGCAGGCACTTCAATCCGGCACTAGGAAACAGACTGAGAAACCAGAGTAAGGGTTTCTCCTGTAACCCGTTCCCTTTGTGCTGGATGAACGAACGTCTCTCATCATGCTCAGTTCTGAGAGATAAGTGTGTGTGAAAGCCGTCCTTCACCTAGCTTGAAGGGAACACAAAGTTTCTTTTCAGTTGCAAACTCCACTCCATACATATATATGGGGAGGTACAAGCTCCAACCCGGTTTTACAGTGAAAACGGCAGGCACTTCAACCCGGCACTAGGAAACAGACTGAGAAACCAGAGTAATGGTTTCCCCTGCAACCCGTTCCATTTGTGCTGGATGAACGAACGTCTCTCCATATGCTCAGTTCTGAGAGATAAGTGTGTGTGAAAGCCGTCCTTCACCTAGCTTGAAGGGAACACAAAGTTTCTTTTCAGTTGCAAACTCCACTCCATACATATAAATGGGGAGGTACAAGCCCCAACTTCGTTTTACAGTGAAAACTGCAGGCACTTCAAACCGGGACTAGGAAACAGATTGAGAAACCAGAGTAAGGTTTTCTCCTGCAACCCGTTACTTTTGTGCTGGATGAACGAACTTCTCTTCACATGCTCAGTTCTGAGAGAAAAGTGTGTGTGAATGCCGACCTTCACCTGCTTGAAGGGAACACAAAGTTTCTTTTCAGTTGCAAATTCCACTCCATACATATATATGGGGAGGTACAAGCTCCAACTCGGTTTTACAGTGAAAACGGCAGGCACTTCAAACCGGCACTAGGAAACAGACTGAGAAAGCAGAGTAAGGGTTTCTCCTGCAACACGTTCCCTTTGTGCTGGATGAACGAACGTCTCTCCACATGCTCAGTTGTGAGAGATAAGTGTGTGTGAAAGCCGTACTTCACCTAGCTTGAAGGGAACACAAAGTTTCTTTTCAGTTGCCAACCCCACTCCATATATATATATGGGGAGGTACAAGCTCCAACTCGGTTTTACAGTGAAAACGGCAGGCACTTTAATCCGGCACTAGGAAACAGACTGAGAAACCAGAGTAAGGGTTTCTCCTGCAACCCGTTCCCTTTGTGTTGGATGAACGAACTTCTCTCCACATGCTCAGTTCTGAGAGATAAGTGTGTGTGAAAGCCGTCCTTCACCTAGCTTGAAGGGAACACAAAGTTTCTTTTCAGTTGCAAACTCCACTCCATACATATATATGGGGAGGTATAAGCTCCAACATGGTTTTACAGTGAAAACGGCTGGCACTTCAAACTGGCACAAGGAAACAGACTGAGAAACCAGAGTCAGTGTTTATCCTGCAAACCGTTCCCTTTGTGGTGGATGAACGAACGTCTCTCCACATGCTAATTTCTGAGAGATAAGTGTGTGTGAAAGCCGTCCTTCACCTAGCTTGAAGGGAACACAAAGTTTCTTTTCAGTTGCAAACCCAACTCATACATATATATGGGGAGGTACATGCTCCAACTCGGTTTTACAGTGAAAACGGCAGGCACTTCAACCCGGCACTAGGAAACAGACTGAGAAACCAGAGTAAGGGTTTCTCCTGCAACCCGTTCCTTTGTGCTGGATGAACGAACGTCTCTCCACATGCTCAGTTCTGAGAGATAAGTGTGTGTGAAAGCCGTCCTTCACCTGCTTGAAGGGAACACAAAGTTTCTTTTCAGTTGCAATCTCCACTCCATACATATATATGGGGAGGTACGAGCTCCAACTCGGTTTTACAGTGAAAACAGCAGGCACTTCAAACCGGCACTAGGAAACAGACTGAGAAACCAGAGTAAGAGTTTGTCCTGCAACCCGTTCCCTTTGTGCTGGATGAACGAACGTCTCTCCACATGCTCAGTTCTGAGAGATAAGTGTGTGTGAAAGCCGTCCTTCACCTAGCTTGAAGGGAACACAAAGTTTCCTTTCAGTTGCAAACTCCACTCCATACATATATATGGGGTGATACAAGCTCCAACTGGGTTTTACAGTGAAAACGGCAGGCACTTCAAACCGGCACTAGGAAACAGACTGAGAAACCAGAGTAAGGGTTTCCCTGCAACCCGTTCCCTTTGTGCTGGATGAACGAACGTCTCTCCACATGCTCAGTTCTGAGAGATAAGTGTGTGTGAAAGCCGTCCTTCACCTAGCTTGAAGGGAACACAAAGTTTCTTTTGAATTGCAAACTCCACTCCATACATATATATGGGTAGTACAAGCTCCAACTCGGTTTTACAATGAAAACGGCAGGCACTTCAAACCGGCACTAGGAAACAGACTGAGAAACCAGAGTAAGGGTTTCTCCTGCAACCCGTTCCCTTTGTGTTGGATGAACGAACGTCTCTCCACATGCTCAGTTCTGAGAGATAAGTGTGTGTGAAAGCCGTCCTTCACCTAGCTTGAAGGGAACACAAAGTTTCTTTTCAGTTGCAAACTCCACTCCATACATATATATGGGGAGGTATAAGCTCCAACATGGTTTTACAGTGAAAACGGCTGGCACTTCAAACTGGCACTAGGAAACAGACTGAGAAACCAGATTCAGTGTTTCTCCTGCAACCCGTTCCCTTTGTGCTGGATGAACGAACGTTTCTCCACATGCTAATTTCTGAGAGATAAGTGTGTGTGAAAGCCGTCCTTCACCTAGCTTGAAGGGAACACAAAGTTTCTTTTCAGTTGCAAACTCCACTCATACATATATATGGGGAGGTACAAGCTCCAACTCGGTTTTACAGTGAAAACGGCAGGCACTTCAATCCGGCACTAGGAAACAGACTGAGAAACCAGAGTAAGGGTTTCTCCTGCAACCCGTTCCCTTTGTTCTGGATGAACGAACGTCTCTCCTCATGCTCAGTTCTGAGAGATAAGTGTGTGTGAAAGCCGTCCTTCATCTAGCTTGAAGAAAACACAAAGTTTCTTTTCAGTTGCAAACTCCACTCCATACATATATATGGGGAGGTACAAGCTCCAACTCGGTTTTACAGTGAAAACGGCAGGCACTTCAAACCGGCACTAGGAAACAGACTGAGAAACCAGAGTAAGGGTTTCTCCTGCAACCCGTTCCCTTTGTGCTGGATGAACGAACGTCTCTCCACATGCTCAGTTCTGAGAGATAAGTGTGTGTGAAAGCCGTCCTTCACCTAGCTTGAAGGGAACACAAAGTTTCTTTTGAGTTGCAAACTCCACTCCATACATATATATGGGTAGTACAAGCTCCAACTCGGTTTTACAGTGAAAACGGCAGGCACTTCAAACCGGCACTAGGAAACAGACTGAGAAACCAGAGTAAGGGTTTCTCCTGCAACCCGTTCCCTTTGTGCTGGATGAACGAATGTCTCTCCACATGCTCAGTTCTGAGAGATAAGTGTGTGTGAAAGCCGTCCTTCACATAGCTTGAAGGGAACACAAAGTTTCTTTTCAGTTGCAAACTCCACTCCATACATATATATGGGGAGGTACAAGATCCAACTCGGTTTTACAGTGAAAACAGCAGGCACTTCAAACCGGCACTAGGAAACAGACTGAGAAACCAGAGTCAGGGTTTCTCCTGCAAGCCGTTCCCTTTGTGCTGGATGAACGAACGTCTCTCCACATGCTCAGTTCTGAGAGATAAGTGTGTGTGAAAGCCGTCCTTCACCTAGCTTGAAGGGAACACAAAGTTTCTTTTCAGGTGCCAACTCCACTCCATACATATATATGGGGAGGTACAAGCTCCAACTCGGTTTTACAGTGAAAACAGCAGGCACTTCAAACCGGCACTAGGAAACAGACTGAGAAACCCGAGTCAGGGTTTATCCTGCAACCCGTTCCCTTTGTGCTGGATGAACGAACGTCTCTCCACATGCTCAGTTCTGAGGGATAAGTGTGTGTGAAAGCCGTCCTTCACCTAGCTTGTAGGGAACACAAAGTATCTTTTCAGTTGCAAACCCCACTCCATACATATGTATGGGGAGGTACAAGCTCCAACTCGGTTTTACACTGAAAACGGCAGGCAATTCATACCAGCACTAGGAAACAGACTGAGAAACCAGAGTAAGGGTTTCTCCTGCAACCCGTTCCCTTTGTGCTGGATGAACGAACGTCTCTCCACATGCTCAGTTCTGAGAGATAAGTTTGTGTGAAAGCCGTCCTTCACCTAGCTTGAAAGGAACACAAAGTTTCTTTTCAGTTGCCAACTCCACTCCATACATATATATGGGGAGGTACAAGCTCCAACTCGGTTTTACAGTGAAAACGGCAGGCACTTCAAACCGGCACTAGGAAACAGACTGAGAAACCAGAGTACGGGTTTCTCCCGCAACCCGTTCCTTTGTGGTGGATGAACGAGCGTCTCTCCACATGCTCAGTTCTGAGAGATAAGGGTGTGTGAAAGCCGTTCTTCACCTAGCTTGAAGGGAACACAAAGTTTCTTTTCAGTTGCAAACTCCACTCCATATATATATATGGGGAGGTACGAGCTCCAACTCGGGTTTACAGTGAAAACGGCAGGCACTTCTAACCGGCACTAGGAAACACACTGAGAAACCAGAGTAAGAGTTTGTCCTGCAACCCGTTCCCTTTGTGCTGGATGAACGAACGTCTCTCCACATGCTCAGTTCTGAGAGATAAGTGTGTGTGAAAGCCGTACTTCACCTAGCTTGAAGGGAACACAAAGTTTCTTTTCAGTTGCCAAACCCACTCCATACATATATATGAGGAGGTACAAGCTCCAACTCGGTTTTACAGTGAAAACGGCAGGCACTTCAATCCGGCACTAGGAAACAGACTGAGAAACCAGAGTAAGGGTTTCTCCTGCAACCCGTTCCCTTTGTGCTGGATGAACGAACGTCTCTCCTCATGCTCAGTTCTGAGAGATAATGTGTGTGAAAGCCGTCCTTCACCTAGCTTGAAGGGAACACAAAGTTTCTTTTCAATTGCAAACTCCACTCCATACATATATATGGGGAGGTACAAGCTCCAACTCGGTTTTACAGTGAAAACGGCAGGCACTTCAAACCGGCACTAGGAAACAGACTGAGAAACCAGAGTCAGGGTTTCTCCTGCAACCCGTTCCATTAGTGCTGGATGAACGAACGTCTCTCCACATGCTCAGTTCTGAGAGATAGGTGTGTGTGAAAGCCGCCCTTCACCTAGGTTGAAAGGAACACAAAGTTTCTTTTCAGTTGCAAACTCCACTCCATACATATATATGGGGAGGTACAAGCACCAACTCGGTTTAACAGTGAAAACGGCAGGCACTTCAAACCGGCACTAGGAAACAGACTGAGAAACCAGAGTCAGGGTTTCTCCTGCAACCCGTTCCCTTTGTGCTGGATGAACGAACGTCTCTCCACATGCTCAGTTCTGAGAGATAAGTGTGTGTGAAAGCCGTCCTTCACCTAGCTTGAAGGGAACACAAAGTTTCTTTTCAGTTGCAAACTCCACTCCATACATATATATGGGGAGGTATAAGCCCCAACACGGTTTTACAGTGAAAACGGCTGGCACTTCAAACTGGCACTAGGAAACAGACTGAGAAACCAGAGTCAGTGTTTCTCCTGCAACCTGTTCCCTTTGTGCTGGATGAACGAACGTCTCTCCACGTGCTAATTTCTGAGAGATAATTGTGTGTGAAAGCCGTCCTTCACCTAGCTTGAAGGGAACACAAAGTTTCTTTTGAGTTGCAAACTCCACTCCATACATATATATGGGTAGTACAAGCTCCAACTCGGTTTTACAGTGAAAACGGCAGGCACTTCAAACCGGCACTAGGAAACAGACTGAGAAACCAGAGTAAGGGTTTCGCCTGCAACCGGTTCCCATTGTGCTGGATAAACGAACGTCTCTCCACATGCTCAGTTCTGAAGGATAAGTGTGTGTGAAAGCCGTCCTTCACCTGCTTGAAGGGAACACAAAATTTCTTTTCAGTTGCAAACTCCACTCCATACATATATATGGGTAGGTACAAGCTCCAACTCGGTTTTACAGTGAAAACGGCAGGCACTTCAAACCGGCACTAGGAAACAGACTGAGAAACCAGAGTAAGGGTTTCTCCTGCAACCCGTTCCCTTTGTGCTGGATGAACGAACGTCTCTCCACATGCTCAGTTCTGAGAGATAAGTGTGTGTGAAATCCGTCCTTCACCTAGCTTGAAGGGAACACAAAGTTTCTTTTCAGTTGCCAACTCTACTCCATACATTTATATGGGGAGGTACAAGCTCCAACTCGGTTTTACAGTGAAAACGGCAGGCACTTCAAACCGGCACTAGGAAACAGACTGAGAAACCAGAGTAATGGTTTCTCCTGCAACCCGTTCCCTTTGTGCTGAATGAACGAACGTCTCTCCACATGCTCAGTTCTGAGAGATATGTGTGTGTGAAAGCCGTCCTTCACCTAGCTTGAATGGAACACAGTTTCTTTTCAGTTGCAAACACCACTCCATACATATATATGGGGAGGTACAAGCTCCAACTCGGATTTACAGTGACAACGGCAGGCACTTCAAACAGGCACTAGGAAACAGATTGAGAAACCAGAGTCAGGGTTTCCCCTGCAACCCGTTCCCTTTGTGCTGGATGAACGAACGTCTCTCCACATGCTCAGTTCTGAGAGATAATTGTGTGTGAAAGCCGTCCTTCACCTAGCTTGAAGGGAACACAAAGTTTCTTTTCAGTTGCAAACCCCACTCCATACATATATATGGGGAGGTACAAGTTCCAACTCGGTTTTACAGTGAAAACGGCAGGCACTTCAAACCGGCACTAGGAAACAGACTGAGAAACCAGAGTCAGGGTTTCTCCTGCAAGCCGTTCCCTTTGTGCTGGATGAACGAACGTCTCTCCACATGCTCAGTTCTGAGAGATAAGTGTGTGTGAAAGCCGTCCTTCACCTAGCTTGAAGGGAACACAAAGTTTCTTTTCAGGTGCCAACCCCACTCCATACATATTAATGGGGAGGTACAAGCTCCAACTCGGTTTTACAGTGAAAACGGCAGGCACTTCAAACCGGCACTAGGAAACAGACTGAGAAACCAGAGTCAGGGTTTCTCCTGCAACCCGTTCCCTTTGTGCTGGATGAACGAACGTCTCTCCACATGCTCAGTTCTGAGGGATAAATGTGTGTGAAAGCCGTCCTTCACCTAGCTTGAAGGGAACACAAAGTTTCTTTTCAGTTGCAAACTCCACTCCATACATATGTATGGGGAGGTACAAGCTCCAACTCGGTTTTACACTGAAAAGGGCAGGCAATTCAAACCGGCACTAGGAAACAGACTGTGAAACCAGAGTAAGGGTTTCTCCTGCAACCCGTTCCCTTTGTGCTGGATGAACGAACGTCTCTCCACATGCTCAGTTCTTTGAGATAAGTTTGTGTGAAAGCCGTCCTTCACCTAGCTTGAAAGGAACACAAAGTTTCTTTTCAGTTGCAAACTCCACTCCATACATATATATGGGGAGGTACAAGCTCCAACTCGGTTTTACAGTGAAAACGGCAGGCACTTCAAACCGGCACTAGGAAACAGACTGAGAAACCAGAGTAAGGGTTTCTCCTGCAACCCGTTCCCGTTGTGCTGGATGAACGAACGTCTCTCCACATGCTCAGTTCTGAGAGATAAGTGTGTGTGAAAGCCGTCCTTCACCTAGCTTGAAGGGAACACAAAGTTTCTTTTCAGTTGCAAACTAAACTCCATACATATATATGGGGAGGTACAAGCTCCAACTCGGTTTTACAGTGAAAACGGCAGGCACTTCAAACCGGCACTAGAAAACAGACTGAGAATCCAGAGTAAGGGTTTCTCCTGCAACCCGTTCCCTTTGTGCTGGATGAACGAACGTCTCTCCACATGCTCAGTTCTGAGAGATAAGTGTGTGTGAAAGCCGTCCTTCACCTAGCTTGAAGGGAACACAAAGTTTCTTTTCAGTTGCAAACTCCACTCCATACATATATATGGGGAGGTATAAACTCCAACATGGTTTTACAGTGAAAACGGCTGGCACTTCAAACTGGCAGTAGGAAACAGACTGAGAAACCAGAGTCAGTGTTTCTCCTGCAACCCGTTCCCTTTGTGCTGGATGAACGAACGTCTCACCACATGCTAATTTCTGAGAGATAAGTGTGTGTGAAAGCCGTCCTTCACCTAGCTTGAAGGGAACACAAAGTTTCTTTTAAGTTGCAAACTCCACTCATACATATATATGGGGAGGTACAAGCTCCAACTCGGTTTTACATTTAAAACGGCAGGCACTTCAAACCGGCACTAGGAAACAGACTGAGAAACCAGAGTAAGGGTTTCCCCTGCAACCCGTTCCCTTTGTGCTGGATGAACGAACGTCTCTCCACATGCTCAGTTCTGAGAGATAAGTGTGTGTGAAAGCCGTCCTTCACCTGCTTGAAGGGAACACAAAATTTCTTTTCAATTGCAAAGTCAACTCCATACATTTATATGGGGAGGTACAAGCTCCAACTCGGTTTTACAGTGAAAACGGCAGGCACTTCAAACCGGCACTAGGAAACAGACTGAGAAACCAGAGTAAGGGTTTCTCCTGCAACCCGTTCCCTTTGTGCTGGATGAACGAACGTCTCTCCACATGCTCAGTTCTGAGAGATAAGTGTGTGTGAAAGCCGCCCTTCACCTAGCTTGAAGGGAACACAAAGTTTCTTTTCAGTTGCCAACTCTACTCCATACATATATATGGGGAGGTACAAGCTCCAACTCGGTTTTACAGTGAAAACGGCAGGCACTTCAAACCGGCACTAGGAAACAGACTGAGAAACCAGAGTAAGGGTTTCTCCTGCAACCCGTTCCCTTTGTGCTGGATGAACGAACGTCTCTCCACATGCTCAGTTCTGAGAGATATGTGTGTGTGAAAGCCGTCCTTCACCTAGCTTGAATGGAACACAAAGTTTCTTTTCAGTTGCAAACACCACTCCATACATATATATGGGGAGGTACAAGCTCCAACTCGGATTTAAAGTGAAAACGGCAGGCACTTCATGCAGGCATTAGGAAACAGATTGAGAAACCAGAGTCAGGGTTTCTCCTGCAACCCGTTCCCTTTTTGCTGGATGAACGAACGTCTCTCCACATGCTCAGTTCTGAGGGATAAGTGTGTGTGAAAGCCGTCCTTCACCTAGCTTGAAGGGAACACAAAGTTTCTTTTCAGGTGCAAACTCCACTCCATACATATGTATGGGGAGGTACAAGCTCCAACTCGGTTTTACACTGAAAACGGCAGGCAATTCAAACCAGCACTAGGAAACAGACTGAGAAACCAGAGTAAGTGTTTCTCCTGCAACCCGTTCCCTTTGTGCTGGATGAACGAACGTCTCTCCACATGCTCAGTTCTGAGAGATAAGTTTGTGTGAAAGCCGTCCTTCACCTAGCTTGAAAGGAACACAAAGTTTCTTTTCAGTTGCAAACTCCACTCCATACATATATATGGGGTGGTACAAGCTCCAACTCGGTTTTACAGTGAAAACGGCAGGCACTTCAAACCGGCATTAGGAAACAGACTGAGAAACCAGAGTACGGGTTTCTCCTGCAACCCGTTCCCTTTGTGCTGGATGAACGAACGTCTCTCCACATGCTCAGTTCTGAGAGATAAGTGTGTGTGAAAGCCGTTCTTCACCTAGCTTGAAGGGAACACAAATTTTCTTTTCAGTTGCAAACTCCACTCCATAATTATATATGGGGAGGTACGAGCTCCAACTCGGTTTTACAGTGAAAACAGCAGACACTTCAAACCGGCACTAGGAGACAGACTGTGAAACCAGAGTAAGAGTTTGTCCTGCAACCCGTTCCCTTTGTGCTGGATGAACGAACGTCTCTCCACATGCTCAGTTCTGAGAGATAAGTGTGTGTGAAAGCCGTACTTCACCTAGCTTGAAGGGAACACAAAGTTTCTTTTCAGTTGCCAACCCCACTCCATACATATATATGGGGAGGTACAAGCTCCAACTCGGTTTTACAGTGAAAACGGCAGGCACTTCAATCCGGCACTAGGAAACAGACTGAGAAACCAGAGTAAGGGTTTCTCCAGCAACCCGTTCCCTTTGTGCTGGATGTACGAACGTCTCTCCACATGCTCAGTTCTAAGAATTATGTGTGTGTGAAATCCGTCCTTCACCTAGCTTGAGGGGAACACAAAGTTTCTTTTCAGTAGCAAACTCCACTCCATACATATATATGGGGAGGTACAAGCTCCAACTATGTTTTACAGTGAAAACAGCAGGCACTTCAAACCGGCACTAGGAAACAGACTGAGAAACCAGAGTCAGGGTTTCTCCTGCAACCATTTCCCTTTGTGCTGGATGAACGAACGTCTCTCCACATGCTCAGTTCTGAGAGATAAGTGTGTGTGAAAGCCGTCCTTCACATAGCTTGAAGGGAACACAAAGTTTCTTTTCAGTTGCAAACTCCACTCCATAAATATATAAGGGGAGGTACAAGCTCCAACTCGGTTTTACAGTGAAAATGGCAGGCAATTCAAACCGGCACTAGGAAACAGACTGAGAAACCAGAGTCAGGGTTTCTCCTGCAACCCGTTCCCTTTGTGCTGAATGAACGAACGTCTCTCCACATGCTCAGTTCTGAGAGATAAGTGTGTGTGAAAGCCGTTCTTCACCTAGCTTGAAGGGAACACAAAGTTTCTTTTCAGTTGCAAACTCCACTCCATACATATATATGGGGAGGTACGATCTCCAACTCGGTTTTACAGTGAAAACGGCAGGCACTTCAAACCGGCACTAGGAAACAGACTGAGAAACCAGAGGAAGGGTTTCTCCTGCAACCCGTTCCCTTTGTGCTGGATGAACGAACGTCTCTCCACATGCTCAGTTCTGAGAGATAAGTGTGTGTGAAAGCCGTCCTTCACCTAGCTTGAAGGGAACACAAAGTTTCTTTTCAGGTGCAAACTCCACTCCATACATATGTATGGGGAGGTACAAGCTCCAACTCGGTTTTACACTGAAAACGGCAGGCAATTCAAACCAGCACTAGGAAACAGACTGAGAAACCAGAGTAAGTGTTTCTCCTGCAACCCGTTCCCTTTGTGCTGGATGAACGAACGTCTCTCCACATGCTCAGTTCTGAGAGATAAGTTTGTGTGAAAGCCGTCCTTCACCTAGCTTGAAAGGAACACAAAGTTTCTTTTCAGTTGCAAACTCCACTCCATACATATATATGGGGTGGTACAAGCTCCAACTCGGTTTTACAGTGAAAACGGCAGGCACTTCAAACCGGCATTAGGAAACAGACTGAGAAACCAGAGTACGGGTTTCTCCTGCAACCCGTTCCCTTTGTGCTGGATGAACGAACGTCTCTCCACATGCTCAGTTCTGAGAGATAAGTGTGTGTGAAAGCCGTTCTTCACCTAGCTTGAAGGGAACACAAATTTTCTTTTCAGTTGCAAACTCCACTCCATAATTATATATGGGGAGGTACGAGCTCCAACTCGGTTTTACAGTGAAAACAGCAGACACTTCAAACCGGCACTAGGAGACAGACTGTGAAACCAGAGTAAGAGTTTGTCCTGCAACCCGTTCCCTTTGTGCTGGATGAACGAACGTCTCTCCACATGCTCAGTTCTGAGAGATAAGTGTGTGTGAAAGCCGTACTTCACCTAGCTTGAAGGGAACACAAAGTTTCTTTTCAGTTGCCAACCCCACTCCATACATATATATGGGGAGGTACAAGCTCCAACTCGGTTTTACAGTGAAAACGGCAGGCACTTCAATCCGGCACTAGGAAACAGACTGAGAAACCAGAGTAAGGGTTTCTCCAGCAACCCGTTCCCTTTGTGCTGGATGTACGAACGTCTCTCCACATGCTCAGTTCTAAGAATTATGTGTGTGTGAAATCCGTCCTTCACCTAGCTTGAGGGGAACAAAAAGTTTCTTTTCAGTAGCAAACTCCACTCCATACATATATATGGGGAGGTACAAGCTCCAACTATGTTTTACAGTGAAAACAGCAGGCACTTCAAACCGGCACTAGGAAACAGACTGAGAAACCAGAGTCAGGGTTTCTCCTGCAACCATTTCCCTTTGTGCTGGATGAACGAACGTCTCTCCACATGCTCAGTTCTGAGAGATAAGTGTGTGTGAAAGCCGTCCTTCACATAGCTTGAAGGGAACACAAAGTTTCTTTTCAGTTGCAAACTCCACTCCATAAATATATAAGGGGAGGTACAAGCTCCAACTCGGTTTTACAGTGAAAATGGCAGGCAATTCAAACCGGCACTAGGAAACAGACTGAGAAACCAGAGTCAGGGTTTCTCCTGCAACCCGTTCCCTTTGTGCTGAATGAACGAACGTCTCTCCACATGCTCAGTTCTGAGAGATAAGTGTGTGTGAAAGCCGTTCTTCACCTAGCTTGAAGGGAACACAAAGTTTCTTTTCAGTTGCAAACTCCACTCCATACATATATATGGGGAGGTACGATCTCCAACTCGGTTTTACAGTGAAAACGGCAGGCACTTCAAACCGGCACTAGGAAACAGACTGAGAAACCAGAGTAAGGGTTTCTCCTGCAACCCGTTCCCTTTGTGCTGGATGAACGAACGTCTCTCCACATGCTCAGTTCTGAGAGATAAGTGTGTGTGAAAGCCGTCCTTCAACTAGCTTGAAGGGAACACAAAGTTTCTTTTCATTTGCAAACTCCACTCCATACATATATGTGGGGAGGTACAAGCTCCACTCGGTTTTACAGTGAAAACGGCAGGCACTTCAAACCGGCACTAGGAAACAGACTGAGAAACCAGAGTAAGGGTTTCTCCTGCAACCCGTTCCCGTTGTGCTGGATGAACGAACGTCTCTCCACATGCTCAGTTCTGAGAGATAAGTGTGTGTGAAAGCCGTCCTTCACCTAGCTTGAAGGGAACACAAAGTTTCTTTTCAGTTGCAAACTAAACTCCATACATATATATGGGGAGGTACAAGCTCCAACTCGGTTTTACAGTGAAAACGGCAGGCACTTCAAACCGGCACTAGAAAACAGACTGAGAATCCAGAGTAAGGGTTTCTCCTGCAACCCGTTCCCTTTGTGCTGGATGAACGAACGT
Organism: Vicugna pacos; assembly: GCF_048564905.1. NCBI lineage: Eukaryota > Metazoa > Chordata > Mammalia > Artiodactyla > Camelidae > Vicugna > Vicugna pacos. The sequence continues at coordinate 7,385,250 of NC_133017.1, forward strand.
CTCTCCACATGCTCAGTTCTGAGAGATAAGTGTGTGTGAAAGCCGTCCTTCACCTAGCTTGAAGGGAACACAAAGTTTCTTTTCAGTTGCAAACTCCACTCCATACATATATATGGGGAGGTATAAACTCCAACATGGTTTTACAGTGAAAACGGCTGGCACTTCAAACTGGCAGTAGGAAACAGACTGAGAAACCAGAGTCAGTGTTTCTCCTGCAACCCTTTCCCTTTGTGCTGGATGAACGAACGTCTCACCACATGCTAATTTCTGAGAGATAAGTGTGTGTGAAAGCCGTCCTTCACCTAGCTTGAAGGGAACACAAAGTTTCTTTTAAGTTGCAAACTCCACTCATACATATATATGGGGAGGTACAAGCTCCAACTCGGTTTTACATTTAAAACGGCAGGCACTTCAAACCGGCACTAGGAAACAGACTGAGAAACCAGAGTAAGGGTTTCCCCTGCAACCCGTTCCCTTTGTGCTGGATGAACGAACGTCTCTCCACATGCTCAGTTCTGAGAGATAAGTGTGTGTGAATGCCGTCCTTCACCTGCTTGAAGGGAACACAAAATTTCTTTTCAATTGCAAAGTCAACTCCATACATTTATATGGGGAGGTACAAGCTCCAACTCGGTTTTACAGTGAAAACGGCAGGCACTTCAAACCGGCACTAGGAAACAGACTGAGAAACCAGAGTAAGGGTTTCTCCTGCAACCCGTTCCCTTTGTGCTGGATGAACGAACGTCTCTCCACATGCTCAGTTCTGAGAGATAAGTGTGTGTGAAAGCCGCCCTTCACCTAGCTTGAAGGGAACAAAAAGTTTCTTTTCAGTTGCCAACTCTACTCCATACATATATATGGGGAGGTACAAGCTCCAACTCGGTTTTACAGTGAAAACGGCTGGCACTTCAAACCGGCACTAGGAAACAGACTGAGAAACCAGAGTAAGGGTTTCTCCTGCAACCCGTTCCCTTTGTGCTGGATGAACGAACGTCTCTCCACATGCTCAGTTCTGAGAGATATGTGTGTGTGAAAGCCGTCCTTCACCTAGCTTGAATGGAACACAAAGTTTCTTTTCAGTTGCAAACACCACTCCATACATATATATGGGGAGGTACAAGCTCCAACTCGGATTTAAAGTGAAAACGGCAGGCACTTCATGCAGGCATTAGGAAACAGATTGAGAAACCAGAGTCAGGGTTTCTCCTGCAACCCGTTCCCTTTTTGCTGGATGAACGAACGTCTCTCCACATGCTCAGTTCTGAGGGATAAGTGTGTGTGAAAGCCGTCCTTCACCTAGCTTGAAGGGAACACAAAGTTTCTTTTCAGGTGCAAACTCCACTCCATACATATGTATGGGGAGGTACAAGCTCCAACTCGGTTTTACACTGAAAACGGCAGGCAATTCAAACCAGCACTAGGAAACAGACTGAGAAACCAGAGTAAGTGTTTCTCCTGCAACCCGTTCCCTTTGTGCTGGATGAACGAACGTCTCTCCACATGCTCAGTTCTGAGAGATAAGTTTGTGTGAAAGCCGTCCTTCACCTAGCTTGAAAGGAACACAAAGTTTCTTTTCAGTTGCAAACTCCACTCCATACATATATATGGGGTGGTACAAGCTCCAACTCGGTTTTACAGTGAAAACGGCAGGCACTTCAAACCGGCATTAGGAAACAGACTGAGAAACCAGAGTACGGGTTTCTCCTGCAACCCGTTCCCTTTGTGCTGGATGAACGAACGTCTCTCCACATGCTCAGTTCTGAGAGATAAGTGTGTGTGAAAGCCGTTCTTCACCTAGCTTGAAGGGAACACAAATTTTCTTTTCAGTTGCAAACTCCACTCCATAATTATATATGGGGAGGTACGAGCTCCAACTCGGTTTTACAGTGAAAACAGCAGACACTTCAAACCGGCACTAGGAAACAGACTGTGAAACCAGAGTAAGAGTTTGTCCTGCAACCCGTTCCCATTGTGCTGGATGAACGAACGTCTCTCCACATGCTCAGTTCTGAGAGATAAGTGTGTGTGAAAGCCGTACTTCACCTAGCTTGAAGGGAACACAAAGTTTCTTTTCAGTTGCCAACCCCACTCCATACATATATATGGGGAGGTACAAGCTCCAACTCGGTTTTACAGTGAAAACGGCAGGCACTTCAATCCGGCACTAGGAAACAGACTGAGAAACCAGAGTAAGGGTTTCTCCAGCAACCCGTTCCCTTTGTGCTGGATGTACGAACGTCTCTCCACATGCTCAGTTCTAAGAATTATGTGTGTGTGAAATCCGTCCTTCACCTAGCTTGAGGGGAACACAAAGTTTCTTTTCAGTAGCAAACTCCACTCCATACATATATATGGGGAGGTACAAGCTCCAACTATGTTTTACAGTGAAAACAGCAGGCACTTCAAACCGGCACTAGGAAACAGACTGAGAAACCAGAGTCAGGGTTTCTCCTGCAACCCGTTCCCTTTGTGCTGAATGAACGAACGTCTCTCCACATGCTCAGTTCTGAGAGATAAGTGTGTGTGAAAGCCGTTCTTCACCTAGCTTGAAGGGAACACAAAGTTTCTTTTCAGTTGCAAACTCCACTCCATACATATATATGGGGAGGTACGATCTCCAACTCGGTTTTACAGTGAAAACGGCAGGCACTTCAAACCGGCACTAGGAAACAGACTGAGAAACCAGAGGAAAGGTTTCTCCTGCAACCCGTTCCATTTGTGCTGGATGAACGAACGTCTCTCCACATGCTCAGTTCTGAGAGATAAGTGTGTGTGAAAGCCGTCCTTCAACTAGCTTGAAGGGAACACAAAGTTTCTTTTCATTTGCAAACTCCACTCCATACATATATGTGGGGAGGTACAAGCTCCACTCGGTTTTACAGTGAAAACGGCAGACACTTCAAACCGGCACTAGGAAACAGACTGAGAAACCAGATTAAGGGTTTCTCCTGCAACCCGTTCCTTTGTGCTGGATGAACGAACGTCTCTCCACATGCTCAGTTCTGAGAGATAAGTGTGTGTGAAAGCCGTCCTTCACCTAACTTGAAGGGAACACAAAGTTCCTTTTCAGTTGCCAACTCCAATCCATACATATATATGGGGAGGTACAAGCTCCTAATCGGATTTACAGAGAAAACGGCAGGCACTTCAAACCGGCACTAGGAAACAGACTGAGAAACCAGAGTCAGGGTTTCTCCTGCAACCCGTTCCCTTTGTGCTGGATGAACGAACGTCTCTCCACATGCTCAGTTCTGAGAGATAAGTGTGTGTGAAAGCCGTCCTTCACCTAGCTTGAAGGGAACACAAAGTTTCTTTTCAGTTGCAAACTCCAAACCATACATATATAAGGGGAGGTATAAGCTCCAACTCGGTTTTACAGTGAAAACGGCAGGCACTTCAAACCGGCACTAGGAAACAGACTGAGAAACCAGAGTCAGGGTTTCTCCTGCAACCCGTTCCCTTTGTGCTGGATGAACGAACGTCTCTCCACATGATCAGTTCTGAGAGATAAGTGTGTGTGAAAGCCGTCCTTCACCTAGCTTGAAGGGAACACAAAGTTTCTTTTCAGTTGCAAACTCCAATCCATACATATATATGGGGCGGTACGAGCTTCAACTCGGTTTTACAGTGAAAAGGGCAGGCACTTCAAACCGGCACTGGGAAACAGACTGAGAAACAAGAGTCAGGGTTTCTCCTGCAACCCGTTCCCTTTGTGCTGGATGAACGAACGTCTCTCCACATGCTCAATTCTGAGAGATAAGTGTGTGTGAAAGCCGTCCTTCACCAAGCTTGAAGGGAACACAAAGTTGCTTTTCAGTTGCAAACTCCACTCCATACATATATATGGGGAGGTACAAGCTCCAACTCGGTTTTACAGTGAAAACGGCAGGCACTTCAAACCGGCACTAGGAAACAGACTGAGAAACCAGAGTAAGGGTTTCTCCTGCAACCCGTTCCCTTTGTGCTGGATGAACGAACGTCTCTCCACATGCTCAGTTCTGAGAGATAAGTGTGTGTGAAAGCCGTCCTTCACCTTCTTGAAGGGAACACAAAGTTTCTTTTCAGTTGCAAACCCCACTCCATACATATATATGGGGAGGTACAAGCTCCAACTCGGTTTTACAGTGAAAACGGCAGGCACTTCAAATCGGCACTAGGAAACAGACTGAGAAACCAGAGTAAGGGTTTCTCCGGCAACCCGTTCCCTTTGTACTGGATGACCGAACGTCTCTCCACATGCTCAGTTCTGAGAGATAAGTGTGTGTGAAAGCCGACCTTCACCTAGCTTGAAGGGAACACAAAGTTTCTTTTCAGTTGCAAATTCCACTCCATACATATATATGGGGAGTTACAAACTCCAACTCGGTTTTACAGTGAAAACGGCAGGCACTTCAAACCGGAACTACGAAACAGACTGAGAAACCAGAGTAAGGGTTTCTCCTGCAACCCGTTCCCATTTAAGCTGGATGAACGAACGTCTCTCCACATGCTCAGTTCTGAGAGATAAGTGTGTGTGAAAGCCGTACTTCACCAAGCTTGATGGGAACACAAAGTTTCTTTTCAGATGCAAACTCCATTCCATACATATATATGGGAAGGTACGAGCTCAAACTCGGTTTTACAGTGAAAACGGCAGGCACTTCAAACCGGCACTAGGAAACAGACTGAGAAACCAGAGTAAGGGTTTCTCCTGCAACCCGTTCCCTTTGTGCTGGATGAACGAACGTCTCTCCACATGCTCAGTTCTGAGAGATAAGTGTGTGTGAAAGCCGTCCTTCACCTTCTTGAAGGGAACACAAAGATTCTTTTCAGTTGAAAACCCCACTCCATACATATATTTGGGGAGGTACAAGCTCCAACTCGGTTTTACAGTGAAAACGGCAGGCACTTCAAATCGGCACTAGGAAACAGACTGAGAAACCAGAGTAAGGGTTTCTCCGGCAACCCGTTCCCTTTGTACTGGATGACCGAAGGTCTCTCCACATGCTCAGTTCTGAGAGATAAGTGTGTGTGAAAGCCGACCTTCACCTAGCTTGAAGGGAACACAAAGTTTCTTTTCAGTTGCAAATTTCACTCCATACATATATATGGGGTGGTACAAACTCCAACTCGGTTTTACAGTGAAAACGGCAGGCACTTCAAACCGGAACTAGGAAACAGACTGAGAAACCAGAGTCAGGGTTTCTCCTGCAACCCGTTCCCTTTGTGCTGGATGAACGAACGTCTCTCCACATGCACAGTTCTGAGAGATAAGTGTGTGTGAAAGCCGTCCTTCACCAAGCTTGATGGGAACACAAAGTTTCTTTTAAGTTGCATACTCCACTCCATACATATATATGGGGAGTTACAAGCTCCAACTCGGTTTTACAGTGAAAACGGCAGGCACTTCAAACCGGCACTAGGAAACAGACTGAGAAACCAGAGTAAGGGTTTCTCCTGCAACCCGTTCCCTTTGTGCTGGATGAATGAACGTCTCTCCACATGCTCAGTTCTGAGAGATGAGTGTGTGTGAAAGCCGTCCTTCACCTAGCTTGAAGGGAACACAAAGTTTCTTTTCAGTTGCCAACTCCACTCCATACATATATATGGGGAGGTACAAGCTCCAACTCGGTTTTACAGTGAAAACGGCAGGCACTTCAAACCGGCACTAGGAAACAGACTGAGAAAACAGAGTCAAGGTTTCTCCTGCAACCCGTTCCCTTTGTGCTGGATGAACGAACGTCTCTCCACATGATCAGTTCTGAGAGATAAGTGTGTGTGAAAGCCGTCCTTCACCTAGCTTGAAGGGAACACAAAGTTTCTTTTCAGTTGCAAACTCCAATCCATACATATATATGGGGAGGTACGAGCTTCAACTCGGTTTTACAGTGAAAACGGCAGGCACTTCAAACCGGCACTGGGAAACAGACTGAGAAAACAGAGTCAGCGTTTCTCCTGCAACCCGTTCCCTTTGTGCTGGATGAACGAACGTCTCTCCACATGCTCAGTTCTGAGAGATAAGTGTGTGTGAAAGCCGTCCTTCACCTAACTTGAAGGGAACACAAAGTTCCTTTTCAGTTGCCAACTCCAATCCATACATATATATGGGGAGGTACAAGCTCCTAATCGGATTTACAGAGAAAACGGCAGGCACTTCAAACCGGCACTAGGAAACAGACTGAGAAACCAGAGTCAGGGTTTCTCCTGCAACCCGTTCCCTTTGTGCTGGATGAACGAACGTCTCTCCACATGCTCAGTTCTGAGAGATAAGTGTGTGTGAAAGCCGTCCTTCACCTAGCTTGAAGGGAACACAAAGTTTCTTTTCAGTTGCAAACTCCAAACCATACATATATAAGGGGAGGTATAAGCTCCAACTCGGTTTTACAGTGAAAACGGCAGGCACTTCAAACCGGCACTAGGAAACAGACTGAGAAACCAGAGTCAGGGTTTCTCCTGCAACCCGTTCCCTTTGTGCTGGATGAACGAACGTCTCTCCACATGATCAGTTCTGAGAGATAAGTGTGTGTGAAAGCCGTCCTTCACCTAGCTTGAAGGGAACACAAAGTTTCTTTTCAGTTGCAAACTCCAATCCATACATATATATGGGGCGGTACGAGCTTCAACTCGGTTTTACAGTGAAAAGGGCAGGCACTTCAAACCGGCACTGGGAAACAGACTGAGAAACAAGAGTCAGGGTTTCTCCTGCAACCCGTTCCCTTTGTGCTGGATGAACGAACGTCTCTCCACATGCTCAATTCTGAGAGATAAGTGTGTGTGAAAGCCGTCCTTCACCAAGCTTGAAGGGAACACAAAGTTGCTTTTCAGTTGCAAACTCCACTCCATACATATATATGGGGAGGTACAAGCTCCAACTCGGTTTTACAGTGAAAACGGCAGGCACTTCAAACCGGCACTAGGAAACAGACTGAGAAACCAGAGTAAGGGTTTCTCCTGCAACCCGTTCCCTTTGTGCTGGATGAACGAACGTCTCTCCACATGCTCAGTTCTGAGAGATAAGTGTGTGTGAAAGCCGTCCTTCACCTTCTTGAAGGGAACACAAAGTTTCTTTTCAGTTGCAAACCCCACTCCATACATATATATGGGGAGGTACAAGCTCCAACTCGGTTTTACAGTGAAAACGGCAGGCACTTCAAATCGGCACTAGGAAACAGACTGAGAAACCAGAGTAAGGGTTTCTCCGGCAACCCGTTCCCTTTGTACTGGATGACCGAACGTCTCTCCACATGCTCAGTTCTGAGAGATAAGTGTGTGTGAAAGCCGACCTTCACCTAGCTTGAAGGGAACACAAAGTTTCTTTTCAGTTGCAAATTCCACTCCATACATATATATGGGGAGTTACAAACTCCAACTCGGTTTTACAGTGAAAACGGCAGGCACTTCAAACCGGAACTACGAAACAGACTGAGAAACCAGAGTAAGGGTTTCTCCTGCAACCCGTTCCCATTTAAGCTGGATGAACGAACGTCTCTCCACATGCTCAGTTCTGAGAGATAAGTGTGTGTGAAAGCCGTACTTCACCAAGCTTGATGGGAACACAAAGTTTCTTTTCAGATGCAAACTCCATTCCATACATATATATGGGAAGGTACGAGCTCAAACTCGGTTTTACAGTGAAAACGGCAGGCACTTCAAACCGGCACTAGGAAACAGACTGAGAAACCAGAGTAAGGGTTTCTCCTGCAACCCGTTCCCTTTGTGCTGGATGAACGAACGTCTCTCCACATGCTCAGTTCTGAGAGATAAGTGTGTGTGAAAGCCGTCCTTCACCTTCTTGAAGGGAACACAAAGATTCTTTTCAGTTGAAAACCCCACTCCATACATATATTTGGGGAGGTACAAGCTCCAACTCGGTTTTACAGTGAAAACGGCAGGCACTTCAAATCGGCACTAGGAAACAGACTGAGAAACCAGAGTAAGGGTTTCTCCGGCAACCCGTTCCCTTTGTACTGGATGACCGAACGTCTCTCCACATGCTCAGTTCTGAGAGATAAGTGTGTGTGAAAGCCGACCTTCACCTAGCTTGAAGGGAACACAAAGTTTCTTTTCAGTTGCAAATTTCACTCCATACATATATATGGGGTGGTACAAACTCCAACTCGGTTTTACAGTGAAAACGGCAGGCACTTCAAACCGGAACTAGGAAACAGACTGAGAAACCAGAGTCAGGGTTTCTCCTGCAACCCGTTCCCTTTGTGCTGGATGAACGAACGTCTCTCCACATGCACAGTTCTGAGAGATAAGTGTGTGTGAAAGCCGTCCTTCACCAAGCTTGATGGGAACACAAAGTTTCTTTTAAGTTGCATACTCCACTCCATACATATATATGGGGAGTTACAAGCTCCAACTCGGTTTTACAGTGAAAACGGCAGGCACTTCAAACCGGCACTAGGAAACAGACTGAGAAACCAGAGTAAGGGTTTCTCCTGCAACCCGTTCCCTTTGTGCTGGATGAATGAACGTCTCTCCACATGCTCAGTTCTGAGAGATGAGTGTGTGTGAAAGCCGTCCTTCACCTAGCTTGAAGGGAACACAAAGTTTCTTTTCAGTTGCCAACTCCACTCCATACATATATATGGGGAGGTACAAGCTCCAACTCGGTTTTACAGTGAAAACGGCAGGCACTTCAAACCGGCACTAGGAAACAGACTGAGAAAACAGAGTCAAGGTTTCTCCTGCAACCCGTTCCCTTTGTGCTGGATGAACGAACGTCTCTCCACATGATCAGTTCTGAGAGATAAGTGTGTGTGAAAGCCGTCCTTCACCTAGCTTGAAGGGAACACAAAGTTTCTTTTCAGTTGCAAACTCCAATCCATACATATATATGGGGAGGTACGAGCTTCAACTCGGTTTTACAGTGAAAACGGCAGGCACTTCAAACCGGCACTGGGAAACAGACTGAGAAAACAGAGTCAGGGTTTCTCCTGCAACCCGTTCCCTTTGTGCTGGATGAACGAACGTCTCCCCACATGCTCAATTCTGAGAGATAAGTGTGTGTGAAAGCCGTCCTTCAACAAGCTTGAAGGGAACACAAAGTTTCTTTTCAGGTGCAAACTCCACTCCATACATATATATGGGGAGGTACAAGCTCCAACTCGGTTTTACAGTGAAAACGGCAGGCACTTCAAACCGGCACTAGGAAACAGACTGAGAAACCAGAGTAAGGGTTTCTCCTGCAACCCGTTCATTTTGTGCTGGATGAACGAACGTCTCTCCACATGCTCAGTTCTGAGAGATAAGTGTGTGTGAAAGCCGTCCTTCACCTGCTTGAAGGGAACACAAAGTTTCTTTTCAGTTGCAAACCCCACTCCATACATATTTATGGGGAGGTACAAGCTCCAACTCGGTTTTACAGGGAAAACGGCAGGCACTTCAAACCGGCACTGGGAAACAGACTGAGAAACAAGAGTCAGGGTTTCTCCTGCAACCCGTTCCCTTTGTGCTGGATGAACGAACGTCTCTCCACATGCTCAGTTCTGAGAGATAAGTGTGTGTGAAAGCCGTCCTTCACCTAGCTTGAAGGGAACACAAAGTTTCTTTTCAGTTGCCAACCCCACTCCATACATATATATGGGGTGCAACAAGCTCCAACTCGGTTTTACAGTGAAAACGGCAGGCACTTCAAACCGGCACTAGGAAACAGACTGAGAAACCAGAGTATGGGTTTCTCCTGCCACCCGTTCCCTTTCTGCTGGATGAACGAACGTCTCTCCAAATGCTCAGTTCTGAGAGATAAGTGTGTGTGAAAGCCGTCCTTCACATAGCTTGAAGGGAACACAAAGTTCCTTTTCAGTTGCAAACTCCACTCCATACATAAATATGGGGAGGTACAAGCTCCAACTCGGTTTTACAGTGAAAACGGCAGGCACTTCAAACCGGCACTAGGAAACAGACTGAGAAACCAGAGTAAGGGTTTCTCCTGCAACCCGTTCCCTTTGTGCTGGATGAACGAACGTCTCTCCACATCCTCAGTTCTGAGAGATAAGTGTGTGTGAAAGCCGTCCTTCACTTAGATTGAAGGGAACACAAAGTTTCTTTTCAGTTGCCAACCCCACTCCATACATATATATGGGGTGGAACAAGGTCCAACTCTGTTTTACAGTGAAAACAGGAGGCACTTCAAACCGGCACTAGGAAACAGACTGAGAAACCAGAGTAAGGGTTTCTCCTGCAACCCGTTCCCTTTGTGCTGGATGAACGAACGTCTCTCCACATGCTCAGTTCTGAGAGATAAGTGTGTGTGAAAGCCGTCATTCACCTAGCTTGAAGGGAACACAAAGTTCCTTTTCAGTTGCAAACTCCACTCCATACATATATATGGGGAGGTACAAGGTCCAACACGGTTTTACAGTGAAAACGGCAGGCACTTCAAACCGGCACTAGGAAACAGACTGAGAAACCAGAGTAAGGGTTTCTCCTGCAACCCGTTCCCTTTGTGCTGGATGAACGAACGTCTCTCCACATGCTCAGTTCTGAGAGATAAGTGTGTGTGAAAGCCGTCCTTCACATAGCTTGAAGGGAACACAAAGTTTCTTTTAGGTTGCAAACTCCACTCCATACATATATATGGGGTGGAACAAACTCCAACTCGGTTTTACAGTGAAAACGGCATGCACTTCAAACCGGCACTAGGAAACAGACTGAGAAACCAGAGTAAGGGTTTCTCCTGCAACCCGTTCCCTTTGTGCTGGATGAACGAACGTCTCTCCATATGCTCAGTTCTGAGAGATAAGTGTGTGTGAAAGCCGTCCTTCACCTAGCTTGAAGGGAACACAAAGTTTCTTTTCAGTTGCAAATTCCACTCCATACATATAAATGGAGAGGTACAACTTCCAACACGGTTTTACAGTGAAAACGGCAGGCACTTCAAACCAGCACTAGGAAACAGACTGAGAAACCAGAGTAAGGGTTTCACCTGCAACCCGTTCCCTTTGTGCTGGATGAACGAACGTCTCTCCACATGCTCAGTTCTGAGAGATAAGTGTGTGTGAATGCCGTCCTTCACCTAGCTTGAAGGGAACACAAAGTTTCTTTTCAGTTGCAAACTCCACTCCATACATATATATGGGGAGGTACAAGCTCCAACTCGGTTTTACAGTGAAAAAGGCAGGCACTTCAAACCAGCACTAGGAAACAGACTGAGAAACCAGAGTAAGGGTTTCTCCTGCAACCCGTTCCCTTTGTGCTTGATGAAAGAACGTCTCTCCACATGCTCAGTTCTGAGAGATAAGTGTGTGTGAAAGCCGTCCTTCACCTAGCTTGAAGGGAACACAAAGTTTCTTTTCAGTTGCCAACCCCACTCCATACATATATATGGGGTGGAACAAGCTCCAACTCGGTTTTACAGTGAAAACGGCAGGCACTTCAAACCGTCACTAGGAAACAGACTGAGAAACCAGAGTAAGGGTTTCTCCTGCAACCCGTTCCATTGTGCTGGATGAACGAACGTCTCTCCACATGCTCAGTTCTGAGAGATAAGTGTGTGTGAAAGCCGTCCTTCACCTAGCTTGAAGGGAACACAAAGTTTCTTTTAGGTTGCAAACTCCACTCCATACATATATATGGGGTGGAACAAGCTCCAACTCGGTTTTACAGTGAAAACGGCAGGCACTTCAAACCGGCACTAGGAAACAAACTGAGAAACCAGAGTAATGGTTTCTCCTACAACCCGTTCCTTTTGTGCTGGATGAACGAACGTCTCTCCACATGCTCAGTTCTGAGAGATAAATGTGTGTGAAAGCCGTCCTTCACCTAGCTTGAAGGGAACACAAAGTTTCTTTTCAGTTGCAAACTCCACTCCATACATATATATGGGGAGGTACAAGCTCCAACTCGGTTTTACAGTGAAAACGGCAGGCACTTCAAACCGGCACTAGGAAACAGACTGAGAAACCAGAGTAAGGGTTTCTCCTGCAACCCGTTCCCTTTGTGCTGGATGAACGAACGTCTCTCCACATGCTCAGTTCTGAGAGATAAGTGTGTGTGAAAGCCGTCCTTCACCTTCTTGAAGGGAACACAAAGTTTCTTTTCAGTTGCAAACCCCACTCCATACATATATATGGGGAGGTACAAGCTCCAACTCGGTTTTACAGTGAAAACGGCAGGCACTTCAAATCGGCACTAGGAAACAGACTGAGAAACCAGAGTAAGGGTTTCTCCGGCAACCCGTTCCCTTTGTACTGGATGACCGAACGTCTCTCCACATGCTCAGTTCTGAGAGATAAGTGTGTGTGAAAGCCGACCTTCACCTAGCTTGAAGGGAACACAAAGTTTCTTTTCAGTTGCAAATTCCACTCCATACATATATATGGGGAGTTACAAACTCCAACTCGGTTTTACAGTGAAAACGGCAGGCACTTCAAACCGGAACTACGAAACAGACTGAGAAACCAGAGTAAGGGTTTCTCCTGCAACCCGTTCCCATTTAAGCTGGATGAACGAACGTCTCTCCACATGCTCAGTTCTGAGAGATAAGTGTGTGTGAAAGCCGTACTTCACCAAGCTTGATGGGAACACAAAGTTTCTTTTCAGATGCAAACTCCATTCCATACATATATATGGGAAGGTACGAGCTCAAACTCGGTTTTACAGTGAAAACGGCAGGCACTTCAAACCGGCACTAGGAAACAGACTGAGAAACCAGAGTAAGGGTTTCTCCTGCAACCCGTTCCCTTTGTGCTGGATGAACGAACGTCTCTCCACATGCTCAGTTCTGAGAGATAAGTGTGTGTGAAAGCCGTCCTTCACCTTCTTGAAGGGAACACAAAGATTCTTTTCAGTTGAAAACCCCACTCCATACATATATTTGGGGAGGTACAAGCTCCAACTCGGTTTTACAGTGAAAACGGCAGGCACTTCAAATCGGCACTAGGAAACAGACTGAGAAACCAGAGTAAGGGTTTCTCCGGCAACCCGTTCCCTTTGTACTGGATGACCGAACGTCTCTCCACATGCTCAGTTCTGAGAGATAAGTGTGTGTGAAAGCCGACCTTCACCTAGCTTGAAGGGAACACAAAGTTTCTTTTCAGTTGCAAATTTCACTCCATACATATATATGGGGTGGTACAAACTCCAACTCGGTTTTACAGTGAAAACGGCAGGCACTTCAAACCGGAACTAGGAAACAGACTGAGAAACCAGAGTCAGGGTTTCTCCTGCAACCCGTTCCCTTTGTGCTGGATGAACGAACGTCTCTCCACATGCACAGTTCTGAGAGATAAGTGTGTGTGAAAGCCGTCCTTCACCAAGCTTGATGGGAACACAAAGTTTCTTTTAAGTTGCATACTCCACTCCATACATATATATGGGGAGTTACAAGCTCCAACTCGGTTTTACAGTGAAAACGGCAGGCACTTCAAACCGGCACTGGGAAACAGACTGAGAAAACAGAGTCAGGGTTTCTCCTGCAACCCGTTCCCTTTGTGCTGGATGAACGAACGTCTCCCCACATGCTCAATTCTGAGAGATAAGTGTGTGTGAAAGCCGTCCTTCAACAAGCTTGAAGGGAACACAAAGTTTCTTTTCAGGTGCAAACTCCACTCCATACATATATATGGGGAGGTACAAGCTCCAACTCGGTTTTACAGTGAAAACGGCAGGCACTTCAAACCGGCACTAGGAAACAGACTGAGAAACCAGAGTAAGGGTTTCTCCTGCAACCCGTTCATTTTGTGCTGGATGAACGAACGTCTCTCCACATGCTCAGTTCTGAGAGATAAGTGTGTGTGAAAGCCGTCCTTCACCTGCTTGAAGGGAACACAAAGTTTCTTTTCAGTTGCAAACCCCACTCCATACATATTTATGGGGAGGTACAAGCTCCAACTCGGTTTTACAGTGAAAACGGCAGGCACTTCAAACCGGCACTGGGAAACAGACTGAGAAACAAGAGTCAGGGTTTCTCCTGCAACCCGTTCCCTTTGTGCTGGATGAACGAACGTCTCTCCACATGCTCAGTTCTGAGAGATAAGTGTGTGTGAAAGCCGTCCTTCACCTAGCTTGAAGGGAACACAAAGTTTCTTTTCAGTTGCCAACCCCACTCCATACATATATATGGGGTGCAACAAGCTCCAACTCGGTTTTACAGTGAAAACGGCAGGCACTTCAAACCGGCACTAGGAAACAGACTGAGAAACCAGAGTATGGGTTTCTCCTGCCACCCGTTCCCTTTCTGCTGGATGAACGAACGTCTCTCCAAATGCTCAGTTCTGAGAGATAAGTGTGTGTGAAAGCCGTCCTTCACATAGCTTGAAGGGAACACAAAGTTCCTTTTCAGTTGCAAACTCCACTCCATACATAAATATGGGGAGGTACAAGCTCCAACTCGGTTTTACAGTGAAAACGGCAGGCACTTCAAACCGGCACTAGGAAACAGACTGAGAAACCAGAGTAAGGGTTTCTCCTGCAACCCGTTCCCTTTGTGCTGGATGAACGAACGTCTCTCCACATCCTCAGTTCTGAGAGATAAGTGTGTGTGAAAGCCGTCCTTCACTTAGATTGAAGGGAACACAAAGTTTCTTTTCAGTTGCCAACCCCACTCCATACATATATATGGGGTGGAACAAGGTCCAACTCTGTTTTACTGTGAAAACAGGAGGCACTTCAAACCGGCACTAGGAAACAGACTGAGAAACCAGAGTAAGGGTTTCTCCTGCAACCCGTTCCCTTTGTGCTGGATGAACGAACGTCTCTCCACATGCTCAGTTCTGAGAGATAAGTGTGTGTGAAAGCCGTCCTTCACCTAGCTTGAAGGGAACACAAAGTTCCTTTTCAGTTGCAAACTCCACTCCATACATATATATGGGGAGGTACAAGGTCCAACACGGTTTTACAGTGAAAACGGCAGGCACTTCAAACCGGCACTAGGAAACAGACTGAGAAACCAGAGTAAGGGTTTCTCCTGCAACCCGTTCCCTTTGTGCTGGATGAACGAACGTCTCTCCACATGCTCAGTTCTGAGAGATAAGTGTGTGTGAAAGCCGTCCTTCACATAGCTTGAAGGGAACACAAAGTTTCTTTTAGGTTGCAAACTCCACTCCATACATATATATGGGGTGGAACAAACTCCAACTCGGTTTTACAGTGAAAACGGCATGCACTTCAAACCGGCACTAGGAAACAGACTGAGAAACCAGAGTAAGGGTTTCTCCTGCAACCCGTTCCCTTTGTGCTGGATGAACGAACGTCTCTCCATATGCTCAGTTCTGAGAGATAAGTGTGTGTGAAAGCCGTCCTTCACCTAGCTTGAAGGGAACACAAAGTTTCTTTTCAGTTGCAAATTCCACTCCATACATATAAATGGAGAGGTACAACTTCCAACACGGTTTTACAGTGAAAACGGCAGGCACTTCAAACCAGCACTAGGAAACAGACTGAGAAACCAGAGTAAGGGTTTCACCTGCAACCCGTTCCCTTTGTGCTGGATGAACGAACGTCTCTCCACATGCTCAGTTCTGAGAGATAAGTGTGTGTGAATGCCGTCCTTCACCTAGCTTGAAGGGAACACAAAGTTTCTTTTCAGTTGCAAACTCCACTCCATACATATATATGGGGAGGTACAAGCTCCAACTCGGTTTTACAGTGAAAAAGGCAGGCACTTCAAACCAGCACTAGGAAACAGACTGAGAAACCAGAGTAAGGGTTTCTCCTGCAACCCGTTCCCTTTGTGCTGGATGAAAGAACGTCTCTCCACATGCTCAGTTCTGAGAGATAAGTGTGTGTGAAAGCCGTCCTTCACCTAGCTTGAAGGGAACACAAAGTTTCTTTTCAGTTGCCAACCCCACTCCATACATATATATGGGGTGGAACAAGCTCCAACTCGGTTTTACAGTGAAAACGGCAGGCACTTCAAACCGTCACTAGGAAACAGACTGAGAAACCAGAGTAAGGGTTTCTCCTGCAACCCGTTCCATTGTGCTGGATGAACGAACGTCTCTCCACATGCTCAGTTCTGAGAGATAAGTGTGTGTGAAAGCCGTCCTTCACCTAGCTTGAAGGGAACACAAAGTTTCTTTTAGGTTGCAAACTCCACTCCATACATATATATGGGGTGGAACAAGCTCCAACTCGGTTTTACAGTGAAAACGGCAGGCACTTCAAACCGGCACTAGGAAACAAACTGAGAAACCAGAGTAATGGTTTCTCCTGCAACCCGTTCCTTTTGTGCTGGATGAACGAACGTCTCTCCACATGCTCAGTTCTGAGAGATAAATGTGTGTGAAAGCCGTCCTTCACCTAGCTTGAAGGGAACACAAAGTTTCTTTTCAGTTGCAAACTCCACTCCATACATATATATGGGGAGGTACAAGCTCCAACTCGGTTTTACAGTGAAAACGGCAGGCACTTCAAACCGGCACTAGGAAACAGACTGAGAAACCAGAGTAAGGGTTTCTCCTGCAACCCGTTCCCTTTGTGCTGGATGAACGAACGTCTCTCCATATGCTCAGTTCTGAGAGATAAGTGTGTGTGAATGCCGTCCTTCACCTAGCTTGAAGGGAACACAAAGTTTCTTTTCAGTTGCAAATTCCACTCCATACATATAAATGGGGAGGTACAACCTCCAACACGGTTTTACAGTGAAAACGGCAGGCACTTCAAACCGGCACTAGGAAACAGACTGAGAAACCAGATTAAGGGTTTCTCCTGCAACCCGTTCCCTTTGTGCTGGATGAACGAACGTCTCTCCACATGCTCAGTTCTGAGAGATAAGTGTGTGTGAAAGCCGTCCTTCACCTAGCTTGAAGGGAACACAAAGATTCTTTTCAGTTGCAAACTCCACTCCATATATATATATGGGGAGGTACAAACTCCAACTCGGTTTTACAGTGAAAAATGCAGGCACTTCAAACCAGCACTAGGAAACAGACTGAGAAACCAGAGTAAGAGTTTCTCCTGCAACCCGTTCCCTTTGTGCTGGATGAAAGAACGTCTCTCCACATGCTCAGTTCTGAGAGATAAGTGTGTGTGAAAGCCGTCCTTCACCTAGCTTGAAGGGAACAAAAAGTTTCTTTTCAGTTGCCAACCACACTCCATACATATATATGGGGTGCAACAAGCTCCAACTCGGTTTTACAGTGAAAACGGCAGGCACTTCAAACCGGCACTAGGAAACAGACTGAGAAACCAGAGTATGGGTTTCTCCTGCCACCCGTTCCCTTTCTGCTGGATGAACGAACGTCTCTACAAATGCTCAGTTCTGAGAGATAAGTGTGTGTGAAAGCCGTCCTTCACATAGCTTGAAGGGAACACAAAGTTCCTTTTCAGTTGCAAACTCCACTCCATACATAAATATGGGGAGGTACAAGCTCCAACTCGGTTTTACAGTGAAAACGGCAGGCACTTCAAACCGGCACTAGGAAACAGACTGAGAAACCAGAGTAAGGGTTTCTCCTGCAACCCGTTCCCTTTGTGCTGGATGAACGAACGTCTCTCCACATCCTCTGTTCTGAGAGATAAGTGTGTGTGAAAGCCGTCCTTCACCTAGATTGAAGGGAACACAAAGTTTCTTTTCAGTTGCCAACCCCACTCCATACATACATATGGGGTGGAACAAGGTCCAACTCGGTTTTACAGTGAAAACAGCAGGCACTTCAAACCGGCACTAGGAAACAGACTGAGAAACCAGAGTAAGGGTTTCTCCTGCAACCCGTTCCTTTTGTGCTGGATGAACGAACGTCTCTCCACATGCTCAGTTCTGAGAGATAAGTGTGTGTGAAAGCCGTCCTTCACCTAGCTTGAAGGGAACACAAAGTTCCTTTTCAGTTGCAAACTCCACTCCATACATATATATGGGGAGGTACAAGGTCCAACACGGTTTTACAGTGAAAACGGCAGGCACTTCAAACCGGCACTAGGAAACAGACTGAGAAACCAGAGTAAGGGTTTCTCCTGCAACCCGTTCCCTTTGTGCTGGATGAACGAACGTCTCTCCACATGCTCAGTTCTGAGAGATAAGTGTGTGTGAAAGCCGTCCTTCACATAGCTTGAAGGGAACACAAAGTTTCTTTTAGGTTGCAAACTCCACTCCATACATATATATGGGGTGGAACAAACTCCAACTCGGTTTTACAGTGAAAACGGCATGCACTTCAAACCGGCACTAGGAAACAGACTGAGAAACCAGAGTAAGGGTTTCTCCTGCAACCCGTTCCCTTTGTGCTGGATGAACGAACGTCTCTCCATATGCTCAGTTCTGAGAGATAAGTGTGTGTGAAAGCCGTCCTTCACTTAGCTTGAAGGGAACACAAAGTTTCTTTTCAGTTGCAAATTCCACTCCATACATATAAATGGAGAGGTACAACCTCCAACACGTTTTTACAGTGAAAACGGCAGGCACTTCAAACCAGCACTAGGAAACAGACTGAGAAACCAGAGTAAAGGTTTCACCTGCAACCCGTTCCCTTTGTGCTGGATGAACGAACGTCTCTCCACATGCTCAGTTCTGAGAGATAAGTGTGTGTGAAAGCCGTCCTTCACCTAGCTTGAAGGGAACACAAAGTTTCTTTTCAGTTGCCAACCCCACTCCATACATATATATGGGGTGGAACAAGGTCTAACTCGGTTTTACAGTGAAAACGGCTGGCACTTCAAACCGGCACTAGGAAACAGACTGAGAAACCAGAGTATGGGTTTCTCCTGCCACCCGTTCCCTTTCTGCTGGATGAACGAACGTCTCTCCAAATGCTCAGTTCTGAGAGATAAGTGTGTGTGAAAGCCGTCCTTCACATAGCTTGAAGGGAACACAAAGTTCCTTTTCAGTTGCAAACTCCACTCCATACATAATTATGGGGAGGTACAAGCTCCAACTCGGTTTTACAGTGAAAACGGCAGGCACTTCAAACCGGCACTAGGAAACAGACTGAGAAACCAGAGTAAGGGTTTCTCCTGCAACCCGTTCCCTTTGTGCTGGATGAACGAACGTCTCTCCACATCCTCAGTTCTGAGAGATAAGTGTGTGTGAAAGCCGTCCTTCACTTAGATTGAAGGGAACACAAAGTTTCTTTTCAGTTGCCAACCCCACTCCATACATATATATGGGGTGGAACAAGGTCCAACTCTGTTTTACAGTGAAAACAGGAGGCACTTCAAACCGGCACTAGGAAACAGACTGAGAAACCAGAGTAAGGGTTTCTCCTGCAACCCGTTCCCTTTGTGCTGGATGAACGAACGTCTCTCCACATGCTCAGTTCTGAGAGATAAGTGTGTGTGAAAGCCGTCCTTCACCTAGCTTGAAGGGAACACAAAGTTCCTTTTCAGTTGCAAACTCCACTCCATACATATATATGGGGAGGTACAAGGTCCAACACGGTTTTACAGTGAAAACGGCAGGCACTTCAAACCGGCACTAGGAAACAGACTGAGAAACCAGAGTAAGGGTTTCTCCTGCAACCCGTTCCCTTTGTGCTGGATGAACGAACGTCTCTCCACATGCTCAGTTCTGAGAGATAAGTGTGTGTGAAAGCCGTCCTTCACATAGCTTGAAGGGAACACAAAGTTTCTTTTAGGTTGCAAACTCCACTCCATACATATATATGGGGTGGAACAAACTCCAACTCGGTTTTACAGTGAAAACGGCATGCACTTCAAACCGGCACTAGGAAACAGACTGAGAAACCAGAGTAAGGGTTTCTCCTGCAACCCGTTCCCTTTGTGCTGGATGAACGAACGTCTCTCCATATGCTCAGTTCGGAGAGATAAGTGTGTGTGAAAGCCGTCCTTCACCTAGCTTGAAGGGAACACAAAGTTTCTTTTCAGTTGCAAATTCCACTCCATACATATAAATGGAGAGGTACAACCCCCAACACGGTTTTACAGTGAAAACGGCAGGCACTTCAAACCAGCACTAGGAAACAGACTGAGAAACCAGAGTAAGGGTTTCACCTGCAACCCGTTCCCTTTGTGCTGGATGAACGAACGTCTCTCCACATGCTCAGTTCTGAGAGATAAGTGTGTGTGAATGCCGTCCTTCACCTAGCTTGAAGGGAACACAAAGTTTCTTTTCAGTTGCAAACTCCACTCCATACATATATATGGGGAGGTACAAGCTCCAACTCGGTTTTACAGTGAAAAAGGCAGGCACTTCAAACCAGCACTAGGAAACAGACTGAGAAACCAGAGTAAGGGTTTCTCCTGCAACCCGTTCCCTTTGTGCTGGATGAAAGAACGTCTCTCCACATGCTCAGTTCTGAGAGATAAGTGTGTGTGAAAGCCGTCCTTCACCTAGCTTGAAGGGAACACAAAGTTTCTTTTCAGTTGCCAACCCCACTCCATACATATATATGGGGTGGAACAAGCTCCAACTCGGGTTTACAGTGAAAACGGCAGGCACTTCAAACCGTCACTAGGAAACAGACTGAGAAACCAGAGTAAGGGTTTCTCCTGCAACCCGTTCCATTGTGCTGGATGAACGAACGTCTCTCCACATGCTCAGTTCTGAGAGATAAGTGTGTGTGAAAGCCGTCCTTCACCTAGCTTGAAGGGAACACAAAGTTTCTTTTAGGTTGCAAACTCCACTCCATACATATATATGGGGTGGAACAAGCTCCAACTCGGTTTTACAGTGAAAACGGCAGGCACTTCAAACCGGCACTAGGAAACAAACTGAGAAACCAGAGTAATGGTTTCTCCTGCAACCCGTTCCTTTTGTGCTGGATGAACGAACGTCTCTCCACATGCTCAGTTCTGAGAGATAAATGTGTGTGAAAGCCGTCCTTCACCTAGCTTGAAGGGAACACAAAGTTTCTTTTCAGTTGCAAACTCCACTCCATACATATATATGGGGAGGTACAAGCTCCAACTCGGTTTTACAGTGAAAACGGCAGGCACTTCAAACCGGCACTAGGAAACAGACTGAGAAACCAGAGTAAGGGTTTCTCCTGCAACCCGTTCCCTTTGTGCTGGATGAACGAACGTCTCTCCATATGCTCAGTTCTGAGAGATAAGTGTGTGTGAATGCCGTCCTTCACCTAGCTTGAAGGGAACACAAAGTTTCTTTTCAGTTGCAAATTCCACTCCATACATATAAATGGGGAGGTACAACCTCCAACACGGTTTTACAGTGAAAACGGCAGGCACTTCAAACCGGCACTGGGAAACAGACTGAGAAACCAGATTAAGGGTTTCTCCTGCAACCCGTTCCCTTTGTGCTGGATGAACGAACGTCTCTCCACATGCTCAGTTCTGAGAGATAAGTGTGTGTGAAAGCCGTCCTTCACCTAGCTTGAAGGGAACACAAAGATTCTTTTCAGTTGCAAACTCCACTCCATATATATATATGGGGAGGTACAAACTCCAACTCGGTTTTACAGTGAAAAATGCAGGCACTTCAAACCAGCACTAGGAAACAGACTGAGAAACCAGAGTAAGAGTTTCTCCTGCAACCCGTTCCCTTTGTGCTGGATGAAAGAACGTCTCTCCACATGCTCAGTTCTGAGAGATAAGTGTGTGTGAAAGCCGTCCTTCACCTAGCTTGAAGGGAACAAAAAGTTTCTTTTCAGTTGCCAACCACACTCCAAACATATATATGGGGTGCAACAAGCTCCAACTCGGTTTTACAGTGAAAACGGCAGGCACTTCAAACCGGCACTAGGAAACAGACTGAGAAACCAGAGTATGGGTTTCTCCTGCCACCCGTTCCCTTTCTGCTGGATGAACGAACGTCTCTACAAATGCTCAGTTCTGAGAGATAAGTGTGTGTGAAAGCCGTCCTTCACATATCTTGAAGGGAACACAAAGTTCCTTTTCAGTTGCAAACTCCACTCCATACATAAATATGGGGAGGTACAAGCTCCAACTCGGTTTTACAGTGAAAACGGCAGGCACTTCAAACCGGCACTAGGAAACAGACTGAGAAACCAGAGTAAGGGTTTCTCCTGCAACCCGTTCCCTTTGTGCTGGATGAACGAACGTCTCTCCACATCCTCAGTTCTGAGAGATAAGTGTGTGTGAAAGCCGTCCTTCACTTAGATTGAAGGGAACACAAAGTTTCTTTTCAGTTGCCAACCCCACTCCATACATATATATGGGGTGGAACAAGGTCCAACTCTGTTTTACAGTGAAAACAGGAGGCACTTCAAACCGGCACTAGGAAACAGACTGAGAAACCAGAGCCAGGGTTTCTCCTGCAACCCGTTCCCTTTGTGCTGGATGAACGAACGTCTCTCCACATGCTCAGTTCTGAGAGATAAGTGTGTGTGAAAGCCGTCCTTCACCTAGCTTGAAGGGAACACAAAGTTCCTTTTCAGTTGCAAACTCCACTCCATACATATATATGGGGAGGTACAAGGTCCAACACGGTTTTACAGTGAAAACGGCAGGCACTTCAAACCGGCACTAGGAAACAGACTGAGAAACCAGAGTAAGGGTTTCCCCTGCAACCCGTTCCCTTTGTGCTGGATGAACGAACGTCTCTCCACATGCTCAGTTCTGAGAGATAAGTGTGTGTGAAAGCCGTCCTTCACATAGCTTGAAGGGAACACAAAGTTTCTTTTAGGTTGCAAACTCCACTCCATACATATATATGGGGTGGAACAAACTCCAACTCGGTTTTACAGTGAAAACGGCATGCACTTCAAACCGGCACTAGGAAACAGACTGAGAAACCAGAGTAAGGGTTTCTCCTGCAACCCGTTCCCTTTGTGCTGGATGAACGAACGTCTCTCCATATGCTCAGTTCTGAGAGATAAGTGTGTGTGAAAGCCGTCCTTCACTTAGCTTGAAGGGAACACAAAGTTTCTTTTCAGTTGCAAATTCCACTCCATACATATAAATGGAGAGGTACAACTTCCAACACGGTTTTACAGTGAAAACGGCAGGCACTTCAAACCAGCACTAGGAAACAGACTGAGAAACCAGAGTAAGGGTTTCACCTGCAACCCGTTCCCTTTGTGCTGGATGAACGAACGTCTCTCCACATGCTCAGTTCTGAGAGATAAGTGTGTGTGAAAGCCGTCCTTCACCTAGCTTGAAGGGAACACAAAGTTTCTTTTCAGTTGCCAACCCCACTCCATACATATATATGGGGTGGAACAAGGTCCAACTCGGTTTTACAGTGAAAACGGCTGGCACTTCAAACCGGCACTAGGAAACAGACTGAGAAACCAGAGTAAGGGTTTCTCCTGCAACCCGTTCCCTTTGTGCTGGATGAACGAACGTCTCTCCACATGCTCAGTTCTGAGAGATAAGTGTGTGTGAAAGCCGTCCTTCACCTAGCTTGAAGGGAACACAAAGTTCCTTTTCAGTTGCAAACTCCACTCCATACATATATATGGGGAGGTACAAGCTCCAACTCGGTTTTACAGAGAAAACGGCAGGCACTTCAAACCGGCACTAGGAAACAGACTGAGAAACCAGAGTAAGGGTTTCTCCTGCAACCCGTTCCCTTTGTGCTGGATGAACGAACGTCTCTCCACATGCTCAGTTCTGAGAGATAAGTGTGTGTGAAAGCCGTCCTTCACCTAGCTTGAAGGGAACACAAAGTTCCTTTTCAGTTGCAAACTCCACTCCATACATATATATGGGGAGGTACAAGCTCCAACACGGTTTTACAGTGAAAACGGCAGGCACTTCAAACCGGCACTAGGAAACAGACTGAGAAACCAGAGTAAGGGTTTCTCCTGCAACCCGTTCCCTTTGTGCTGGATGAACGAAAGTCTCTCCACATGCTCAGTTCTGAGAGATAAGTGTGTGTGAAAGCCGTCCTTCACATAGCTTGAAGGGAACACAAAGTTTCTTTTAGGTTGCAAACTCCACTCCATACATATATATGGGGTGGAACAAACTCCAACTCGGTTTTACAGTGAAAACGGCAGGCACTTCAAACCGGCACTAGGAAACAGACTGAGAAATCAGAGTAAGGGTTTCTCCTGCAACCCGTTCCATTTCTGCTGGATGAACGAACGTCTCTCCAAATGCTCAGTTCTGAGAGAGAAGTGTGTGTGAAAGCCGTCCTTCACCTAGCTTGAAGGGAACACAAAGTTCCTTTTCAGTTGCAAACTCCACTCCATACATATATATGGGGAGGTACAAGCTCCAACTCGGTTTTACAGTGAAAACGGCAGGCACTTCAAACCGGCACTAGGAAACAGACTGAGAAACCAGAGTAAGGGTTTCTCCTGCAACCCGTTCCCTTTGTGCTGGATGAACGAACGTCTCTCCACATGCTCAGTTCTGAGAGATAAGTGTGTGTGAAAGCCGTCCTTCACCTAGCTTGAAGGGAACACAAAGTTTCTTTTCAGTTGCCAACCCCACTCCATACATATATATGGGGTGGAACAAGGTCCAACTCGGTTTTACAGTGAAAACGGCAGGCACTTCAAACCGGCACTAGGAAACAGACTGAGTAACCAGAGTAAGGGTTTCTCCTGCAACCCGTTCCCTTTGTGCTGGATGAACGAACGTCTCTCCACATGCTCAGTTCTGAGAGATAAGTGTGTGTGAAAGCCGTCCTTCACCTAGCTTGAAGGGAACACAAAGTTCCTTTTCAGTTGCAAACTCCACTCCATACATATATAAGGGGAGGTACAAGCTCCAACTCGGTTTTACAGTGAAAACGGCAGGCACTTCAAACCGGCACTAGGAAACAGACTGAGAAACCAGAGTAAGGGTTTCTCCTGCAACCCGTTCCCTTTGTGCTGGATGAACGAACGTCTCTCCACATGCTCAGTTCTGAGAGATAAGTGTGTGTGAAAGCCGTCCTTCACCTAGCTTGAAGGGAACACAAAGTTTCTTTTCAGTTGCAAACTCCACTCCATACATATATATGGGGAGGTACAAGCTCCAACTCGGTTTTACAGTGAAAACGGCAGGCACTTCAAACCGGCACTAGGAAACAGACTGAGAAACCAGAGTAAGGGTTTCTCCTGCAACCCGTTCCCTTTGTGCTGGATGAACGAACGTCTCTCCACATGCTCAGTTCTGAGAGATAAGTGTGTGTGAAAGCCGTCCTTCACCTAGCTTGAAGGGAACACAAAGTTTCTTTTCAGTTGCAAACTCCCCTCCATACATATATATGGGGAGGTACAAGCTCCAACTCGGTTTTACAGTGAAAACGGCAGGCACTTGAAACCGGCACTAGGAAACAGACTGAGAAACCAGAGTAAGAATTTCTCCTGCATCCCGTACCCTTTGTGCTGGATGAACGAACGTCTCTCCACATGCTCAGTTCTGAGAGATAAGTGTGTGTGAAAGCCGTCCTTCACGTAGCTTGAAGGGAACACAAAGTTTTTTTTTCAGTTGCAAACTCCACTCCATACATATATATGGGGTGGAACAAGCTCCAACTCGGTTTTACAGTGAAAACGGCAGGCACTTCAAACCGGCACTAGGAAACAGACTGAGAAAACAGAGTAAGGATTTCTCCTGCAACCCGTTCCCTTTGTGCTGGATGAACGAACGTCTCTCCACATGCTCAGTTCTGAGAGATAAGTGTGTGTGAAAGCCGTCCTTCACCTAGCTTGAAGGGAACACAAAGTTTCTTTTCAGTTGCCAACCCCACTCCATACATATATATGGGGTGGAACAAGGTCCAACTCGGTTTTACAGTGAAAACGGCAGGCACTTCAAACCGGCACTAGGAAACAGACTGAGTAACCAGAGTAAGGGTTTCTCCTGCAACCCGTTCCCTTTGTGCTGGATGAACGAACGTCTCTCCACATGCTCAGTTCTGAGAGATAAGTGTGTGTGAAAGCCGTCCTTCACCTAGCTTGAAGGGAACACAAAATTCCTTTTCAGTTGCAAACTCCACTCCATACATATATAAGGGGAGGTACAAGCTCCAACTCGGTTTTACAGTGAAAACGGCAGGCACTTCAAACCGGCACTAGGAAACAGACTGAGAAACCAGAGTAAGGGTTTCTCCTGCAACCCGTTCCCTTTGTGCTGGATGAACGAACGTCTCTCCACATGCTCAGTTCTGAGAGATAAGTGTGTGTGAAAGCCGTCCTTCACCTAGCTTGAAGGGAACACAAAGTTTCTTTTCAGTTGCAAACTCCACTCCATACATATATATGGGGAGGTACAAGCTCCAACTCGGTTTTACAGTGAAAACGGCAGGCACTTCAAACCGGCACTAGGAAACAGACTGAGAAACCAGAGTAAGGGTTTCTCCTGCAACCCGTTCCCTTTGTGCTGGATGAACGAACGTCTTTCCACATGCTCAGTTCTGAGAGATAAGTGTGTGTGAAAGCCGTCCTTCACCTAGCTTGAAGGGAACACAAAGTTTCTTTTCAGTTGCAAACACCCCTCCATACATATATATGGGGAGGTACAAGCTCCAACTCGGTTTTACAGTGAAAACGGCAGGCACTTGAAACCGGCACTAGGAAACAGACTGAGAAACCAGAGTAAGAATTTCTCCTGCATCCCGTTCCCTTTGTGCTGGATGAACGAACGTCTCTCCACATGCTCAGTTCTGAGAGATAAGTGTGTGTGAAAGCCGTCCTTCACGTAGCTTGAAGGGAACACAAAGTTTTTTTTTCAGTTGCAAACTCCACTCCATACATATATATGGGGTGGAACAAGCTCCAACTCGGTTTTACAGTGAAAACGGCAGGCACTTCAAACCGGCACTAGGAAACAGACTGAGAAAACAGAGTAAGGATTTCTCCTGCAACCCGTTCCCTTTGTGCTGGATGAACGAACGTCTCTCCACATGCTCAGTTCTGAGAGATAAGTGTGTGTGAAAGCCGTCCTTCACCTAGCTTGAAGGGAACACAAAGTTTCTTTTCAGTTGCAAACTCCACTCCATACATATATATGGGGAGGTACAAGCTCCAACTCGGTTTTACAGTGAAAATGGCAGGCACTTCAAACCGGCACTAGGAAACAGACTGAGAAACCAGAGTAAGGGTTTCTCCTGCAACCCGTTCCCTTTGTGCTGGATGAACGAACGTCTCTCCACATGCTCAGTTCTGAGAGATAAGTGTGTGTGAAAGCCGTCCTTCACCTAGCTTGAAGGGAACACAAAGTTTCTTTTCAGTTGCAAACTCCACTCCATACATATATATGGGGAGTTACAAGCTCCAACTCGGTTTTACAGTGAAAACGGCAGGCACTTCAAACCGGCACTAGGAAACAGACTGAGAAACCAGAGTAAGGGTTTCTCCTGCAAACCGTTCCCTTTGTGCTGGATGAACGAACGTCTCTCCACATGCTCAGTTCTGAGAGATAAGTGTGTGTGAAAGCCGTCCTTCACCTAGCTTGAAGGGAACACAAAATTTCTTTTCACTTGCGAACTCCACTCCATACATATATATGGGGTAGAACAAGCTCCAACTCGGTTTTACAGTGAAAACGGCAGGCACTTCAAACCGGCACTAGGAAACAGACTGAGAAACCAGAGTAAGGGTTTCTCCTGCAACCCGTTCCCTTTGTGCTAGATGAACGAACGTCTCCCCACATGCTCAGTTCTGAGAGATAAGTGTGTGTGAAAGCCGTCCTTCACCTAGCTTGAAGGGAACACAAAGTTTCTTTTCACTTGCAAACCCCACTCCATACATATATATGGGGAGGTACAAGCTCCAACTCGGTTTTACAGTGAAAACGGCGGGGACTTCAAACCGGCAGTAGGAAACAGACTGAGAAACCAGAGTAAGGGTTTCTCCTGCAACCCGTTCCCTTTGTGCTGGATGAACGAACGTCTCTCCACATGCTCAGTTCTGAGAGATAAGTGTGTGTGAAAGCCGTCCTTCACCTAGCTTGAAGGGAACACAAAGTTTCTTTTCACTTGCAAACTCCACTCCATACATATATATGGGGAGGTACAAGCTCCAACTCGGTTTTACAGTGAAAACGGCAGGCAATTCAAACCGGCACTAGGAAACAGACTGAGAAACCAGAGTAAGGGTTTCTCCTGCAACCGGTTCCCTTTGTGCTGGATGAACGAACGTCTCTCCACATGCTCAGTTCTGAGAGATAAGTGTGTGTGAAAGCCGTCCTTCACCTAGCTTGAAGGGAACACAAAGTTTCTTTTCATTTGCCAACCCCAATCCATACATATATATGGGGTGGAACAAGCTCCAACTCGGTTTTACAGTGAAAAAGGCAGGCACTTCAAACCGGCACTAGGAAACAGACTGAGAAACCAGAGTAAGGGTTTCTCCTGCAACCCGTTCCCTTTGTGCTGGATGAACGAACGTCTCTCCACATGCTCAGTTCTGAGAGATAAGTGTGTGTGAAAGCCGTCCTTCACCTAGCTTGAAGGGAACACAAAGTTTCTTTTCAGTTGCAAACTCCACTCCATACATATATATGGGGAGGTACAAGCTCCAACTCGGTTTTACAGTGAAAACGGCAGGCACTTCAATCCGGCACTAGGAAACAGACTGAGAAACCAGAGTAAGGGTTTCTCCTGCAACCCGTTCCCTTTGTGCTGGATGAACGAACGTCTCTCCACATGCTCAGTTCTGAGAGATAAGTGTGTGTGAAAGCCGTCCTTCACCTAGCTTGAAGGGAACACAAAGTTTCTTTTCAGTTGCAAACTCCCCTCCATACATATATATGGGGAGGTACAAGCTCCAACTCGGTTTTACAGTGAAAACGGCAGGCACTTGAAACCGGCACTAGGAAACAGACTGAGAAACCAGAGTAAGAATTTCTCCTGCATCCCGTTCCCTTTGTGCTGGATGAACGAACGTCTCTCCACATGCTCAGTTCTGAGAGATAAGTGTGTGTGAAAGCCGTCCTTCACATAGCTTGAAGGGAACACAAAGTTTTATTTTCAGTTGCAAACTCCACTCCATACATATATATGGGGTGGAACTAGCTCCAACTCGGTTTTACAGTGAAAACGGCAGACACTTGAAACCGGCACTAGGAAACAGACTGAGAAAACAGAGTAAGGATTTCTCCTGCAACCCGTTCCCTTTGTGCTGGATGAACGAACGTCTCTCCACATGCTCAGTTCTGAGAGATAAGTGTGTGTGAAAGCCGTCCTTCACCTAGCTTGAAGGGAACACAAAGTTTCTTTTCAGTTGCAAACTCCAATCCATACATATATATGGGGAGGTACAAGCTCCAACTCGGTTTTACAGTGAAAAAGGCAGGCACTTCAAACCGGCACTAGGAAACAGACTGAGAAACCAGAGTAAGGGTTTCTCCTGCAAGCCGTTCCCTTTGTGCTGGATGAACGAACGTCTCTCCACATGCTCAGTTCTGAGAGATAAGTGTGTGTGAAAGCCGTCCTTCACCTAGCTTGAAGGGAACACAAAGTTTCTTTTCAGTTGCAAACTCCCCTCCATACATATATATGGGGAGGTACAAGCTCCAACTCGGTTTTACAGTGAAAACGGCAGGCACTTGAAACCGGCACTAGGAAACAGACTGAGAAACCAGAGTAAGAATTTCTCCTGCATCCCGTTCCCTTTGTGCTGGATGAACGAACGTCTCTCCACATGCTCAGTTCTGAGAGATAAGTGTGTGTGAAAGCCGTCCTTCACATAGCTTGAAGGGAACACAAAGTTTTATTTTCAGTTGCAAACTCCACTCCATACATATATATGGGGTGGAACTAGCTCCAACTCGGTTTTACAGTGAAAACGGCAGACACTTCAAACCGGCACTAGGAAACAGACTGAGAAAACAGAGTAAGGATTTCTCCTGCAACCCGTTCCCTTTGTGCTGGATGAACGAACGTCTCTCCACATGCTCAGTTCTGAGAGATAAGTGTGTGTGAAAGCCGTCCTTCACCTAGCTTGAAGGGAACACAAAGTTTCTTGTCAGTTGCAAACTCCAATCCATACATATATATGGGGAGGTACAAGCTCCAACTCGGTTTTACAGTGAAAAAGGCAGGCACTTCAAACCGGCACTAGGAAACAGACTGAGAAACCAGAGTAAGGGTTTCTCCTGCAACCCGTTCCCTTTGTGCTGGATGAACGAACGTCTCTCCACATGCTCAGTTCTGAGAGATAAGTGTGTGTGAAAGCCGTCCTTCACCTAGCTTGAAGGGAACACAAAGTTTCTTTTCAGTTGCAAACTCCACTCCATACATATATATGGGGAGTTACAAGCTCCAACTCGGTTTTACAGTGAAAACGGCAGGCACTTCAAACCGGCACTAGGAAACAGACTGAGAAACCAGAGTAAGGGTTTCTCCTGCAAACCGTTCCCTTTGTGCTGGATGAACGAACGTCTCTCCACATGCTCAGTTCTGAGAGATAAGTGTGTGTGAAAGCCGTCCTTCACCTAGCTTGAAGGGAACACAAAATTTCTTTTCACTTGCGAACTCCATTCCATACATCTATATGGGGTAGAACAAGCTCCAACTCGGTTTTACAGTGAAAACGGCAGGCACTTCAAACCGGCACTAGGAAACAGACTGAGAAACCAGAGTAAGGGTTTCTCCTGCAACCCGTTCCCTTTGTGCTGGATGAACGAACGTCTCCCCACATGCTCAGTTCTGAGAGATAAGTGTGTGTGAAAGCCGTCCTTCACCTAGCTTGAAGGGAACACAAAGTTTCTTTTCACTTGCAAACCCCACTCCATACATATATATGGGGAGGTACAAGCTCCAACTCGGTTTTACAGTGAAAACGGCAGGGACTTCAAACCGGCACTAGGAAACAGACTGAGAAACCAGAGTAAGGGTTTCTCCTGCAACCCGTTCCCTTTGTGCTGGAGGAAAGAACGTCTCTCCACATGCTCAGTTCTGAGAGATAAGTGTGTGTGAATGCCGTCCTTCACCTAGCTTGAAGGGAACACAAAGTTTCTTTACAGTTGCAAACTCCACTCCATACATATATATGGGGCGGTACAAGCTCCAACTCGATTTTACAGTGAAAAAGGCAGGCACTTCAAACTGGCACTAGGAAACAGACTGAGAAACCAGAGTCAGGGTTTCTCCTGCAACCCGTTCCCTTTGTGCTGGATGAACGAACGTCTCTCCACATGCTCAGTTCTGAGAGATAAGTGTGTGTGAAAGCCGTCCTTCACCTAGCTTGAAGGGAACACAAAGTTTCTTTTCAGTTGCAAACTCCAATCCATACATATATATGGGGAGGTACAAGCTCCAACTCGGTTTTACAGTGAAAACGGCAGGCACTTCAATCCGGCACTAGGAAACAGACTGAGAAACCAGAGTAAGGGTTTCTCCTGCAACCCGTTCCCTTTGTGCTGGATGAACGAACGTCTCTCCACATGCTCAGTTCTGAGAGATAAGTGTGTGTGAAAGCCGTACTTCACCTAGCTTGAAGGGAACACAAAGTTTCTTTTCAGTTGCAAACTCCCCTCCATACATATATATGGGGAGGTACAAGCTCCAACTCGGTTTTACAGTGAAAACGGCAGGCACTTGATACCGGCACTAGGAAACAGACTGAGAAACCAGAGTAAGAATTTCTCCTGCATCCCGTTCCCTTTGTGCTGGATGAACGAACGTCTCTCCACATGCTCAGTTCTGAGAGATAAGTGTGTGTGAAAGCCGTCCTTCACGTGCTTGAAGGGAACACAAAGTTTCTTTTAGGTTGCAAACTCCACTCCATACATATATATGGGGAGGTACAAGCTCCAACTCGGTTTTACAGTGAAAACGGCAGGCACTTCAAACCGGCACTAGGAAACAGACTGAGAAACCAGAGTAAGGGTTTGTCCTGCAACACGTTCCCTTTGTGTTGGATGAACGAACGTCTCTCCACATGCTCAGTTCTGAGAGATAAGTGTGTGTGAAAGCCGTCCTTCACCTAGCTTGAAGGGAACACAAAGTTTCTTTTCAGTTGCAAACTCCAATCCATACATATATATGGGGAGGTACAAGCTCCAACTCGGTTTTACAGTGAAAAAGGCAGGCACTTCAAACCGGCACTAGGAAACAGACTGAGAAACCAGAGTAAGGGTTTCTCCTGCAACCCGTTCCCTTTGTGCTGGATGAACGAACGTCTCTCCACATGCTCAGTTCTGAGAGATAAGTGTGTGTGAAAGCCGTCCTTCACCTAGCTTGAAGGGAACACAAAGTTTCTTTTCAGTTGCAAACTCCACTCCATACATATATATGGGGAGTTACAAGCTCCAACTCGGTTTTACAGTGAAAACGGCAGGCACTTCAAACCGGCACTAGGAAACAGACTGAGAAACCAGAGTAAGGGTTTCTCCTGCAAACCGTTCCCTTTGTGCTGGATGAACGAACGTCTCTCCACATGCTCAGTTCTGAGAGATAAGTGTGTGTGAAAGCCGTCCTTCACCTAGCTTGAAGGGAACACAAAATTTCTTTTCACTTGCGAACTCCACTCCATACATCTATATGGGGTAGAACAAGCTCCAACTCGGTTTTACAGTGAAAACGGCAGGCACTTCAAACCGGCACTAGGAAACAGACTGAGAAACCAGAGTAAGGGTTTCTCCTGCAACCCGTTCCCTTTGTGCTGGATGAACGAACGTCTCCCCACATGCTCAGTTCTGAGAGATAAGTGTGTGTGAAAGCCGTCCTTCACCTAGCTTGAAGGGAACACAAAGTTTCTTTTCACTTGCAAACCCCACTCCATACATATATATGGGGAGGTACAAGCTCCAACTCGGTTTTACAGTGAAAACGGCAGGGACTTCAAACCGGCACTAGGAAACAGACTGAGAAACCAGAGTAAGGGTTTCTCCTGCAACCCGTTCCCTTTGTGCTGGAGGAAAGAACGTCTCTCCACATGCTCAGTTCTGAGAGATAAGTGTGTGTGAATGCCGTCCTTCACCTAGCTTGAAGGGAACACAAAGTTTCTTTACAGTTGCAAACTCCACTCCATACATATATATGGGGCGGTACAAGCTCCAACTCGATTTTACAGTGAAAAAGGCAGGCACTTCAAACTGGCACTAGGAAACAGACTGAGAAACCAGAGTCAGGGTTTCTCCTGCAACCCGTTCCCTTTGTGCTGGATGAACGAACGTCTCTCCACATGCTCAGTTCTGAGAGATAAGTGTGTGTGAAAGCCGTCCTTCACCTAGCTTGAAGGGAACACAAAGTTTCTTTTCAGTTGCAAACTCCAATCCATACATATATATGGGGAGGTACAAGCTCCAACTCGGTTTTACAGTGAAAAATGCAGGCACTTCAAACCAGCACTAGGAAACAGACTGAGAAACCAGAGTAAGGGTTTCTCCTGCAACCCGTTCCCTTTGTGCTGGATGAAAGAACGTCTCTCCACATGCTCAGTTCTGAGAGATAAGTGTGTGTGAAAGCCGTCCTTCACCTAGCTTGAAGGGAACACAAAGTTTCTTTTCAGTTGCCAACCCCACTTCATACATATATATGGGGTGGAACAAGCTCCAACTCTGTTTTACAGTGAAAACAGCAGGCACTTCAAACCGGCACTAGGAAACAGACTGAGAAACCAGAGTAAGAGTTTGTCCTGCAACCCGTTCCCTTTGTGCTGGATGAACGAACGTCTCTCCACATGCGCAGTTGTGAGAGATAAGTGTGTGTGAAAGCCGTACTTCACCTAGCTTGAAGGGAACACAAAGTTTCTTTTCAGTTGCCAACCCCACTCCATACATATATATGGGGAGGTACAAGCTCCAACTCGGTTTTACAGTGAAAACGGCAGGCACTTCAATCCGGCACTAGGAAACAGACTGAGAAACCAGAGTAAGGGTTTTTCCTGCAACCCTTTCCTTTGTGCTGGATGAACGAACGTCTCTCCTCATGCTCAGTTCTGAGAGATAAGTGTGTGTGAAAGCCGTCCTTCACCTAGCTTGAAGGGAACACAAAGTTTCTTTTCAGTTGCAAACTCCACTCCATACATATATATGGGGATGTACGAGCTCCAACTCGGTTTTACAGTGAAAACGGCAGGCACTTCAAACCGGCACTAGGAAACAGACTGAGAAACCAGAGTAAGGGTTTCTCCTGCAACCCGTTCCCTTTCTGCTGGATGAACGAACGTCTCTCCACATGCTCAGTTCTGAGAGATAAGTGTGTGTGAAAGCCGAACTTCACCTAGCTTGAAGGGAAGACAAAGTTTCTTTTCAGTTGCAATGTCCACTCCATACATGTATATGGGGAGGTACAAAATCCAACTCGGTTTTACAGTGAAAACGGCAGGCACTTCAAACCGGCACTAGGAAACAGACTGAGAAACCAGAGTAAGGGTTTCTCCTGCAACCCGTTCCCTTTGTGCTGGATGAACGAACGTCTCTCCACATGCTCAGTTCTGAGAGATAAGTGTGTGTGAAAGCCGTCCTTCACATAGCTTGAAGGGAACACAAATTTTCTTTTCAGTTGCAAACTCCACTCCATACATATATATGGGGAGGTACAAGCTCCAACTCGGTTTTACAGTGAAAACGGCAGGCACTTCAAACCGGCACTAGGAAACAGACTGAGAAACCAGAGTAAGGGTTTCTCCTGCAACCCGTTCCCTTTGTGCTGGATGAACGAACGTCTCTCCACATGCTCAGTTCTGAGAGATAAGTGTGTGTGAAAGCCGTCCTTCACATAGCTTGAAGGGAACACAAAGTTTCTTTTCAGTTGCCAACACTACTCCATACATATATATGGGGAGGTACAAGCCCCAACTCGGTTTTACAGTGAAAACGGCAGGCACTTCAAACCGGTACTAGGAAACAGACTGAGAAACCAGAGTAAGGGTTTCTCCTGCAACCCGTTCCCTTTGTGCTCGATGAACGAACGTCTCTCCACATGCTCAGTTCTGAGAGATGAGTGTGTGTGAAAGCCGTCCTTCAACTAGCTTGAATGGAACACAAAGTTTCTTTTCAGTTGCAAACACCACTGCATACATATATATAGGGAGGTACAAGCTCCAACTCGGATTTACAGTGAAAACGGCAGGCACTTCAAACAGGCATTAGGAAACAGATTGAGAAACCAGAGCCAGGGTTTCCCCTGCAACCCGTTCCCTTTGTGCTGGATGAACGAACGTCTCTCCACATGCTCAGTTCTGAGAGATAAGTGTGTGTGAAAGCCGTCCTTCACCTAGCTTGAAGGGAACACAAAGTTTCTTTTCAGTTGCAAACTCCACTCCATACATATATATGGGGAGGTACAAGTTCCAACTCGGTTTTACAGTGAAAACAGCAGGCACTTCAAACCGGCACTAGGAAACAGACTGAGAAACCAGAGTCAGGGTTTCTCCTGCAAGCCGTTCCCTTTGTGCTGGATGAACGAACGTCTCTCCACATGCTCAGTTCTGAGAGATAAGTGTGTGTGAAAGCCGTCCTTCACCTAGCTTGAAGGGAACACAAAGTTTCTTTTCAGGTGCCAACTCCACTCCATACATATATATGGGGAGGTACAAGCTCCAACTCGGTTTTACAGTGAAAACGGCAGGCACTTCAAACCGGCACTAGGAAACAGACTGAGAAACCAGAGTCAGGGTTTCTCCTGCAACCCGTTCCCTTTGTGCTGGATGAACGAACGTCTTTCCACATGCTCAGTTCTGAGATATAAGTGTGTGTGAAAGCCGTCCTTAACCAAGCTTGAAGGGAACACAAAGTTTCTTTTCAGTTGCAAACTCCACTCCATACATATATATGGGGAGGTACAAGCTCCAACTGGGTTTCACAGTGAAAACGGCAGGCACTTCAAACCGGCACTAGGAAACAGACTGAGAAACCCGAGTCAGGGTTTCTCCTGCAACCCGTTCCCTTTGTGCTGGATGAGCGAACGTCTCTCCACATGCTCAGTTCTGAGAGATAAGTGTGTGTGAAAGCCGTCCTTCACCTAGCTTGAAGGGAACACAAAGATTCTTTTCAGTTGCAAACTCCACTCCATACATATATATGGGGAGGTACAAGCTCCAACTCGGTTTTACAGTGAAAACGGCAGGCACTTCAAACCGGCACTAGGAAACAGACTGAGAAACCAGTGTTAGGTTTTCTCCTGCAAATCGTTCGCTTTGTGCTGGATGTACGAACGTCTCTCCACATGCTCAGTTCTGAGAGATAAGTGTGTGTGAAAGCCGTCCTTCACCTAGCTTGAAAGGAACACAAAGTTTCTTTTCAGTTGCAAACTCCACTCCATACATATATATGGGGATGTACGAGCTCCAACTCGGTTTTACAGTGAAAACGGCAGGCACTTCAAACCGGCACTAGGAAACAGACTGAGAAACCAGAGTAAGGGTTTCTCCTGCAACCCGTTCCATTTTTGCTGGATGAACGAACGTCTCTCCACATGCTCAGTTCTGAGAGATAAGTGTGTGTGAAAGCCGAACTTCACCTAGCTTGAAGGGAACACAAAGTTTCTTTTCAGTTGCAAACTCCACTCCATACATATATATGGGGAGGTACAAGCTCCAACTCGGTTTTACAGTGAAAACGGCAGGCACTTCAAACCGGCACTAGGAAAAAGACTGAGAAACCAGAGTAAGGGTTTCTCCTGCAACCCGTTCCCTTTGTGCTGGATGAACGAACGTCTCTCCACATGCTCAGTTCTGAGAGATAAGTGTGTGTGTAAGCCGTCCTTCACCTAGCTTGAAGGGAACACAAAGTTTCTTTTCATTTGCCAACACTACTCCATACATATATATGGGGAGGTACAAGCTCCAACTCGGTTTTACAGTGAAAACGGCAGGCACTTCAAACCGGTACTAGGAAACAGACTGAGAAACCAGAGTAAGGGTTTCTCCTGCAACCCGTTCCCTTTGTGCTGGATGAACGAACGTCTCTCCACAAGCTCAGTTCTGAGAGATGAGTGTGTGTGAAAGCCGTCCTTCAACTAGCTTGAATGGAACACAAAGTTTCTTTTCAGTTGCAAACACCACTGCATACATATATATAGGGAGGTACAAGCTCCAACTCGGATTTACAGTGAAAACGGCAGGCACTTCAAACAGGCATTAGGAAACAGATTGAGAAACCAGAGCCAGGGTTTCCCCTGCAACCCGTTCCCTTTGTGCTGGATGAACGAACGTCTCTCCACATGCTCAGTTCTGAGAGATAAGTGTGTGTGAAAGCCGTCCTTCACCTAGCTTGAAGGGAACACAAAGTTTCTTTTCAGTTGCAAACTACACTCCATACATATATATGGGGAGGTACAAGATCCAACTCGGTTTTACAGTGAAAACAGCAGGCACTTCAAACCGGCACTAGGAAAAAGACTGAGAAACCAGAGTCAGGGTTTCTCCTGCAAGCCGTTCCCTTTGTGCTGGATGAACGAACGTCTCTCCACATGCTCAGTTCTGAGAGATAAGTGTGTGTGAAAGCCGTCCTTCACCTAGCTTGATGGGAACACAAAGTTTCTTTTCAGGTGCCAACTCCACTCCATACATATATATGGGGAGGTACAAGCTCCAACTCGGTTTTACAGTGAAAACGGCAGGCACTTCAAACCGGCACTAGGAAACAGACTGAGAAACCAGAGTCAGGGTTTCTCCTGCAAGCCGTTCCCTTTGTGCTGGATGAACGAACGTCTTTCCACATGCTCAGTTCTGAGATATAAGTGTGTGTGAAAGCCGTCCTTAACCAAGCTTGAAGGGAACACAAAGTTTCTTTTCAGTTGCAAACTCCACTCCATACATATATATGGGGAGGTACAAGCTCCAACTGGGTTTCACAGTGAAAACGGCAGGCACTTCAAACCGGCACTATGAAACAGACTGAGAAACCCGAGTCAGGGTTTCTCCTGCAACCCTTTCCCTTTGTGCTGGATGAGCGAAAGTCTCTCCACATGCTCATTTCTGAGAGATAAGTGTGTGTGAAAGCCGTCCTTCACCTAGCTTGAAGGGAACACAAAGATTCTTTTCAGTTGCAAACTCCACTCCATACATATATATGGGGAGGTACAAGCTCCAACTCGGTTTTACAGTGAAAACGGCAGGCACTTCAAACCGGCACTAGGAAACAGACTGAGAAACCAGTGTTAGGTTTTCTCCTGCAAACCGTTCGCTTTGTGCTGGATGTACGAACGTCTATCCACATGCTCAGTTCTGAGAGATAAGTGTGTGTGAAAGCCGTCCTTCACCTAGCTTGAAGGGAACACAAAGTTTCTTTTCAGTTGCAAACTCCACTCCATACATATATATGGGGATGTACGAGCTCCAACACGGTTTTACAGTGAAAACGGCAGGCACTTCAAACCGGCACTAGGAAACAGACTGAGAAACCAGAGTAAGGGTTTCTCCTGCAACCCGTTCCCTTTCTGCTGGATGAACGAACGTCTCTCCACATGCTCAGTTCTGAGAGATAAGTGTGTGTGAAAGCCGAACTTCACCTAGCTTGAAGGGAACACAAAGTTTCTTTTCAGTTGCAAACTCCACTCCATACATATATATGGGGAGGTACAAGCTCCAACTCGGTTTTACAGTGAAAACGGCAGGCACTTCAAACCGGCACTAGGAAACAGACTGAGAAACCAGAGTAAGGGTTTCTCCTGCAACCCGTTCCCTTTGTGCTGGATGAACGAACGTCTCTCCACATGCTCAATTCTGAGAGATAAGTGTGTGTGAAAGCCGTCCTTCACATAGCTTGAAGGGAACACAAAGTTTCTTTTCAGTTGCCAACACTACTCCATACATATATATGGGGAGGTACAAGCCCCAACTCGGTTTTACAGTGAAAACGGCAGGCACTTCAAACCGGTACTAGGAAACAGACTGAGAAACCAGAGTAAGGGTTTCTCCTGCAACCCGTTCCCTTTGTGCTGGATGAACGAACGTCTCTCCACAAGCTCAGTTCTGAGAGATGAGTGTGTGTGAAAGCCGTCCTTCAACTAGCTTGAATGGAACACAAAGTTTCTTTTCAGTTGCAAACACCACTGCATACATATATATAGGGAGGTACAAGCTCCAACTCGGATTTACAGTGAAAACGGCAGGCACTTCAAACAGGCATTAGGAAACAGATTGAGAAACCAGAGCCAGGGTTTCCCCTGCAACCCGTTCCCTTTGTGCTGGATGAACGAACGTCTCTCCACATGCTCAGTTCTGAGAGATAAGTGTGTGTGAAAGCCGTCCTTCACCTAGCTTGAAGGGAACACAAAGTTTCTTTTCAGGTGCCAACTCCACTCCATACATATATATGGGGAGGTACAAGCTCCAACTCGGTTTTACAGTGAAAACGGCAGGCACTTCAAACCGGCACTAGGAAACAGACTGAGAAACCAGAGTCAGGGTTTCTCCTGCAAGCCGTTCCCTTTGTGCTGGATGAACGAACGTCTTTCCACATGCTCAGTTCTGAGATATAAGTGTGTGTGAAAGCCGTCCTTAACCAAGCTTGAAGGGAACACAAAGTTTCTTTTCAGTTGCAAACTCCACTCCATACATGTATATGGGGAGGTACAAGCTCCAACTGGGTTTCACAGTGAAAACGGCAGGCACTTCAAACCGGCACTAGGAAACAGACTGAGAAACCCGAGTCAGGGTTTCTCCTGCAACCCGTTCCCTTTGTGCTGGATGAGCGAACGTCTCTCCACATGCTCAGTTCTGAGAGATAAGTGTGTGTGAAAGCCGTCCTTCACCTAGCTTGAAGGGAACACAAAGATTCTTTTCAGTTGCAAACTCCACTCCATACATATATATGGGGAGGTACAAGCTCCAACTGGGTTTCACAGTGAAAACGGCAGGCACTTCAAACCGGCACTATGAAACAGACTGAGAAACCCGAGTCAGGGTTTCTCCTGCAACCCTTTCCCTTTGTGCTGGATGAGCGAAAGTCTCTCCACATGCTCAGTTCTGAGAGATAAGTGTGTGTGAAAGCCGTCCTTCACCTAGCTTGAAGGGAACACAAAGATTCTTTTCAGTTGCAAACTCCACTCCATACATATATATGGGGAGGTCCAAGCTCCAACTCGGTTTTACAGTGAAAACGGCAGGCACTTCAAACCGGCACTAGGAAACAGACTGAGAAACCAGTGTTAGGTTTTCTCCTGCAAACCGTTCGCTTTGTGCTGGATGTACGAACGTCTATCCACATGCTCAGTTCTGAGAGATAAGTGTGTGTGAAAGCCGTCCTTCACCTAGCTTGAAGGGAACACAAAGTTTCTTTTCAGTTGCAAACTCCACTCCATACATGTATATGGGGAGGTACAAGCTCCAACTGGGTTTCACAGTGAAAACGGCAGGCACTTCAAACCGGCACTAGGAAACAGACTGAGAAACCCGAGTCAGGGTTTCTCCTGCAACCCGTTCCCTTTGTGCTGGATGAGCGAACGTCTCTCCACATGCTCAGTTCTGAGAGATAAGTGTGTGTGAAAGCCGTCCTTCACCTAGCTTGAAGGGAACACAAAGATTCTTTTCAGTTGCAAACTCCACTCCATACATATATATGGGGAGGTACAAGCTCCAACTCGGTTTTACAGTGAAAACGGCAGGCACTTCAAACCGGCACTAGGAAACAGACTGAGAAGCCAGTGTTAGGTTTTCTCCTGCAAACCGTTCGCTTTGTGCTGGATGTACGAACGTCTCTCCACATGCTCAGTTCTGAGAGATAAGTGTGTGTGAAAGCCGTCCTTCACCTAGCTTGAAGGGAACACAAAGTTTCTTTTCAGTTGCAAACTCCACTCCATACATATATATGGGGATGTACGAGCTCCAACTCGGTTTTACAGTGAAAACGGCAGGCACTTCAAACCGGCACAAGGAAACAGAATGAGAAACCAGAGTAAGGGTTTCTCCTGCAACCCGTTCCCTTTCTGCTGGATGAACGAACGTCTCTCCACATGCTCAGTTCTGAGAGATAAGTGTGTGTGAAAGCCGAACTTCACCTAGCTTGAAGGGAACACAAAGTTTCTTTTCAGTTGCAAACTCCACTCCATACATATATATGGGGAGGTACAAGCTCCAACTCGGTTTTACAGTGAAAACGGCAGGCACTTCAAACCGGCACTAGGAAACAGACTGAGAAACCAGAGTAAGGGTTTCTCCTGCAACCCGTTCCCTTTGTGCTGGATGAACGAACGTCTCTCCACAAGCTCAGTTCTGAGAGATGAGTGTGTGTGAAAGCCGTCCTTCAACTAGCTTGAATGGAACACAAAGTTTCTTTTCAGTTGCAAACACCACTGCATACATATATATAGGGAGGTACAAGCTCCAACTCGGATTTACAGTGAAAACGGCAGGCACTTCAAACAGGCATTAGGAAACAGATTGAGAAACCAGAGCCAGGGTTTCCCCTGCAACCCGTTCCCTTTGTGCTGGATGAACGAACGTCTCTCCACATGCTCAGTTCTGAGAGATAAGTGTGTGTGAAAGCCGTCCTTCACCTAGCTTGAAGGGAACACAAAGTTTCTTTTCAGTTGCAAACTCCACTCCATACATATATATGGGGAGGTACAAGATCCAACTCGGTTTTACAGTGAAAACAGCAGGCACTTCAAACCGGCACTAGGAAACAGACTGAGAAACCAGAGTCAGGGTTTCTCCTGCAAGCCGTTCCCTTTGTGCTGGATGAACGAACGTCTCTCCACAAGCTCAGTTCTGAGAGATAAGTGTGTGTGAAAGCCGTCCTTCACCTAGCTTGAAGGGAACACAAAGTTTCTTTTCAGGTGCCAACTCCACTCCATACATATATATGGGGAGGTACAAGCTCCAACTCGGTTTTACAGTGAAAACGGCAGGCACTTCAAACCGGCACTAGGAAACAGACTGAGAAACCAGAGTCAGGGTTTCTCCTGCAAGCCGTTCCCTTTGTGCTGGATGAACGAACGTCTCTCCACATGCTCAGTTCTGAGAGATAAGTGTGTGTGAAAGCCGTCCTTCACCTAGCTTGAAGGGAACACAAAGTTTCTTTTCAGTTGCAAACTCCACTCCATACATATATATGGGGAGGTACAAGCTCCAACTGGGTTTCACAGTGAAAACGGCAGGCACTTCAAACCGGCACTAGGAAACAGACTGAGAAACCCGAGTCAGGGTTTCTCCTGCAACCCGTTCCCTTTGTGCTGGATGAGCGAACGTCTCTCCACATGCTCAGTTCTGAGAGATAAGTGTGTGTGAAAGCCGTCCTTCACCTAGCTTGAAGGGAACACAAAGATTCTTTTCAGTTGCAAACTCCACTCCATACATATATATGGGGAGGTACAAGCTCCAACTCGGTTTTACAGTGAAAACGGCAGGCACTTCAAACCGGCACTAGGAAACAGACTGAGAAGCCAGTGTTAGGTTTTCTCCTGCAAACCGTTCGCTTTGTGCTGGATGTACGAACGTCTCTCCACATGCTCAGTTCTGAGAGATAAGTGTGTGTGAAAGCCGTCCTTCACCTAGCTTGAAGGGAACACAAAGTTTCTTTTCAGTTGCAAACTCCACTCCATACATATATATGGGGATGTACGAGCTCCAACTCGGTTTTACAGTGAAAACGGCAGGCACTTCAAACCGGCACTAGGAAACAGACTGAGAAACCAGAGTAAGGGTTTCTCCTGCAACCCGTTCCCTTTCTGCTGGATGAACGAACGTCTCTCCACATGCTCAGTTCTGAGAGATAAGTGTGTGTGAAAGCCGAACTTCACCTAGCTTGAAGGGAACACAAAGTTTCTTTTCAGTTGCAAACTCCACTCCATACATATATATGGGGAGGTACAAGCTCCAACTCGGTTTTACAGTGAAAACGGCAGGCACTTCAAACCGGCACTAGGAAACAGACTGAGAAACCAGAGTAAGGGTTTCTCCTGCAACCCGTTCCCTTTGTGCTGGATGAACGAACGTCTCTCCACATGCTCAGTTCTGAGAGATAAGTGTGTGTGAAAGCCGTCCTTCACATAGCTTGAAGGGAACACAAAGTTTCTTTACAGTTGCCAACACTACTCCATACATATATATGGGGAGGTACAAGCACCAACTCGGTTTTACAGTGAAAACGACAGGCACTTCAAACCGGTACTAGGAAACAGACTGAGAAACCAGAGTAAGGGTTTCTCCTGCAACCCGTTCCCTTTGTGCTGGATGAACGAACGTCTCTCCACAAGCTCAGTTCTGAGAGATGAGTGTGTGTGAAAGCCGTCCTTCAACTAGCTTGAATGGAACACAAAGTTTCTTTTCAGTTGCAAACACCACTGCATACATATATATAGGGAGGTACAAGCTCCAACTCGGATTTACAGTGAAAACGGCAGGCACTTCAAACAGGCATTAGGAAACAGATTGAGAAACCAGAGCCAGGGTTTCCCCTGCAACCCGTTCCCTTTGTGCTGGATGAACGAACGTCTCTCCACATGCTCAGTTCTGAGAGATAAGTGTGTGTGAAAGCCGTCCTTCACCTAGCTTGAAGGGAACACAAAGTTTCTTTTCAGTTGCAAACTCCACTCCATACATATATATGGGGAGGTACATGATCCAACTCGGTTTTACAGTGAAAACAGCAGGCACTTCAAACCGGCACTAGGAAACAGACAGAGAAACCAGAGTCAGGGTTTCTCCTGCAAGCCGTTCCCTTTGTGCTGGATGAACGAACGTCTCTCCACATGCTCAGTTCTGAGAGATAAGTGTGTGTGAAAGCCGTCCTTCACCTAGCTTGAAGGGAACACAAAGTTTCTTTTCAGGTGCCAACTCCACTCCATACATATATATGGGGAGGTACAAGCTCCAACTCGGTTTTACAGTGAAAACGGCAGGCACTTCAAACCGGCACTAGGAAACAGACTGAGAAACCCGAGTCAGGGTTTCTCCTGCAACCCGTTCCCTTTGTGCTGGATGAGAGAACGTCTCTCCACATGCTCAGTTCTGAGAGATAAGTGTGTGTGAAAGCCGTCCTTCACCTAGCTTGAAGGGAACACAAAGATTCTTTTCAGTTGCAAACTCCACTCCATACATATATATGGGGAGGTACAAGCTCCAACTCGGTTTTACAGTGAAAACGGCAGGCACTTCAAACCGGCACTAGGAAACAGACTGAGAAGCCAGTGTTAGGTTTTCTCCTGCAAACCGTTCGCTTTGTGCTGGATGTACGAACGTCTCTCCACATGCTCAGTTCTGAGAGATAAGTGTGTGTGAAAGCCGTCCTTCACCTAGCTTGAAGGGAACACAAAGTTTCTTTTCAGTTGCAAACTCAACTCCATACATATATATGGGGATGTACGAGCTCCAACTCGGTTTTACAGTGAAAACGGCAGGCACTTCAAACCGGCACTAGGAAACAGACTGAGAAACCAGAGTCAGGGTTTCTCCTGCAAGCCGTTCCCTTTGTGCTGGATGAACGAACGTCTCTCCACATGCTCAGTTCTGAGAGATAAGTGTGTGTGAAAGCCGTCCTTCACCTAGCTTGAAGGGAACACAAAGTTTCTTTTCAGGTGCCAACTCCACTCCATACATATATATGGGGAGGTACAAGCTCCAACTCGGTTTTACAGTGAAAACGGCAGGCACTTCAAACCGGCACTAGGAAACAGACTGAGAAACCAGAGTCAGGGTTTCTCCTGCAACCCGTTCCCTTTGTGCTGGATGAACGAACGTCTTTCCACATGCTCAGTTCTGAGATATAAGTGTGTGTGAA
The DNA here is from genome assembly GCF_048564905.1 of Vicugna pacos. NCBI lineage: Eukaryota > Metazoa > Chordata > Mammalia > Artiodactyla > Camelidae > Vicugna > Vicugna pacos. Next base: position 7,429,602 of record NC_133017.1, read on the forward strand.
AGCCGTCCTTAACCAAGCTTGAAGGGAACACAAAGTTTCTTTTCAGTTGCAAACTCCACTCCATACATATATATGGGGAGGTACAAGCTCCAACTGGGTTTCACAGTGAAAACGGCAGGCACTTCAAACCGGCACTAGGAAACAGACTGAGAAACCCGAGTCAGGGTTTCTCCTGCAACCCGTTCCCTTTGTGCTGGATGAGAGAACGTCTCTCCACATGCTCAGTTCTGAGAGATAAGTGTGTGTGAAAGCCGTCCTTCACCTAGCTTGAAGGGAACACAAAGATTCTTTTCAGTTGCAAACTCCACTCCATACATATATATGGGGAGGTACAAGCTCCAACTCGGTTTTACAGTGAAAACGGCAGGCACTTCAAACCGGCACTAGGAAACAGACTGAGAAGCCAGTGTTAGGTTTTCTCCTGCAAACCGTTCGCTTTGTGCTGGATGTACGAACGTCTCTCCACATGCTCAGTTCTGAGAGATAAGTGTGTGTGAAAGCCGTCCTTCACCTAGCTTGAAGGGAACACAAAGTTTCTTTTCAGTTGCAAACTCCACTCCATACATATATATGGGGATGTACGAGCTCCAACTCGGTTTTACAGTGAAAACGGCAGGCACTTCAAACCGGCACTAGGAAACAGACTGAGAAACCAGAGTAAGTGTTTCTCCTGCAACCCGTTCCCTTTCTGCTGGATGAACGAACGTCTCTCCACATGCTCAGTTCTGAGAGATAAGTGTGTGTGAAAGCCGAACTTCACCTAGCTTGAAGGGAACACAAAGTTTCTTTTCAGTTGCAAACTCCACCCCATACATATATATGGGGAGGTACAAGCTCCAACTCGGTTTTACAGTGAAAACGGCAGGCACTTCAAACCGGCTATAGGAAACAGACTGAGAAACCAGAGTAAGGGTTTCTCCTACAACCCGTTCCCTTTGTGCTGGATGAACGAACGTCTCTCCACATGCTCAGTTCTGAGAGATAAGTGTGTGTGAAAGCCGTCCTTCACCTAGCTTGAAGGGAACACAAATTTTCTTTTCAGTTGCAAACTCCACTCCATACATATATATGGGGAGGTACAAGCTCCAACTCGGTTTTACAGTGAAAACGGCAGGCACTTCAAACCGGCACTAGGAAACAGATTGAGAAACCAGAGTCAGGGTTTCTCCTGCAACCCGTTCCCTTTGTGCTGGATGAACGAACGTCTCTCCACATGCTCAGTTCTGAGAGATAAGTGTGTGTGAAAGCCGTCCTTCACCTAGCTTGAAGGGAACACAAAGTTTCTTTTCAGTTGCAAACTCCACTCCATACATATATATGGGGAGGTACAAGCTCCAACTCGGTTTTACAGTGAAAACGACAGGCACTTCAAACAGGCACTAGGAAACTGATTGAGAAACCAAAGTAAGGTTTTCTCCTGCAACCCGTTCCCTTTGTGCTGGATGAAAGAACGTCTCTTCACATGCACAGTTCTGAGAGAAAAGTGTGTGTGAATGCCGTCCTTCACCTGCTTGAAGGGAACACAAAGTTTCTTTTCAGTTGCCAACTCCACTCCATACATATATATGGGGAGGTACATGCTCCAACTCGGTTTTACAGTGAAAACGGCAGGCACTTCAAACCGGCACTAGGAAACAGACTGAGAAACCAGAGTAAGGGTTTCTCCTGCAACCCGTTCCCTTTGTGCTGGATGAGAGAACGTCTCACCACATGCTCAGTTCTGAGAGATAAGTGTGTGTGAAAGCCGTCCTTCACCTAGCTTGAAGGGAACACAAAGATTCTTTTCAGTTGCAAACTCCACTCCATACATATATATGGGGAGGTACAAGCTCCAACTCGGTTTTACAGTGAAAACGGCAGGCACTTCAAACCGGCACTAGGAAACAGACTGAGAAGCCAGTGTTAGGTTTTCTCCTGCAAACCGTTCGCTTTGTGCTGGATGTACGAACGTCTCTCCACATGCTCAGTTCTGAGAGATAAGTGTGTGTGAAAGCCGTCCTTCACCTAGCTTGAAGGGAACACAAAGTTTCTTTTCAGTTGCAAACTCCACTCCATACATATATATGGGGATGTACGAGCTCCAACTCGGTTTTACAGTGAAAACGGCAGGCACTTCAAACCGGCACTAGGAAACAGACTGAGAAACCAGAGTAAGTGTTTCTCCTGCAACCCGTTCCCTTTCTGCTGGATGAACGAACGTCTCTCCACATGCTCAGTTCTGAGAGATAAGTGTGTGTGAAAGCCGAACTTCACCTAGCTTGAAGGGAACACAAAGTTTCTTTTCAGTTGCAAACTCCACCCCATACATATATATGGGGAGGTACAAGCTCCAACTCGGTTTTACAGTGAAAACGGCAGGCACTTCAAACCGGCTATAGGAAACAGACTGAGAAACCAGAGTAAGGGTTTCTCCTGCAACCCGTTCCCTTTGTGCTGGATGAACGAACGTCTCTCCACATGCTCAGTTCTGAGAGATAAGTGTGTGTGAAAGCCGTCCTTCACCTAGCTTGAAGGGAACACAAATTTTCTTTTCAGTTGCAAACTCCACTCCATACATATATATGGGGAGGTACAAGCTCCAACTCGGTTTTACAGTGAAAACGGCAGGCACTTCAAACCGGCACTAGGAAACAGATTGAGAAACCAGAGTCAGGGTTTCTCCTGCAACCCGTTCCCTTTGTGCTGGATGAACGAACGTCTCTCCACATGCTCAGTTCTGAGAGATAAGTGTGTGTGAAAGCCGTCCTTCACCTAGCTTGAAGGGAACACAAAGTTTCTTTTCAGTTGCAAACTCCACTCCATACATATATATGGGGAGGTACAAGCTCCAACTCGGTTTTACAGTGAAAACGACAGGCACTTCAAACAGGCACTAGGAAACTGATTGAGAAACCAAAGTAAGGTTTTCTCCTGCAACCCGTTCCCTTTGTGCTGGATGAAAGAACGTCTCTTCACATGCACAGTTCTGAGAGAAAAGTGTGTGTGAATGCCGTCCTTCACCTGCTTGAAGGGAACACAAAGTTTCTTTTCAGTTGCCAACTCCACTCCATACATATATATGGGGAGGTACATGCTCCAACTCGGTTTTACAGTGAAAACGGCAGGCACTTCAAACCAGCACTAGGAAACAGACTGAGAAACCAGAGTAAGGGTTTCTCCTGCAACCCTTTCCCTTGGTGCTGGATGAACGAACGTCTCTCCACATGCTCAGTTCTGAGAGATAATTGTGTGTGAAAGCCGTCCTTCACCTAGCTTGAAGGGAACACAAAGTTTCTTTTCAGATGCCAACACAACTCCATACATATATATGGGGAGGAACAAGCTCCAACTCGGTTTTACAGTGAAAACGGCAGGCACTTCAATCCGGCAATAGGAAACAGACTGAGGAACCAGAGTAAGGGTTTCTCCTGTAACCCGTTCCCTTTGTGCTGGATGAACGAACGTCTCTCATCATGCTCAGTTCTGAGAGATAAGTGTGTGTGAAAGCCGTCCTTCACCTAGCTTGAAGGGAACACAAAGTTTCTTTTCAGTTGCAAACTCCACTCCATACATATATATGGGGAGGTACAAGCTCCAACCCGGTTTTACAGTGAAAAAGGCAGGCACTTCAACCCGGCACTAGGAAACAGACTGAGAAACCAGAGTAAGGGTTTGTCCTGCAACACGTTCCCTTTGTGTTGGATGAACGAACGTCTCTCCACATGCTCAGTTCTGAGAGATAAGTGTGTGTGAAAGCCGTCCTTCACCTAGCTTGAATGGAACACAAAGTTTCTTTTCAGTTGCAAACTCCACTCCATACATATATATGGGGAGGTACAAGCTCCAACACGGATTTTCAGTGAAAACGGCAGGCACTTCAAACCGGCACTAGGAAACAGACTGAGAAACCAGAGTCAGTGTTTCTCCTGCAACCCGTTCCATTTGTGCTGGATGAACGAACGTCTCTCCACATGCTAAGTTCTGAGAGATAACTGAGTGTGAAAGCCGTCCCTCACCTAGCTTGAAGGGAACACAAAGTTTCTTTTCAGTTGCCAACTCCACTCCATACATATATATGGGGAGGTACAAGCTCCAACTGGGTTTCACAGTGAAAACGGCAGGCACTTCAAACCGGCACTAGGAAACAGACTGAGAAACCAGAGTAAGGGTTTCGCCTGCAACCCGTTCCCTTTGTGCTGGATGAACGAACGTCTCTCCACATGCTCAGTTCTGAGACATATGTGTGTCTGAAAGCCGTCCTTCACCTGCTTGAAGGGAACACAAAGTTTCTTTTCAGTTGCAAACTCCACTCCATACATATATATGGGGAGGTACAAGCTCCAACTGGGTTTCACAGTGAAAACGGCAGGCATTTCAAACCGGCACTAGGAAACAGACTGAGAAACCCGAGTCAGGGTTTCTCCTGCAACCCGTTCCCTTTGTGCTGGATGAGCGAACGTCTCTCCACATGCTCAGTTCTGAGAGATAAGTGTGTGTGAAAGCCGTCCTTCACCTAGCTTGAAGGGAACACAAGGTTTCTTTTCAGTTGCAAACTCCACTCCATACATATATATGGGCATGTACGAGATCCAACTCGGTTTTACAGTGAAAACGGCAGGCACTTCAAACCGGCACTAGGAAACAGACTGAGAAACCAGAGTAAGGGTTTCTCCTGCAACCCGTTCCCTTTGTGCTGGATGAACGAACGTCTCTCCACATGCTCAGTTCTGAGAGATGAGTGTGTGTGAAAGCCGTCCTTCACCTAGCTTGAATGGAACACAAAGTTTCTTTTCAGTTGCAAACACCACTGCATACATATATATAGGGAGGTACAAGCTCCAACTCGGATTTACAGTGAAAACGGCAGGCACTTCAAACAGGCATTAGGAAACAGATTGAGAAACCAGAGCCAGGGTTTCTCCTGCAACCCGTTCCCTTTGTGCTGGATGAACGAACGTCTCTCCACATGCTCAGTTCTGAGAGATAAGTGTGTGTGAAAGCCGTCCTTCACCTAGCTTGAAGGGAACACAAAGTTTCTTTTCAGTTGCAAACTCCACTCCATACATATATATGGGGAGGTACAAGATCCAACTCGGTTTTACAGTGAAAACAGCAGACACTTCAAACCGGCACTAGGAAACAGACTGAGAAACCGGAGTCAGGGTTTCTCCTGCAAGCCGTTCCCTTTGTGCTGGATGAACGAACGTCTCTCCACATGCTCAGTTCTGAGAGATAAGTGTGTGTGAAAGCCGTCCTTCACCTAGCTTGAAGGGAACACAAAGTTTCTTTTCAGGTGCCAACTCCACTCCATACATATATATGGGGAGGTACAAGCTCCAACTCGGTTTTACAGTGAAAACGGCAGGCACTTCAAACCGGCACTAGGAAACAGACTGAGAAACCAGAGTCAGGGTTTCTCCTGCAACCCGTTCCCTTTGTGCTGGATGAACGAACGTCTTTCCACATGCTCAGTTCTGAGATATAAGTGTGTGTGAAAGCCGTCCTTAACCAAGCTTGAAGGGAACACAAAGTTTCTTTTCAGTTGCAAACTCCACTCCATACATATATATGGGGAGGTACAAGCTCCAACTGGGTTTCACAGTGAAAACGGCAGGCACTTCAAACCGGCACTAGGAAACAGACTGAGAAACCAGTGTTAGGTTTTCTCCTGCAAACCGTTCGCTTTGTGCTGGATGTACGAACGTCTCTCCACATGCTCATTTCTGAGAGATAAGTGTGTGTGAAAGCCGTCCTTCACCTAGCTTGAAGGGAACACAAAGTTTCTTTTCAGTTGCAAACTCCACTCCATACATATATATGGGTTGGAACAAGCTCCAACTCGGTTTTACAGTGAAAACGGCAGGCACTTCAAACCGGCACTAGGAAACAGACTGAGAAACCAGAGTAATGGTTTCTCCTGCAACCCGTTCCTTTTGTGCTGGATGAACGAACGTCTCTCCACATGCTCAGTTCTGAGAGATAAATGTGTGTGAAAACCGTCCTTCACCTAGCTTGAAGGGAACACAAAGTTTCTTTTCAGTTGCAAACTCCACTCCATACATATATATGGGGAGGTACAAGCTCCAACTCGGTTTTACAGTGAAAACGGCAGGCACTTCAAACCGGCACTAGGAAACAGACTGAGAAACCAGAGTAAGGGTTTCTCCTGCAACCCGTTCCCTTTCTGCTGGATGAACGAACGTCTCTCCACATGCTCAGTTCTGAGAGATAAGTGTGTGTGAAAGCCGAACTTCACCTAGCTTGAAGGGAACACAAAGTTTCTTTTCAGTTGCAAACTCCACTCCATACATATATATGGGGAGGTACAAGCTCCAACTCGGTTTTACAGTGAAAACGGCAGGCACTTCAAACCGGCTATAGGAAACAGACTGAGAAACCAGAGAAAGGGTTTCTCCTGCAACCCGTTCCCTTTGTGCTGGATGAACGAACGTCTCTCCACATGCTCAGTTCTGAGAGATAACTGTGTGTGAAAGCCGTCCTTCACCTAGCTTGAAGGGAACACAAATTTTCTTTTCAGTTGCCAACACCACTCCATAAATATATATGGGGAGGTACAAGCTCCAACTCGGTTTTACAGTGAAAACGGCAGGCACTTCAAACCGACACTAGGAAACAGATTGAGAAACCAGAGCCAGGGTTTCTCCTGCAACCCGTTCCCTTTGTGCTGGATGAACGAACGTCTCTCCACATGCTCAGTTCTGAGAGATAAGTGTGTGTGAAAGCCGTCCTTCACCTAGCTTGAAGGGAACACAAAGTTTCTTTTCAGTTGCCAACTCCACTCCATACATATATATGGGGAGGTACAAGCTCCAACTCGGTTTTACAGTGAAAACGACAGGCACTTCACACAGGCACTAGGAAACTGATTGAGAAACCAGAGTAAGGTTTTCTCCTGCAACCCGTTCCCTTTGTGCTGGATGAAAGAACGTCTCTTCACATGCACAGTTCTGAGAGAAAAGTGTGTGTGAATGCCGTCCTTCACCTGCTTGAAGGGAACACAAAGTTTCTTTTCAGTTGCCAACTCCACTCCATACATATATATGGGGAGGTACATGCTCCAACTCGGTTTTACAGTGAAAACGGCAGGCACTTCAAACCGGCACTAGGAAACAGACTGAGAAACCAGAGTAAGGGTTTCCCCTGCAACCCGTTCCCTTGGTGCTGGATGAACGAACGTCTCTCCACATGCTCAGTTCTGAGAGATAATTGTGTGTGAAAGCCGTCCTTCACCTAGCTTGAAGGGAACACAAAGTTTCTTTTCAGTTGCAAACTCCACTCCATACATATATATGGGGAGGTACGAGCTCCAACTCGGTTTTACAGTGAAAACAGCAATCACTTCAAACCGGCACTAGGAAACAGACTGAGAAACCAGAGTAAGAGTTTCTCCTTCAACCCGTTCCCTTTGTGCTGGATGAACGATCGTCTCTCCACATGCTCAGTTCTGAGAGATAAGTGTGTGTGAAAGCCGAACTTCACCTAGCTTGAAGGGAACACAAAGTTTCTTTTCAGATGCCAACACCACTCCATACATATATATGGGGAGGAACAAGCTCCAACTCGGTTTTACAGTGAAAACGGCAGGCACTTCAATCCGGCACTAGGAAACAGACTGAGAAACCAGAGTAAGGGTTTCTCCTGCAACCCGTTCCCTTTGTTCTGGATGAACGAACGTCTCTCCTCATGCTCAGTTCTGAGAGATAAGTGTGTGTGAAAGCCGTACTTCACCTAGCTTGAAGGGAACACAAAGTTTCCTTTCAGTTGCAAACTCCACTCCATACATATATATGGGGAGATGCAAGCTCCAAATGGGTTTTACAGTGAAAACGGCAGGCACTTCAAACCGGCACTAGGAAACAGACTGAGAAACCAGAGTAAGGGTTTCTCCTGCAACCCGTTCCCTTTGTGCTGGATGAACGAACGTCTCTCCACATGCTCAGTTCTGAGAGATAAGTGTGTGTGAAAGCCGTCCTTCACCTAGCTTGAAGGGAACACAAAGTTTCTTTTGAATTGCAAACTCCACTCCATACATATATATGGGTAGTACAAGCTCCAACTCGGTTTTACAATGAAAACGGCAGGCACTTCAAACCGGCACTAGGAAACAGACTGAGAAACCAGAGTAAGGGTTTCTCCTGCAACCCGTTCCCTTTGTGCTGGATGAACGAACGTCTCTCCACATGCTCAGTTCTGAGAGATAAGTGTGTGTGAAAGCCGTCCTTCACCTAGCTTGAAGGGAACACAAAGTTTCTTTTCAGTTGCAAACTCCACTCCATACATATATATGGGGAGGTATAAGCTCCAACATGGTTTTACAGTGAAAACGGCTGGCACTTCAAACTGGCACTAGGAAACAGACTGAGAAACCAGATTCAGTGTTTCTCCTGCAACCCGTTCCCTTTGTGCTGGATGAACGAACGTTTCTCCACATGCTAATTTCTGAGAGATAAGTGTGTGTGAAAGCCGTCCTTCACCTAGCTTGAAGGGAACACAAAGTTTCTTTTCAGTTGCAAACTCCACTCATACATATATATGGGGAGGTACAAGCTCCAACTCGGTTTTACAGTGAAAACGGCAGGCACTTCAATCCGGCACTAGGAAACAGACTGAGAAACCAGAGTAAGGGTTTCTCCTGCAACCCGTTCCCTTTGTTCTGGATGAACGAACGTCTCTCCTCATGCTCAGTTCTGAGAGATAAGTGTGTGTGAAAGCCGTCCTTCACCTAGCTTGAAGGGAACACAAAGTTTCTTTTCAGTTGCAAACTCCACTCCATTCATATATATGGGGAGGTACAAGCTCCAACTCGGTTTTACAGTGAAAACGGCAGGCACTTCAAACCGGCACTAGGAAACAGACTGAGAAACCAGAGTAAGGGTTTCTCCTGCAACCCGTTCCCTTTGTGCTGGATGAACGAACGTCTCTCCACATGCTCAGTTCTGAGAGATAAGTGTGTGTGAAAGCCGTCCTTCACCTAGCTTGAAGGGAACACAAAGTTTCTTTTCAGTTGCAAACTCCACTCCATACATATATATGGGGAGGTACAAGCTCCAACCCGGTTTTACAGTGAAAACGGCAGGCACTTCAACCCGGCACTAGGAAACAGACTGAGAAACCAGAGTAATGGTTTCTCCTGCAACCCGTTCCCTTTGTGCTGGATGAACGAACGTCTCTCCACATGCTCAGTTCTGAGAGATAAGTGTGTGTGAAAGCCGTCCTTCACCTAGCTTGAAGGGAACACAAAGTTTCTTTTCAGTTGCAAACTCCACTCCATACATATAAATGGGGAGGTACAAGCCCCAACTTGGTTTTACAGTGAAAACTGCAGGCACTTCAAACCGGGACTAGGAAACAGATTGAGAAACCAGAGTAAGGTTTTCTCCTGCAACCCGTTACTTTTGTGCTGGATGAACGAACTTCTCTTCACATGCTCAGTTCTGAGAGAAAAGTGTGTGTGAATGCCGACCTTCACCTGCTTGAAGGGAACACAATGTTTCTTTTCAGTTGCAAATTCCACTCCATACATATATATGTGGAGGTACAAGCTCCAACTCGGTTTTACAGTGAAAACGGCAGGCACTTCAAACCGGCACTAGGAAACAGACTGAGAAAGCAGAGTAAGGGTTTCTCCTGCAACACGTTCCCTTTGTGCTGGATGAACGAACGTCTCTCCACATGCTCAGTTGTGAGAGATAAGTGTGTGTGAAAGCCGTACTTCACCTAGCTTGAAGGGAACACAAAGTTTCTTTTCAGTTGCCAACCCCACTCCATACATATATATGGGGAGGTACAAGCTCCAACTCGGTTTTACAGTGAAAACGGCAGGCACTTCAATCCGGCACTAGGAAACAGACTGAGAAACCAGAGTAAGGGTTTCTCCTGCAACCCGTTCCTTTGTGCTGGATGAACGAACGTCTCTCCTCATGCTCAGTTCTGAGAGATAAGTGTGTGTGAAAGCCGTCCTTCACCTAGCTTGAAGGGAACACAAAATTTCTTTTCAGTTGCAAACTCCACTCCATACATATATATGGGGAAGTACAAGCTCCAACTCGGTTTTACAGTGAAAACGGCAGGCACTTCAAACCGGCACTAGGAAACAGACTGAGAAACCAGAGTAAGGGTTTCTCCTGCAACCCGTTCCCTTTGTGCTGGATGAACGAACGTCTCTCCACATGCTCAGTTCTGAGAAATAAGTGTGTGTGAAAGCCGTCCTTCACCTAGCTTGAAGGGAACACAAAGTTTCTTTTGAGTTGCAAACTCCACTCCATACATATATATGGGGAGGTACAAGCTCCAACTCGGTTTTACAGTGAAAACGGCAGGCACTTCAAACCGGCACTAGGAAACAGACTGAGAAACCAGATTCAATGTTTCTCCTGCAAACCGTTCCCTTTGTGCTGGATGAACGAACGTTTCTCCACATGCTAATTGCTGAGAGATAAGTGTGTGTGAAAGCCGTCCTTCACCTAGCTTGAAGGGAACACAAAGTTTCTTTTCAGTTGCAAACTCCACTCATACATATATATGGGGAGGTACAAGCTCCAACTCGGTTTTACAGTGAAAACGGCAGGCACTTCAATCCGGCACTAGGAAACAGACTGAGAAACCAGAGTAAGGGTTTCTCCTGCAACCCGTTCCCTTTGTTCTGGATGAACGAACGTCTCTCCTCATGCTCAGTTCTGAGAGATAAGTGTGTGTGAAAGCCGTCCTTCATCTAGCTTGAAGGAAACACAAAGTTTCTTTTCAGTTGCAAACTCCACTCCATACATATATATGGGGAGGTACAAGATCCAACTCGGTTTTACAGTGAAAACAGCAGGCACTTCAAACCGGCACTAGGAAACAGACTGAGAAACCAGAGTAAGGGTTTCTCCTGCAAGCCGTTCCCTTTGTGCTGGATGAACGAACGTCTCTCCACATGCTCAGTTCTGAGAGATAAGTGTGTGTGAAAGCCGTCCTTCACCTAGCTTGAAGGGAACACAAAGTTTCTTTTCAGGTGCCAACTCCACTCCATACATATATATGGGGAGGTACAAGCTCCAACTCGATTTTACAGTGAAAACAGCAGGCACTTCAAACCGGCACTAGGAAACAGACTGAGAAACCCGAGTCAGGGTTTATCCTGCAACCCGTTCCCTTTGTGCTGGATGAACGAACGTCTCTCCACATGCTCAGTTCTGAGGGATAAGTGTGTGTGAAAGCCGTCCTTCACCTAGCTTGTAGGGAACACAAAGTATCTTTTCAGTTGCAAACTCCACTCCATACATATGTATGGGGAGGTACAAGCTCCAACTCGGTTTTACAGTGAAAACGGCAGGCACTTCAAACCGGCACTAGGAAACAGACTGAGAAATCAGAGAACGGGTTTCTCCCGCAACCCGTTCCTTTGTGGTGGATGAACGAGCGTCTCTCCACATGCTCAGTTCTGAGAGATAAGGGTGTGTGAAAGCCGTTCTTCACCTAGCTTGAAGGGAACACAAAGTTTCTTTTCAGTTGCAAACTCCACTCCATATATATATATGGGGAGGTACGAGCTCCAACTCGTGTTTACAGTGAAAACGGCAGGCACTTCTAACCGGCACTAGGAAACACACTGAGAAACCAGAGTAAGAGTTTGTCCTGCAACCCGTTCCCTTTGTGCTGGATGAACGAACGTCTCTCCACATGCTCAGTTCTGAGAGATAATTGTGTGTGAAAGCCGTCCTTCACCTAGCTTGAAGGGAACACAAAGTTTCTTTTCCGTTTCAAACTCCACTCATACATATATATGGGGAGGTACAAGCTCCAACTCGGTTTTACAGTGAAAACGGCAGGCACTTCAAACCGGCACTAGGAAACAGACTGAGAAACCAGAGTAAGGGTTTCGCCTGCAACCGGTTCCCATTGTGCTGGATAAACGAACGTCTCTCCACATGCTCAGTTCTGAAGGATAAGTGTGTGTGAAAGCCGTCCTTCACCTGCTTGAAGGGAACACAAAATTTCTTTTCAGTTGCAAACTCCACTCCATACATATATATGGGTAGGTACAAGCTCCAACTCGGTTTTACAGTGAAAACGGCAGGCACTTCAAACCGGCACTAGGAAACAGACTGAGAAACCAGAGTAAGGGTTTCTCCTGCAACCCGTTCCCTTTGTGCTGGATGAACGAACGTCTCTCCACATGCTCAGTTCTGAGAGATAAGTGTGTGTGAAAGCCGTCCTTCACCTAGCTTGAAGGGAACACAAAGTTTCTTTTCAGTTGCCAACTCTACTCCATACATTTATATGGGGAGGTACAAGCTCCAACTCGGTTTTACAGTGAAAACGGCAGGCACTTCAAACCGGCACTAGGAAACAGACTGAGAAACCAGAGTAATGGTTTCTCCTGCAACCCGTTCCCTTTGTGCTGAATGAACGAACGTCTCTCCACATGCTCAGTTCTGAGAGATATGTGTGTGTGAAAGCCGTCCTTCACCTAGCTTGAATGGAACACAGTTTCTTTTCAGTTGCAAACACCACTCCATACATATATATGGGGAGGTACAAGCTCCAACTCGGATTTACAGTGACAACGGCAGGCACTTCAAACAGGCACTAGGAAACAGATTGAGAAACCAGAGTCAGGGTTTCCCCTGCAACCCGTTCCCTTTGTGCTGGATGAACGAACGTCTCTCCACATGCTCAGTTCTGAGAGATAATTGTGTGTGAAAGCCGTCCTTCACCTAGCTTGAAGGGAACACAAAGTTTCTTTTCAGTTGCAAACTCCACTCCATACATATATATGGGGAGGTACAAGCTCCAACTCGGTTTTACAGTGAAAACGGCAGGCACTTCAAACCGGCACTAGGAAACAGACTGAGAAACCAGAGTCAGGGTTTCTCCTGCAAGCCGTTCCCTTTGTGCTGGATGAACGAACGTCTCTCCACATGCTCAGTTCTGAGAGATAAGTGTGTGTGAAAGCCGTACTTCACCTAGCTTGAAGGGAACACAAAGTTTCTTTTCAGTTGCCAACCCCACTCCATACATATATATGGGGAGGTACAAGCTCCAACTCGGTTTTACAGTGAAAACGGCAGGCACTTCAAACCGGCACTAGGAAACAGACTGAGAAACCAGAGTAAGGGTTTCTCCTGCAACCCGTTCCCTTTGTGTTGGATGAACGAACTTCTCTCCACATGCTCAGTTCTGAGAGATAAGTGTGTGTGAAAGCCGTCCTTCACCTAGCTTAAAGGGAACACAAAGTTTCTTTTCAGTTGCAAACTCCACTCCATACATATATATGGGGAGGTATAAGCTCCAACATGGTTTTACAGTGAAAACGGCTGGCACTTCAAACTGGCACAAGGAAACAGACTGAGAAACCAGAGTCAGTGTTTCTCCTGCAAACCGTTCCCTTTGTGCTGGATGAACGAACGTCTCTCCACATGCTAATTTCTGAGAGATAAGTGTGTGTGAAAGCCGTCCTTCACCTAGCTTGAAGGGAACACAAAGTTTCTTTTCAGTTGCAAACTCCACTCATACATATATATGGGGAGGTACATGCTCCAACTCGGTTTTACAGTGAAAACGGCAGGCACTTCAACCCGGCACTAGGAAACAGACTGAGAAACCAGAGTAAGGGTTTCTCCTGCAACCCGTTCCTTTGTGCTGGATGAACGAACGTCTCTCCACATGCTCAGTTCTGAGAGATAAGTGTGTGTGAAAGCCGTCCTTCACCTGCTTGAAGGGAAGACAAAGTTTCTTTTCAGTTGCAATCTCCACTCCATACATATATATGGGGAGGTACGAGCTCCAACTCGGTTTTACAGTGAAAACAGCAGGCACTTCAAACCGGCACTAGGAAACAGACTGAGAAACCAGAGTTAGAGTTTGTCCTGCAACCCGTTCCCTTTGTTCTGGATGAACGAACGTCTCTCCACATGCTCAGTTCTGAGAGATAAGTGTGTGTGAAAGCCGTCCTTCACCTAGCTTGAAGGGAACACAAAGTTTCCTTTCAGTTTCAAACTCCACTCCATACATATATATGGGGAGATACAAGCTCCAACTGGGTTTTACAGTGAAAACGGCAGGCACTTCAAACCGGCACTAGGAAACAGACTGAGAAACCAGAGTAAGGGTTTCTCCTGCAACCCGTTCCCTTTGTGCTGGATGAACGAACGTCTCTCCACATGCTCAGTTCTGAGAGATAAGTGTGTGTGAAAGCCGTCCTTCACCTAGCTTGAAGGGAACACAAAGTTTCTTTTCAGTTGCAAACTCCACTCCATACATATATATGGGGAGGTACAAGCTCCAACTCGGTTTTACAGTGAAAACGGCAGGCACTTCAAACCGGCACTAGGAAACAGACTGAGAAATCAGAGTAAGGGTTTCTCCTGCAACCCGTTCCCTTTCTGCTGGATGAACGAACGTCTCTCCACATGCTCAGTTCTGAGAGATAAGTGTGTGTGAAAGCCGAACTTCACCTAGCTTGAAGGGAACACAAAGTTTCTTTTCAGTTGCAAACTCCACTCCATACATATATATGGGGAGGTACAAGCTCCAACTCGGTTTTACAGTGAAAACGGCAGGCACTTCAAACCGGCTATAGGAAACAGACTGAGAAACCAGAGTAAGGGTTTCTCCTGCAACCCGTTCCCTTTGTGCTGGATGAACGAACGTCTCTCCACATGCTCAGTTCTGAGAGATAAGTGTGTGTGAAAGCCGTCCTTCACCTAGCTTGAAGGGAACACAAATTTTCTTTTCAGTTGCAAACTCCACTCCATATATATATATGGGGTGGTACAAGCTTCAACTCGGTTTTACAGTGAAAACGGCAGGCACTTCAAACCGGCACTAGGAAACAGATTGAGAAACCAGAGCCAGGGTTTCTCCTGCAACACGTTCCCTTTGTGCTGGATGAACGAACGTCTCTCCACATGCTCAGTTCTGAGAGATAAGTGTGTGTGAAAGCCGTCCTTCACCTAGCTTGAAGGGAACACAAAGTTTCTTTTCAGTTGCAAACTCCACTCCATACATATATATGGGGAGGTACAAGCTGCAACATGGTTTTACAGTGAAAACGGCTGGCACTTCAAACTGGCACAAGGAAACAGACTGAGAAACCAGAGTCAGTGTTTCTCCTGCAAACCGTTCCCTTTGTGCTGGATGAACGAACGTCTCTCCACATGCTAATTTCTGAGAGATAAGTGTGTGTGAAAGCCGTCCTTCACCTAGCTTGAAGGGAACACAAAGTTTCTTTTCAGTTGCAAACTCCACTCATACATATATATGGGGAGGTACATGCTCCAACTCGGTTTTACTGTGAAAACGGCAGGCACTTCAACCCGGCACTAGGAAACAGACTGAGAAACCAGAGTAAGGGTTTCTCCTGCAACCCGTTCCTTTGTGCTGGATGAACGAACGTCTCTCCACATGCTCAGTTCTGAGAGATAAGTGTGTGTGAAAGCCGTCCTTCACCTGCTTGAAGGGAACACAAAGTTTCTTTTCAGTTGCAATCTCCAATCCATACATATATATGGGGAGGTACGAGCTCCAACTCGGTTTTACAGTGAAAACAGCAGGCACTTCAAACCGGCACTAGGAAACAGACTGAGAAACCAGAGTAAGAGTTTGTCCTGCAACCCGTTCCCTTTGTGCTGGATGAACGAACGTCTCTCCACATGCTCAGTTCTGAGAGATAAGTGTGTGTGAAAGCCGTACTTCACATAGCTTGAAGGGAACACAAAGTTTCTTTTCAATTGCCAACCCCACTCCATACATATATATGGGGAGGTACAAGCTCCAACTCGGTTTTACAGTGAAAACGGCAGGCACTTCAATCCGGCACTACGAAACAGACTGAGAAACCAGAATAAGGGTTTCTCCTGCAACCCGTTCCCTTTGTTCTGGATGAACGAACGTCTCTCCTCATGCTCAGTTCTGAGAGATAAGTGTGTGTGAAAGCCGTCCTTCACCTAGCTTGAAGGGAACACAAAGTTTCCTTTCAGTTGCAAACTCCACTCCATACATATATATGGGGAGATACAAGCTCCAAATGGGTTTTACAGTGAAAACGGCAGGCACTTCAAACCGGCACTAGGAAACAGACTGAGAAACCAGAGTAAGGGTTTCTCCTGCAACCCGTTCCCTTTGTGCTGGATGAACGAACGTCTCTCCACATGCTCAGTTCTGAGAGATAAGTGTGTGTGAAAGCCGTCCTTCACCTAGCTTGAAGGGAACACAAAGTTTCTTTTGAATTGCAAACTCCACTCCATACATATATATGGGTAGTACAAGCTCCAACTCGGTTTTACAATGAAAACGGCAGGCACTTCAAACCGGCACTAGGAAACAGACTGAGAAACCAGAGTAAGGGTTTCTCCTGCAACCCGTTCCCTTTGTGTTGGATGAACGAACGTCTCTCCACATGCTCAGTTCTGAGAGATAAGTGTGTGTGAAAGCCGTCCTTCACCTAGCTTGAAGGGAACACAAAGTTTCTTTTCAGTTGCAAACTCCACTCCATACATATATATGGGGAGGTATAAGCTCCAACATGGTTTTACAGTGAAAACGGCAGGCACTTCAAACCGGCACTAGGAAACAGACTGAGAAACCAGAGTAAGGGTTTCTCCTGCAACCCGTTCCCTTTCTGCTGGATGAACGAACGTCTCTCCACATGCTCAGTTCTGAGAGATAAGTGTGTGTGAAAGCCGAACTTCACCTAACTTGAAGGGAACACAAAGTTTCTTTTCAGTTGCAAACTCCACTCCATACATATATATGGGGAGGTACAAGCTCCAACTCGGTTTTACAGTGAAAACGGCAGGCACTTCAAACCGGCTATAGGAAACAGACTGAGAAACCAGAGTAAGGGTTTTTCCTGCAACCCGTTCCCTTTGTGCTGGATGAACGAACGTCTATCCACATGCTCAGTTCTGAGAGATAAGTGTGTGTGAAAGCCGTCCTTCACCTAGCTTGAAGGGAACACAAAGTTTCTTTTCAGTTGCAAACTCCACTCCATACATATATATGGGGAGGTACAAGCTCCAACTCGGTTTTACAGTGAAAACGGCAGGCACTTCAAACCGGCACTAGGAAACAGATTGAGAAACCAGAGCCAGGGTTTCTCCTGCAACCCGTTCCCTTTGTGCTGGATGAACGAACGTCTCTCCACATGCTCAGTTCTGAGAGATAAGTGTGTGTGAAAGCCGTCCTTCACCTAGCTTGAAGGGAACACAAAGTTTCTTTTCAGTTGCAAACTCCATTCCATACATATATATGGGGAGGTACAAGCTCCAACTCGGTTTTACAGTGAAAACGACAGGCACTTCAAACAGGCACTAGGAAACTGATTGAGAAACCAGAGTAAGGTTTTCTCCTGCAACCCGTTCCCTTTGTGCTGGATGAAAGAACGTCTCTTCACATGCACAGTTCTGAGAGAAAGTGTGTGTGAATGCCGTCCTTCCCCTGCTTGAAGGGAACACAAAGTTTCTTTTCAGTTGCCAACTCCACTCCATACATATATATGGGGAGGTACATGCTCCAACTCGGTTTTACAGTGAAAACGGCAGGCACTTCAAACTGGCACTAGGAAACAGACTGAGAAACCAGAGTAAGGGTTTCTCCTGCAACCCGTTCCCTTGGTGCTGGATGAACGAACGTCTCTCCACGTGCTCAGTTCTGAGAGATAATTGTGTGTTAAAGCCGTCCTTCACTTAGCTTGAAGGGAACACAAAGTTTCTTTTCAGTTGCAAACTCCACTCCATACATATATATGGGGAGGTACGAGCTCTAACTCGGTTTTACAGTGAAAAAAGCAATCACTTCAAACCGGCACTAGGAAACAGACTGAGAAACCAGAGTAAGACTTTCTCCTTCAACCCGTTCCCTTTGTGCTGGATGAACGAACGTCTCTCATCATGCTCAGTTCTGAGAGATAATTGTGTGTGAAAGCCGTCCTTCACCTAGCTTGAAGGGAACACAAAGTTCCTTTTCAGTTGCAAACTCCACTCCATACATATATATGGGGAGGTACAAGCTCCAACTCGGTTTTACAGTGAAAACGGCAGGCACTTCAATCCGGCACTAGGAAACAGACTGAGAAACCAGAGTAAGGGTTTCTCCTGCAACCCGTTCCTTTGTGCTGGATGAACGAACGTCTCTCCTCATGCTCAGTTCTGAGAGATAAGTGTGTGTGAAAGCCGTCCTTCACCTAGCTTGAAGGGAACACAAAGTTTCTTTTCAGTTGCAAACTCCACTCCATACATATATATGGGGAGGTACAAGCTCCAACTCGGTTTTACAGTGAAAACGGCAGGCACTTCAAACCGGCACTAGGAAACAGACTGAGAAACCAGAGTAAGGGTTTCTCCTGCAACCCGTTCCCTTTGTGCTGGATGAACGAACGTCTCTCCACATGCTCAGTTCTGAGAAATAAGTGTGTGTGAAAGCCGTCCTTCACCTAGCTTGAAGGGAACACAAAGTTTCTTTTGAGTTGCAAACTCCACTCCATACATATATATGGGGAGGTACAAGCTCCAACTCGGTTTTACAGTGAAAACGGCAGGCACTTCAAACCGGCACTAGGAAACAGACTGAGAAACCAGATTCAGTGTTTCTCCTGCAACCCGTTCCCTTTGTGCTGGATGAACGAACGTTTCTCCACATGCTAATTTCTGAGAGATAAGTGTGTGTGAAAGCCGTCCTTCACCTAGCTTGAAGGGAACACAAAGTTTCTTTTCAGTTGCAAACTCCACTCATACATATATATGGGGAGGTACAAGCTCCAACTCGGTTTTACAGTGAAAACGGCAGGCACTTCAATCCGGCACTAGGAAACAGACTGAGAAACCAGAGTAAGGGTTTCTCCTGCAACCCGTTCCCTTTGTTCTGGATGAACGAACGTCTCTCCTCATGCTCAGTTCTGAGAGATAAGTGTGTGTGAAAGCCGTCCTTCATCTAGCTTGAAGGAAACACAAAGTTTCTTTTCAGTTGCAAACTCCACTCCATACATATATATGGGGAGGTACAAGCTCCAACTCGGTTTTACAGTGAAAACGGCAGGCACTTCAAACCGGCACTAGGAAACAGACTGAGAAACCAGAGTAAGGGTTTCTCCTGCAACCCGTTCCCTTTGTGCTGGATGAACGAACGTCTCTCCACATGCTCAGTTCTGAGAGATAAGTGTGTGTGAAAGCCGTCCTTCACCTAGCTTGAAGGGAACACAAAGTTTCTTTTGAGTTGCAAACTCCACTCCATACATATATATGGGTAGTACAAGCTCCAACTCGGTTTTACAGTGAAAACGGCAGGCACTTCAAACCGGCACTAGGAAACAGACTGAGAAACCAGAGTAAGGGTTTCTCCTGCAACCCGTTCCCTTTGTGCTGGATGAACGAATGTCTCTCCACATGCTCAGTTCTGAGAGATAAGTGTGTGTGAAAGCCGTCCTTCACATAGCTTGAAGGGAACACAAAGTTTCTTTTCAGTTGCAAACTCCACTCCATACATATATATGGGGAGGTACAAGATCCAACTCGGTTTTACAGTGAAAACAGCAGGCACTTCAAACCGGCACTAGGAAACAGACTGAGAAACCAGAGTCAGGGTTTCTCCTGCAAGCCGTTCCCTTTGTGCTGGATGAACGAACGTCTCTCCACATGCTCAGTTCTGAGAGATAAGTGTGTGTGAAAGCCGTCCTTCACCTAGCTTGAAGGGAACACAAAGTTTCTTTTCAGGTGCCAACTCCACTCCATACATATATATGGGGAGGTACAAGCTCCAACTCGATTTTACAGTGAAAACAGCAGGCACTTCAAACCGGCACTAGGAAACAGACTGAGAAACCCGAGTCAGGGTTTATCCTGCAACCCGTTCCCTTTGTGCTGGATGAACGAACGTCTCTCCACATGCTCAGTTCTGAGGGATAAGTGTGTGTGAAAGCCGTCCTTCACCTAGCTTGTAGGGAACACAAAGTATCTTTTCAGTTGCAAACTCCACTCCATACATATGTATGGGGAGGTACAAGCTCCAACTCGGTTTTACAGTGAAAACGGCAGGCACTTCAAACCGGCACTAGGAAACAGACTGAGAAACCAGAGTACGGGTTTCTCCCGCAACCCGTTCCTTTGTGGTGGATGAACGAGCGTCTCTCCACATGCTCAGTTCTGAGAGATAAGGGTGTGTGAAAGCCGTTCTTCACCTAGCTTGAAGGGAACACAAAGTTTCTTTTCAGTTGCAAACTCCACTCCATATATATATATGGGGAGGTACGAGCTCCAACTCGTGTTTACAGTGAAAACGGCAGGCACTTCTAACCGGCACTAGGAAACACACTGAGAAACCAGAGTAAGAGTTTGTCCTGCAACCCGTTCCCTTTGTGCTGGATGAACGAACGTCTCTCCACATGCTCAGTTCTGAGAGATAATTGTGTGTGAAAGCCGTCCTTCACCTAGCTTGAAGGGAACACAAAGTTTCTTTTCCGTTGCAAACTCCACTCATACATATATATGGGGAGGTACAAGCTCCAACTCGGTTTTACAGTGAAAACGGCAGGCACTTCAAACCGGCACTAGGAAACAGACTGAGAAACCAGAGTAAGGGTTTCGCCTGCAACCGGTTCCCATTGTGCTGGATAAACGAACGTCTCTCCACATGCTCAGTTCTGAAGGATAAGTGTGTGTGAAAGCCGTCCTTCACCTGCTTGAAGGGAACACAAAATTTCTTTTCAGTTGCAAACTCCACTCCATACATATATATGGGGAGGTACAAGCTCCAACTCGGATTTACAGTGACAACGGCAGGCACTTCAAACCGGCACTAGGAAACAGACTGAGAAACCAGAGTCAGGGTTTCCCCTGCAACCCGTTCCCTTTGTGCTGGATGAACGAACGTCTCTCCACATGCTCAGTTCTGAGAGATAAGTGTGTGTGAAAGCCGTCCTTCACCTAGCTTGAAGGGAACACAAAGTTTCTTTTCAGTTGCCAACTCTACTCCATACATTTATATGGGGAGGTACAAGCTCCAACTCGGTTTTACAGTGAAAACGGCAGGCACTTCAAACCGGCACTAGGAAACAGACTGAGAAACCAGAGTAATGGTTTCTCCTGCAACCCGTTCCCTTTGTGCTGAATGAACGAACGTCTCTCCACATGCTCAGTTCTGAGAGATATGTGTGTGTGAAAGCCGTCCTTCACCTAGCTTGAATGGAACACAGTTTCTTTTCAGTTGCAAACACCACTCCATACATATATATGGGGAGGTACAAGCTCCAACTCGGATTTACGGTGACAACGGCAGGCACTTCAAACAGGCACTAGGAAACAGATTGAGAAACCAGAGTCAGGGTTTCCCCTGCAACCCGTTCCCTTTGTGCTGGATGAACGAACGTCTCTCCACATGCTCAGTTCTGAGAGATAATTGTGTGTGAAAGCCGTCCTTCACCTAGCTTGAAGGGAACACAAAGTTTCTTTTCAGTTGCAAACTCCACTCCATACATATATATGGGGAGGTACAAGCTCCAACTCGGTTTTACAGTGAAAACGGCAGGCACTTCAAACCGGCACTAGGAAACAGACTGAGAAACCAGAGTCAGGGTTTCTCCTGCAAGCCGTTCCCTTTGTGCTGGATGAACGAACGTCTCTCCACATGCTCAGTTCTGAGAGATAAGTGTGTGTGAATGCCGTACTTCACCTAGCTTGAAGGGAACACAAAGTTTCTTTTCAGTTGCCAACCCCACTCCATACATATATATGGGGAGGTACAAGCTCCAACTCGGTTTTACAGTGAAAACGGCAGGCACTTCAAACCGGCACTAGGAAACAGACTGAGAAACCAGAGTAAGGGTTTCTCCTGCAACCCGTTCCCTTTGTGTTGGATGAACGAACTTCTCTCCACATGCTCAGTTCTGAGAGATAATTGTGTGTGAAAGCCGTCCTTCACCTAGCTTAAAGGGAACACAAAGTTTCTTTTCAGTTGCAAACTCCACTCCATACATATATATGGGGAGGTATAAGCTCCAACATGGTTTTACAGTGAAAACGGCTGGCACTTCAAACTGGCACAAGGAAACAGTCTGAGAAACCAGAGTCAGTGTTTCTCCTGCAAACCGTTCCCTTTGTGCTGGATGAACGAACGTCTCTCCACATGCTAATTTCTGAGAGATAAGTGTGTGTGAAAGCCGTCCTTCACCTAGCTTGAAGGGAACACAAAGTTTCTTTTCAGTTGCAAACTCCACTCATACATATATATGGGGAGGTACATGCTCCAACTCGGTTTTACAGTGAAAACGGCAGGCACTTCAACCCGGCACTAGGAAACAGACTGAGAAACCAGAGTAAGGGTTTCTCCTGCAACCCGTTCCTTTGTGCTGGATGAACGAACGTCTCTCCACATGCTCAGTTCTGAGAGATAAGTGTGTGTGAAAGCCGTCCTTCACCTGCTTGAAGGGAAGACAAAGTTTCTTTTCAGTTGCAATCTCCACTCCATACATATATATGGGGAGGTACGAGCTCCAACTCGGTTTTACAGTGAAAACAGCAGGCACTTCAAACCGGCACTAGGAAACAGACTGAGAAACCAGAGTAAGAGTTTGTCCTGCAACCCGTTCCCTTTGTTCTGGATGAACGAACGTCTCTCCACATGCTCAGTTCTGAGAGTTAAGTGTGTGTGAAAGCCGTCCTTCACCTAGCTTGAAGGGAACACAAAGTTTCCTTTCAGTTTCAAACTCCACTCCATACATATATATGGGGAGATACAAGCTCCAACTGGGTTTTACAGTGAAAACGGCAGGCACTTCAAACCGGCACTAGGAAACAGACTGAGAAACCAGAGTAAGGGTTTCTCCTGCAACCCGTTCCCTTTGTGCTGGATGAACGAACGTCTCTCCACATGCTCAGTTCTGAGAGATAAGTGTGTGTGAAAGCCGTCCTTCACCTAGCTTGAAGGGAACACAAAGTTTCTTTTGAATTGCAAACTCCACTCCATACATATATATGGGTAGTACAAGCTCCAACTCGGTTTTACAATGAAAACGGCAGGCACTTCAAACCGGCACTAGGAAACAGACTGAGAAACCAGAGTAAGGGTTTCTCCTGCAACCCGTTCCCTTTGTGTTGGATGAACGAACGTCTCTCCACATGCTCAGTTCTGAGAGATAAGTGTGTGTGAAAGCCGTCCTTCACCTAGCTTGAAGGGAACACAAAGGTTCTTTTCAGTTGCAAACTCCACTCCATACATATATATGGGGAGGTATAAGCTCCAACATGGTTTTACAGTGAAAACGGCTGGCACTTCAAACTGGCACTAGGAAACAGACTGAGAAACCAGATTCAGTGTTTCTCCTGCAACCCGTTCCCTTTGTGCTGGATGAACGAACGTTTCTCCACATGCTAATTTCTGAGAGATAAGTGTGTGTGAAAGCCGTCCTTCACCTAGCTTGAAGGGAACACAAAGTTTCTTTTCAGTTGCAAACTCCACTCATACATATATATGGGGAGGTACAAGCTCCAACTCGGTTTTACAGTGAAAACGGCAGGCACTTCAATCCGGCACTAGGAAACAGACTGAGAAACCAGAGTATGGGTTTCTCCTGCAACCCGTTCCCTTTGTTCTGGATGAACGAACGTCTCTCCTCATGCTCAGTTCTGAGAGATAAGTGTGTGTGAAAGCCGTCCTTCATCTAGCTTGAAGGAAACACAAAGTTTCTTTTCAGTTGCAAACTCCACTCCATACATATATATGGGGAGGTACAAGCTCCAACTCGGTTTTACAGTGAAAACGGCAGGCACTTCAAACCGGCACTAGGAAACAGACTGAGAAACCAGAGTAAGGGTTTCTCCTGCAACCCGTTCCCTTTGTGCTGGATGAACGAACGTCTCTCCACATGCTCAGTTCTGAGAGATAAGTGTGTGTGAAAGCCGTCCTTCACCTAGCTTGAAGGGAACACAAAGTTTCTTTTGAGTTGCAAACTCCACTCCATACATATATATGGGTAGTACAAGCTCCAACTCGGTTTTACAGTGAAAACGGCAGGCACTTCAAACCGGCACTAGGAAACAGACTGAGAAACCAGAGTAAGGGTTTCTCCTGCAACCCGTTCCCTTTGTGCTGGATGAACGAATGTCTCTCCACATGCTCAGTTCTGAGAGATAAGTGTGTGTGAAAGCCGTCCTTCACATAGCTTGAAGGGAACACAAAGTTTCTTTTCAGTTGCAAACTCCACTCCATACATATATATGGGGAGGTACAAGATCCAACTCGGTTTTACAGTGAAAACAGCAGGCACTTCAAACTGGCACTAGGAAACAGACTGAGAAACCAGAGTCAGGGTTTCTCCTGCAAGCCGTTCCCTTTGTGCTGGATGAACGAACGTCTCTCCACATGCTCAGTTCTGAGAGATAAGTGTGTGTGAAAGCCGTCCTTCACCTAGCTTGAAGGGAACACAAAATTTCTTTTCAGTTGCCAACTCCACTCCATACATATATATGGGGAGGTACAAGCTCCAACTCGGTTTTACAGTGAAAACAGCAGGCACTTCAAACCGGCACTAGGAAACAGACTGAGAAACCCGAGTCAGGGTTTATCCTGCAACCCGTTCCCTTTGTGCTGAATGAACGAACGTCTCTCCACATGCTCAGTTCTGAGGGATAAGTGTGTGTGAAAGCCGTCCTTCACCTAGCTTGTAGGGAACACAAAGTATCTTTTCAGTTGCAAACTCCACTCCATACATATGTATGGGGAGGTACAAGCTCCAACTCGGTTTTACAGTGAAAACGGCAGTCACTTCAAACCGGCACTAGGAAACAGACTGAGAAACCAGAGTACGGGTTTCTCCCGCAACCCGTTCCTTTGTGGTGGATGAACGAGCGTCTCTCCACATGCTCAGTTCTGAGAGATAAGGGTGTGTGAAAGCCGTTCTTCACCTAGCTTGAAGGGAACACAAAGTTTCTTTTCAGTTGCAAACTCCACTCCATATATATATATGGGGAGGTACGAGCTCCAACTCGTGTTTACAGTGAAAACGGCAGGCACTTCTAACCGGCACTAGGAAACACACTGAGAAACCAGAGTAAGCGTTTGTCCTGCAACCCGTTCCCTTTGTGCTGGATGAACGAACGTCTCTCCACATGCTCAGTTCTGAGAGATAAGTGTGTGTGAAAGCCGTACTTCACCTAGCTTGAAGGGAACACAAAGTTTCTTTTCAGTTGCCAAACCCACTCCATACATATATATGAGGAGGTACAAGCTCCAACTCGGATTTACAGTGACAACGGCAGGCACTTCAAACAGGCACTAGGAAACAGATTGAGAAACCAGAGTCAGGGTTTCCCCTGCAACCCGTTCCCTTTGTGCTGGATGAACGAACGTCTCTCCACATGCTCAGTTCTGAGAGATAATTGTGTGTGAAAGCCGTCCTTCACCTAGCTTGAAGGGAACACAAAGTTTCTTTTCAGTTGCAAACTCCACTCCATACATATATATGGGGAGGTACAAGCTCCAACTCGGTTTTACAGTGAAAACGGCAGGCACTTCAAACCGGCACTAGGAAACAGACTGAGAAACCAGAGTCAGGGTTTCTCCTGCAAGCCGTTCCCTTTGTGCTGGATGAACGAACGTCTCTCCACATGCTCAGTTCTGAGAGATAAGTGTGTGTGAAAGACGTCCTTCACCTAGCTTGAAGGGAACACAAAGTTTCTTTTCAGGTGCCAACCCCACTCCATACATATTTATGGGGAGGTACAAGCTCCAACTCGGTTTTACAGTGAAAACGGCAGGCACTTCAAACCGGCACTAGGAAACAGACTGAGAAACCAGAGTCAGGGTTTCTCCTGCAACCCGTTCCCTTTGTGCTGGATGAACGAACGTCTCTCCACATGCTCAGTTCTGAGGGATAAATGTGTGTGAAAGCCGTCCTTCACCTAGCTTGAAGGGAACACAAAGTTTCTTTTCAGTTGCAAACTCCACTCCATACATATGTATGGGGAGGTACAAGCTCCAACTCGGTTTTACACTGAAAAGGGCAGGCAATTCAAACCGGCACTAGGAAACAGACTGAGAAACCAGAGTAAGGGTTTCTCCTGCAACCCGTTCCCTTTGTGCTGGATGAAAGAAAGTCTCTCCACATGCTCAGTTCTTTGAGATAAGTTTGTGTGAAAGCCGTCCTTCACCTAGCTTGAAAGGAACACAAAGTTTCTTTTCAGTTGCAAACTCCACTCCATACATATATATGGGGAGGTACAAGCTCCAACTCGGTTTTACAGTGAAAACGGCAGGCACTTCAAACCGGCACTAGGAAACAGACTGAGAAACCAGAGTAAGGGTTTCTCCTGCAACCCGTTCCCGTTGTGCTGGATGAACGAACGTCTCTCCACATGCTCAGTTCTGAGAGATAAGTGGGTGTGAAAGCCGTCCTTCACCTAGCTTGAAGGGAACACAAAGTTTCTTTTCAGTTGCAAACTAAACTCCATACATATATATGGGGAAGTACAAGCTCCAACTCGGTTTTACAGTGAAAACGGCAGGCACTTCAAACCGGCACTAGAAAACAGACTGAGGATCCAGAGTAAGGGTTTCTCCTGCAACCCGTTCCCTTTGTGCTGGATGAACGAACGTCTCTTCACATGCACAGTTCTGAGAGAAAAGTGTGTGTGAATGCCGTCCTTCACCTGCTTGAAGGGAACACAATGTTTCTTTTCAGTTGCAAAGTCCACTCCATACATATATATGGTGAGGTACAAGCTCCAACTCGGTTTTACAGTGAAAATGGCAGGCACTTCAAACCGGCACTAGGAAACAGACTGAGAAACCAGAGTCAGGGTTTCTCCTGCAACCCGTTCCCTTTGTGCTGGATGAACGAACGTCTCTCCACATGCTCAGTTCTGAGAGTAATTTGTGTGTGAAATCCTTCCTTCACCTAGCTTGAAGGGAACACAAAGTTTCTTTTCAGTAGCAAATTTCACTCCATACATATATATGGGGAGGTACAAGCTCCAACTCGGGTTTACAGTGAAAACAGCCGGCACTTCAAACCGGCACTAGGAAACAGACTGAGAAACCAGAGTCAGGGTTTCTCCTGCAACCCGTTCCCTTTGTGCTGGATGAACGAACGTCTCTCCACATGCTCAGTTCTGAGAGATAAGTGTGTGTGAAAGCCGTCCTTCACCTAGCTTGAAGGGAACACAAAGTTTCTTTTCAGTTGCAAACTCCAAACCATACATATATATGGGGAGGTATAAGCTCCAACTCGGTTTTACAGTGAAAACGGCAGGCACTTCAAACCGGCACTAGGAAACAGACTGAGAAACCAGAGTCAGGGTTTCTCCTGCAACCCGTTCCCTTTGTGCTGGATGAACGAATGTCTCTCCACATGATCAGTTCTGAGAGATAAGTGTGTGTGAAAGCCGTCCTTCACCTAGCTTGAATGGAACACAAAGTTTCTTTTCAGTTGCAAACTCCAATCCATACATATATATGGGGCGGTACGAGCTTCAACTCGGTTTTACAGTGAAAAGGGCAGGCACTTCAAACCGGCACTGGGAAACAGACTGAGAAACAAGAGTCAGGGTTTCTCCTGCAACCCGTTCCCTTTGTGCTGGATGAACGAACGTCTCTCCACATGCTCAATTCTGAGAGATAAGTGTGTGTGAAAGCCGTCCTTCACCAAGCTTGAAGGGAACACAAAGTTGCTTTTCAGTTGCAAACTCCACTCCATACATATATATGGGGAGGTACAAGCTCCAACTCGGTTTTACATTGAAAACGGCAGGCACTTCAAACCGGCACTAGGAAACAGACTGAGAAACCAGAGTAAGGGTTTCTCCTGCAACCCGTTCCCTTTGTGCTGGATGAACGAACGTCTCTCCACATGCTCAGTTCTGAGAGATAAGTGTGTGTGAAAGCCGTCCTTCATCTTCTTGAAGGGAACACAAAGTTTCTTTTCAGTTGCAAACCCCACTCCATACATATATATGGGGAGGTACAAGCTCCAACTCGGTTTTACAGTGAAAACGGCAGGCACTTCAAATCGGCACTAGGAAACAGACTGAGAAACCAGAGTAAGTGTTTCTCCGGCAACCCGTTCCCTTTGTACTGGATGACCGAACGTCTCTCCACATGCTCAGTTCTGAGAGATAAGTGTGTGTGAAAGCCGACCTTCACCTAGCTTGAAGGGAACACAAAGTTTCTTTTCAGTTGCAAATTCCACTCCATACATATATATGGGGAGTTACAAACTCCAACTCGGTTTTACAGTGAAAACGGCAGGCACTTCAAACCGGAACTAGGAAACAGACTGAGAAACCAGAGTAAGGGTTTCTCCTGCAACCCGTTCCAATTTATGCTGGATGAACGAACGTCTCTCCACATGCTCAGTTCTGAGAGATAAGTGTGTGTGAAAGCCGTACTTCACCAAGCTTGATGGGAACACAAAGTTTCTTTTCAGATGCAAACTCCATTCCATACATATATATGGGAAGGTACGAGCTCAAACTCGGTTTTACAGTGAAAACGGCAAGCACTTCAAACCGGCACTAGGAAACAGACTGAGAAACCAGAGTAATGGTTTCTCCTGCAACCCGTTCCCTTTGTGCTGGATGAACGAACGTCTCTCCACATGCTCCGTTCTGAGATATAAGTGTGTGTGAAAGCCATCCTTCACCTAGCTTGAAGGGAACACAAAGTTTCTTCTCAGTTGCAAACTCCACTCCATAAAAATGTATGGGGAGGTACGAGTTCCAACTCGGTTTTACAGTGAAAACGGCAGGCACTTCAAACCGGCACTAGGAAACAGACTGAGAAAACAGAGTCAAGGTTTCTCCTGCAACCCGTTCCCTTTGTGCTGGATGAACGAACGTCTCTCCACATGATCAGTTCTGAGAGATAAGTGTGTGTGAAAGCCGTCCTTCACCTAGCTTGAAGGGAACACAAAGTTTCTTTTCAGTTGCAAACTCCAATCCATACATATATATGGGGAGGTACGAGCTTCAACTCGGTTTTACAGTGAAAACGGCAGGCACTTCAAACCGGCACTGGGAAACAGACTGAGAAAACAGAGTCAGGGTTTCTCCTGCAACCCGTTCCCTTTGTGCTGGATGAACGAACGTCTCCCCACATGCTCAATTCTGAGAGATAAGTGTGTGTGAAAGTCGTCCTTCAACAAGCTTGAAGGGAACACAAAGTTTCTTTTCAGTTGCAAACTCCACTCCATACATATATATGGGGAGGTACAAGCTCCAACTCGGTTTTACAGTGAAAACGGCAGGCACTTCAAACCGGCACTAGGAAACAGACTGAGAAACCAGAGTAAGGGTTTCTCCTGCAACCCGTTCATTTTGTGCTGGATGAACGAACGTCTCTCCACATGCTCAGTTCTGAGAGATAAGTGTGTGTGAAAGCCGTCCTTCACCTGCTTGAAGGGAACACAAAGTTTCTTTTCAGTTGCAAACCCCACTCCATACATATTTATGGGGAGGTACAAGCTCCAACTCGGTTTTACAGTGAAAACGGCAGGCACTTCAAACCGGCACTGGGAAACAGACTGAGAAACAAGAGTCAGGGTTTCTCCTGCAACCCGTTCCTTTGTGCTGGATGAACGAACGTCTCTCCACATGCTCAATTCTGAGAGATAAGTGTGTGTGAAAGCCGTCCTTCACCAAGCTTGAAGGGAACACAAAGTTGCTTTTCAGTTGCAAATTCCACTCCATACATATATATGGGGAGATACAAGCTCCAACTCGGTTTTACAGTGAAAACAGCAGGCACTTCAAACCGGCACTAGGAAACAGACTGAGAAACCAGAGTAAGGGTTTCACCTCCAACCCGTTCCCTTTGTGCTGGATGAACGAACGTCTCTCCACATGCTCAGTTCTGAGAGATAAGTGTGTGTGAAAGCCGTCCTTCACCTTCTTGAAGGGAACACAAAGATTCTTTTCAGTTGCAAACCCCACTCCATACATATATATGGGGAGGTACAAGCTCCAACTCGGTTTTACAGTGAAAACGGCAGGCACTTCAAATCGGCACTAGGAAACAGACTGAGAAACCAGAGTAAGGGTTTCTCCGGCAACCCGTTCCCTTTGTACTGGATGACCGAACGTCTCTCCACATGCTCAGTTCTGAGAGATAAGTGTGTGTGAAAGCCGACCTTCACCTAGCTTGAAGGGAACACAAAGTTTCTTTTCAGTTGCAAATTTCACTCCATACATATATATGGGGTGGTACAAACTCCAACTCGGTTTTACAGTGAAATCGGCAGGCACTTCAAACCGGAACTAGGAAACAGACTGAGAAACCAGAGTCAGGGTTTCTCCTGCAACCCGTTCCCTTTGTGCTGGATGAACGAACGTCTCTCCACATGCACAGTTCTGAGAGATAAGTGTGTGTGAAAGCCGTCCTTCACCAAGCTTGATGGGAACACAAAGTTTCTTTTAAGTTGCATACTCCACTCCATACATATATATGGGGAGTTACAAGCTCCAACTCGGTTTTACAGTGAAAACGGCAGGCACTTCAAACCGGCACTAGGAAACAGACTGAGAAACCAGAGTAAGGGTTTCTCCTGCAACCCGTTCCCTTTGTGCTGGATGAATGAACGTCTCTCCACATGCTCAGTTCTGAGAGATGAGTGTGTGTGAAAGCCTTCCTTCACCTAGCTTGAAGGGAACACAAAGTTTCTTTTCAGTAGCCAACTCCACTCCATACATATATATGGGGAGGTACAAGCTCCAACTCGGTTTTACAGTGAAAACGGCAGGCAATTCAAACCGGCACTAGGAAACAGACTGAGAAACCGGAGTAAGGGTTTCTAATGCAACCCGTTCCCTTTGTGCTGGATGAACGAACGTCTCTCCACATGCTCAGTTCTGAGAGATAAGTGTGTGTGTAAGCCGTCCTTCACCTAGCTTGAAGGGAACACAAAGTTTCTTTTCAGTTGCCAACTCCAATCCATACATATATATGGGGAGGTACAAGCTCCAAATCGGTTTTACAGTGAAAAAGGCAGGCACTTCAAACCGGCACTAAGAAACAGACTGAGAAACCAGATTCAGTGTTTCTCCTGCAACCCGTTCCCTTTGTGCTGGATGAACGAACGTCTCTCCACATGCTCAGTTCTGAGAGATAAGTGTGTGTGAAAGCCGTCCTTCACATAGCTTGAAGGGAACACAAAGTTTCTTTTCAGTGGCCAACACTAATCCATACATATATATGGGGAGGTACAAGCTCCAACTCGGTTTTACAGTGAAAACAGCAGGCACTTCAAACCGGCACTTGGAAACAGACTGAGAACCCAGAGTAAGGGTTTCTCCTGCAACCCGTACCGTTTGTGCTGAATGAACGAACGTCTCTCCACATGCTCAGTTCTGAGAGATAAGTGTGTGTGAAAGCCGTCCTTCACCTAGCTTGAAGGGAACACAAAGTTTCTTTTCAGTTGCCAACCCCACTCCATACATATATATGGGGAGGTACAAGCTCCAACTCGGTTTTACAGTGAAAACGGCAGGCACTTCAAACCGGCACTAGGAAATAGACTGAGAAACCAGAGTAAGGGTTTCTCCTGCAACCCGTTCCCTTTGTGCTGGATGAACGAACGTCTCTCCACATGCTCAGTTCTGAGAGATAAGTGTGTGTGAAAGCCGTCCTTCACCTAGCTTGAAGGGAACACAAAGTTTCTTTTCAGTTGCAAACACCAGTCCATACATATATATGGGTAGGTACAATCTCCAACTCGGTTTTACAGTGAAAATGGCAGACACTTCAAACCGGCACTAGGAAACAGACTGAGAAACCAGAGTAAGGGTTTCTCCTGCAACCCGTTGCATTTGTGCTGGATGAACGAACGTCTATCCACATGCTCAGTTCTGAGAGATAATTGTGTGTGAAAGCCGTCCTTCACATAGCTTGAAGGGAACACAAAGTTTCTTTTAGGTTGCAAACTCCACTCCATACATATATATGGGGTGGAACAAACTCCAACTCGATTTTACAGTGAAAACGGCAGGCACTTCAAACCAGCACTAGGAAACAGACTGAGAAACCAGAGTAAAGGTTTCTCCTGCAACCCGTTCCCTTTGTGCTGGATGAACGAACGTCTCTCCACATGCTCAGTTCTGAGAGATAAGTGTGTGTGAAAGCCGTCCTTCACCTAGCTTGAAGGGAACACAAAGTTTCTTTTCAGTTGCCAACCCCACTCCATACATATATATGGGGTGGAACAAGGTCCAACTCGGTTTTACAGTGAAAACGGCAGGCACTTCAAACCGGCACTAGGAAACAGACTGAGAAACCAGAGTAAGGGTTTCTCCTGCAACCCGTTCCCTTTGTGCTGGATGAACGAACGTCTCTCCACATGCTCAGTTCTGAGAGATAAGTGTGTGTGAAAGCCGTACTTCACCTAGCTTGAAGGGAACACAAAGTTTCTTTTCAGTTGCCAACCCCACTCCATACATATATATGGGGTGGAACAAGCTTCAACTCGGTTTTACAGTGAAAACGGCAGGCACTTCAAACCGGCACTAGGAAACAGACTGAGAAACCAGAGTAAGGGTTTCTCCTGCAACCCGTTCCCTTTCTGCTGGATGAACGAGCGTCTCTCCACATGCTCAGTTCTGAGAGATAAGTGTGTGTGAAAGCCGTCCTTCACCTAGCTAGAAGGGAACACAAAGTTCCTTTTCAGTTGCAAACTCCACTCCATACATATATATGGGGAGGTACAAGCTCCAACTCGGTTTTACAGTGAAAACGGCAGGCACTTCAAACCGGCACTAGGAAAGAGAATGAGAAACCAGAGTAAGGGTTTCACCTGCAACCCGTTCCCTTTGTGCTGGATGAACGAACGTCTCTCCACATGCTCAGTTCTGAGAGATAAGTGTGTGTGAAAGCCGTCCTTCACCTAGCTTGAAGGGAACACAAGGTTTCTTTTCAGTTGCAAACTCCACTCCATACATATATATGGGGAGGTACAAGCTCCAACTCGGTTTTACAGTGAAAAAGGCAGGCACTTCAAACCAGCACTAGGAAACAGACTGAGAAACCAGAGTAAGGGTTTCTCCTGCAACCCGTTCCCTTTGTGCTGGATGAAAGAACGTCTCTCCACATGCTCAGTTCTGAGAGATAAGTGTGTGTGAAAGCCGTCCTTCACCTAGCTTGAAGGGAACACAAAGTTTCTTTTCAGTTGCCAACCCCAATCCATACATATATATGGGGTGGAACAAACTCCAACTCGGTTTTACAGTGAAAACGGCAGGCACTTCAAACCGGCACTAGGAAACAGACTGAGAAACCAGAGTAAGGGTTTCTCCTGCAACCCGTTCCCTTTGTGCTGGATGAACGAACGTCTCTCCACATGCTCAGTTCTGAGAGATAAGTGTGTGTGAAAGCCGTCCTTCACCTAGCTAGATGGGAACACAAAGTTCCTTTTCAGTTGCAAACTCCACTCCATACATATATATGGGGAGGTACAAGCTCCAACTCGGTTTTACAGTGAAAACGGCAGGCACTTCAAACCGGCACTAGGAAACAGACTGAGAAACCAGAGTAAGGGTTTCTCCTGCAACCCGTTCCCTTTGTGCTGGATGAACGAACGTCTCTCCACATGCTCAGTTCTGAGAGATAAGTGTGTGTGAAAGCCGTCCTTCACCTAGCTTGAAGGGAACACAAGGTTTCTTTTCAGTTGCAAACTCCACTCCATACATATGTATGGGGAGGTACAAGCTCCAACTCGGTTTTACAGTGAAAACGGCAGGCACTTCAAACCAGCACAAGGAAACAGACTGAGAAACCAGAGTAAGGGTTTCTCCTGCAACCCGTTCCCTTTGTGCTGGATGAAAGAACGTCTCTCCACATGCTCAGTTCTGAGAGATAAGTGTGTGTGAAAGCCGTCCTTCACCTAGCTTGAAGGGAACACAAAGTTTCTTTTCAGTTGCCAACCCCACTCCATACATATATATGGGGTGGAACAACGTCCAACTCGGTTTTACAGTGAAAACGGCAGGCACTTCAAACTGGCACTAGGAAACAGACTGAGAAACCAGAGTAAGGGTTTCTCCTGCAACCCGTTCCCTTTGTGCTGGATGAACGAACGTCTCTCCACATGCTCAGTTCTGAGAGATAAGTGTGTGTGAAAGCCGTACTTCACCTAGCTTGAAGGGAACACAAAGTTCCTTTTCAGTTGCAAACTCCACTCCATACATATATATGGGGAGGTACAAGCTCCAACACGGTTTTACAGTGATAACGGCAGGCACTTCAAACCGGCACTAGGAAACAGACTGAGAAACCAGAGTAAGGGTTTCTCCTGCAAACCGTTCCCTTTGTGCTGGATGAACGAACGTCTCTCCACATGCTCAGTTCTGAGAGATAAGTGTGTGTGAAAGCCGTCCTTCACATAGCTTGAAGGGAACACAAAGTTTCTTTTAGGTTGCAAACTCCACTCCATACATATATATGGGGTGGAACAAACTCCAACTCGGTTTTACAGTGAAAACGGCAGGCACTTCAAACCGGCACTAGGAAACAGACTGAGAAACCAGAGTAAGGGTTTCTCCTGCAACCCGTTCCCTTTGTGCTGGATGAACGAACGTCTCTCCACATGCTCAGTTCTGAGAGATAATTGTGTGTGAAAGCCGTCCTTCACCTAGCTTGAAGGGAACACAAAGTTTCTTTTCAGTTGCAAAATCCCCTCCATACATATATATGGGTTGGAACATGCTCCAACTCGGGTTTACAGTGAAAAAGGCAGGCACTTCAAACCGGCACTAGGAAACAGACTGAGAAACCAGAGTGAGGGTTTCTCCTGCAACCCGTTCCCTTTGTGCTGGATGAACGAACGTCTCTCCACATGCTCAGTTCTGAGAGATAAGTGTGTGAGAAAGCCGTCCTTCACCTAGCTTGAAGGGAACACAAAGTTTCTTTTCAGTTGCAAACTCCACTCCATACATATATATGGGGAGGTTCAAGCTCCAACTCGGTTTTACAGTGAAAACGGCAGGCACTTCAAACCGGAACTAGGAAACAGACTGAGAAACCAGAGTAAGGGTTTCTCCTGCAACCCGTTCCCTTTGTGCTGGATGAACGAACGTCTCTCCATATGCTCAGTTTTGAGAGATAAGTGTGTGTGAAAGCCGTCCTTCACCTAGCTTGAAGGGAACACAAAGTTTCTTTTAATTTGCATATTCCACTCCATACATATAAATGGGGAGGTACAACCTCCAACATGGCTTTACAGTGAAAACGGCAGGCACTTCAAACCGGCACTAGGAAACAGACTGAGAAACCAGAGTAAGGGTTTCTCCTGCAACCCGTTCCCTTTGTGCTGGATGAACGAACGTCTCTCCACATGCTCAGTTCTGAGAGATATGTGTGTGTGAAAGCCGTCCTTCACCTAGCTTGAAGGGAACACAAAGTTTCTTTTCAGTTGCAAACTCCACTCCATACATATATATGGGGAGGTACAAGCTCCAACTCGGTTTTACAGTGAAAAAGGCAGGCACTTCAAACCAGCACTAGGAAACAGACTGAGAAACCAGAGTAAGGGTTTCTCCTGCAACCCGTTCCTTTTGTGCTGGATGAAAGAACGTCTCTCCACATGCTCAGTTCTGAGAGATAAGTGTGTGTGAAAGCCGTCCTTCACATAGCTTGAAGGGAACACAAAGTTTCTTTTCAGTTGCCAACCCCACTCCATACATATATATGGGGTGGAACAAGCTCCAACTCGGTTTTACAGTGAAAACGGCATGCACTTCAAACCGGCACTAGGAAACAGACTGAGAAACCAGAGTAAGGGTTTCTCCTGCAACCCGTTCCCTTTGTGCTGGATGAACGAACGTCTCTCCACATGCTCAGTTCTGAGAGATAAGTGTGTGTGAAAGCCG
The DNA here is from genome assembly GCF_048564905.1 of Vicugna pacos. Classification (NCBI taxonomy): domain Eukaryota; kingdom Metazoa; phylum Chordata; class Mammalia; order Artiodactyla; family Camelidae; genus Vicugna; species Vicugna pacos. The sequence continues at coordinate 7,465,421 of NC_133017.1, forward strand.
TCCTTCACCTAGCTTGAAGGGAACACAAAGTTCCTTTTCAGTTGCAAACTCCACTCTATACATATATATGGGGAGGTACAAGCTCCAACTCGGTTTTACAGTGAAAACGGCAGGCACTTCAAACCGGCACTAGGAAACAGACTGAGAAACCAGAGTAAGGGTTTCTCCTGCAACCCGTTCCCTTTGTGCTGGATGAACGAACGTCTCTCCACATGCTCAGTTCTGAGAGATAAGTGTGTGTGAAAGCCGTCCTTCACCTAGCTTGAAGGGAACACAAAGTTTCTTTTAGGTTGCAAACTCCACTCCATACATATATATGGGGTGGAACAAGCTCCAACTCGGTTTTACAGTGAAAACGGCAGGCACTTCAAACCGGCACTAGGAAACAGACTGAGAAACCAGAGTAATGGTTTCTCCTGCAACCCGTTCCTTTTGTGCTGGATGAACGAACGTCTCTCCATATGCTCAGTTCTGAGAGATAAGTGTGTGTGAATGCCATCCTTCACCTAGCTTGAAGGGAACACAAAGTTTCTTTTCAGTTGCAAATTCCACTCCATACATATAAATGGGGAGGTACAACCTACAACAGGGTTTTACAGTGAAAACGGCAGGCACTTCAAACCGGCACTAGGAAACAGACTGAGAAACCAGATTAAGGGTTTCTCCTGCAACCCGTTCCCTTTGTGCTGGATGAACGAACGTCTCTCCACATGCTCAGTTCTGAGAGATAAGTGTGTGTGAAAGCCGTCCTTCACCTAGCTTGAAGGGAACACAAAGTTTCTTTTCAGTTGCAAACTCCACTCCATACATATATATGGGGAGGTACAAACTCCAACTCGGTTTTACAGTGAAAAATGCAGGCACTTCAAACCAGCACTAGGAAACAGACTGAGAAACCAGAGTAAGAGTTTCTCCTGCAACCCGTTCCCTTTGTGCTGGATGAAAGAACGTCTCTCCACATGCTCAGTTCTGAGAGATAAGTGTGTGTGAAAGCCGTCCTTCACCTAGCTTGAAGGGAACACAAAGTTTCTTTTCAGTTGCCAACCCCACTCCATACATATATATGGGGTGCAACAAGCTCCAACACGGTTTTACAGTGAAAACGGCAGGCACTTCAAACCGGCACTAGGAAACAGACTGAGAAACCAGAGTATGGGTTTCTCCTGCCACCCGTTCCCTTTCTGTTGGATGAACGAACGTCTCCCCAAATGCTCAGTTCTGAGAGATAAGTGTGTGTGAAAGCCGTCCTTCACATAGCTTGAAGGGAACACAAAGTTCCTTTTCAGTTGCAAACTCCACTCCATAAATAAATATGGGGAGGTACAAATTCCAACTCGGTTTTACAGTGAAAACGGCAGGCACTTCAAACCGGCACTAGGAAACAGACTGAGAAACCAGAGTAAGGGTTTCTCCTGCAACCCGTTCCCTTTGTGCTGGATGAACGAACGTCTCTCCACATCCTCAGTTCTGAGAGATAAGTGTGTGTGAAAGCCGTCCTTCACCTAGATTGAAGGGAACACAAAGTTTCTTTTCAGTTGCCAACCCCACTCCATACATATATATGGGGTGGAACAAGGTCCAACTCGGTTTTACAGTGAAAACAGCAGGCACTTCAAACCGGCACTAGGAAACAGACTGAGAAACCAGAGTAAGGGTTTCTCCTGCAACCCGTTCCCTTTGTGCTGGATGAACGAACGTCTCTCCACATGCTCAGTTCTGAGAGATAAGTGTGTGTGAAAGCCGTCCTTCACCTAGCTTGAAGGGAACCCAAAGTTCCTTTTCAGTTGCAAACTCCACTCCATACATATATATGGGGAGGTACAAGGTCCAACACGGTTTTACAGTGAAAACGGCAGGCACTTCAAACCGGCACTAGGAAACAGACTGAGAAACCAGAGTAAGGGTTTCTCCTGCAACCCGTTCCCTTTGTGCTGGATGAACGAACGTCTCTCCACATGCTCAGTTCTGAGAGATAAGTGTGTGTGAAAGCCGTCCTTCACATAGCTTGAAGGGAACACAAAGTTTCTTTTAGGTTGCAAACTCCACTCCATACATATATATGGGGTGGAACAAACTCCAACTCGGTTTTACAGTGAAAACGGCATGCACTTCAAACCGGCACTTGGAAACAGACTGAGAACCAGAGTAAGGGTTTCTCCTGCAACCCGTTCCCTTTGTGCTGGATGAACGAACGTCTCTCCATATGCTCAGTTCTGAGAGATAAGTGTGTGTGAAAGCCGTCCTTCACCTAGCTTGAAGGGAACACAAAGTTTCTTTTCAGTTGCAAATTCCAATCCATACATATAAATGGAGAGGTACAACCTCCAACACGGTTTTACAGTGAAAACGGCAGGCACTTCAAACCGGAACTAGGAAACAGACTGAGAAACCAGAGTAAGGGTTTCTCCTGCAACCCGTTCCCTTTGTGCTGGATGAACGAACGTCTCTCCATATGCTCAGTTTTGAGAGATAAGTGTGTGTGAAAGCCGTCCTTCACCTAGCTTGAAGGGAACACAAAGTTTCTTTTAATTTGCATATTCCACTCCATACATATAAATGGGGAGGTACAACCTCCAACATGGCTTTACAGTGAAAACGGCAGGCACTTCAAACCGGCACTAGGAAACAGACTGAGAAACCAGTGTAAGGGTTTCTCCTGCAACCCGTTCCCTTTGTGCTGGATGAACGAACGTCTCTCCACATGCTCAGTTCTGAGAGATATGTGTGTGTGAAAGCCGTCCTTCACCTAGCTTGAAGGGAACACAAAGTTTCTTTTCAGTTGCAAACTCCACTCCATACATATATATGGGGAGGTACAAGCTCCAACTCGGTTTTACAGTGAAAAAGGCAGGCACTTCAAACCAGCACTAGGAAACAGACTGAGAAACCAGAGTAAGGGTTTCTCCTGCAACCCGTTCCTTTTGTGCTGGATGAAAGAACGTCTCTCCACATGCTCAGTTCTGAGAGATAAGTGTGTGTGAAAGCCGTCCTTCACATAGCTTGAAGGGAACACAAAGTTTCTTTTCAGTTGCCAACCCCACTCCATACATATATATGGGGTGGAACAAGCTCCAACTCGGTTTTACAGTGAAAACGGCAGGCACTTCAAACCGGCACTAGGAAACAGACTGAGAAACCAGAGTAAGGGTTTCTCCTGCAACCCGTTCCCTTTGTGCTGGATGAACGAACGTCTCTCCACATGCTCAGTTCTGAGAGATAAGTGTGTGTGAAAGCCGTCCTTCACCTAGCTTGAAGGGAACACAAAGTTCCTTTTCAGTTGCAAACTCCACTCCATACATATATATGGGGAGGTACAAGCTCCAACTCGGTTTTACAGTGAAAACGGCAGGCACTTCAAACCGGCACTAGGAAACAGACTGAGAAACCAGAGTAAGGGTTTCTCCTGCAACCCGTTCCCTTTGTGCTGGATGAACGAACGTCTCTCCACATGCTCAGTTCTGAGAGATAAGTGTGTGTGAAAGCCGTCCTTCACCTAGCTTGAAGGGATCACAAAGTTTCTTTTAGGTTGCAAACTCCACTCCATACATATATATGGGGTGGAACAAGCTCCAACTCGGTTTTACAGTGAAAACGGCAGGCACTTCAAACCGGCACTAGGAAACAGACTGAGAAACCAGAGTAATGGTTTCTCCTGCAACACGTTCCTTTTGTGCTGGATGAACGAACGTCTCTCCACATGCTCAGTTCTGAGAGAAAAGTGTGTGTGAAAGCCGTCCTTCACCTAGCTTGAAGGGAACACAAAGTTTCTTTTCAGTTGCAAACTCCACTCCATACATATATATGGGGAGGTACAAGCTCCAACTCGGTTTTACAGTGAAAACGGCAGGCACTTCAAACCGGCACTAGGAAACAGACTGAGAAACCAGAGTAAGGGTTTCTCCTGCAACCCGTTCCCTTTGTGCTGGATGAACGAACGTCTCTCCACATGCTCAGATCTGAGAGATAAGTGTGTGTGAAAGCCGTCCTTCACCTAGCTTGAAGGGAACACAAAGTTTCTTTTCAGTTGCCAACCCCACTCCATACATATATATGGGGTGCAACAAGCTCCAACTCGGTTTTACAGTGAAAACGGCAGGCACTTCAAACCGGCACTAGGAAACAGACTGAGAAACCAGAGTATGGGTTTCTCCTGCCACCCGTTCCCTTTCTGCTGGATGAACGAACGTCTCTCCAAATGCTCAGTTCTGAGAGATAAGTGTGTGTGAAAGCCGTCCTTCACCTAGCTTGAAGGGAACACAAAGTTTCTTTTCAGTTGCAAACTCCACTCCATACATATAAATGGGGAGGTACAAGCTCCAACTCGGTTTTACAGTGAAAAAGGCAGGCACTTCAAACCAGCACTAGGAAACAGACTGAGAAACCAGAGTAAGGGTTTCTCCTGCAACCCGTTCCCTTTGTGCTGGATGAAAGAACGTCTCTCCACATGCTCAGTTCTGAGAGATAAGTGTGTGTGAAAGCCGTCCTTCACCTAGCTTGAAGGGAACACAAAGTTTCTTTTCAGTTGCCAACCCCACTCCATACATATATATGGGGTGGAACAAGCTCCAACTCGGTTTTACAGTGAAAACGGCAGGCACTTCAAACCGGCACTAGGAAACAGACTGAGAAACCAGAGTCAGGGTTTCTCCTGCAACCCGTTCCATTGTGCTGGATGAACGAACGTCTCTCCATATGCTCAGTTCTGAGAGATAAGTGTGTGTGAAAGCCGTCCTTCACCTAGCTTGAAGGGAACACAAAGTTTCTTTTCAGTTGCAAATTCCACTCCATACATATAAATGGAGAGGTACAACCTCCAACACGTTTTTACAGTGAAAACGGCAGGCACTTCAAACCAGCACTAGGAAACAGACTGAGAAACCAGAGTAAGGGTTTCACCTGCAAACCGTTCCCTTTGTGCTGGATGAACGAACGTCTCTCCACATGCTCAGTTCTGAGAGATAAGTGTGTGTGAAAGCCGTCCTTCACCTAGCTTGAAGGGAACACAAAGTTTCTTTTCAGTTGCAAACTCCACTCCATACATATATATGGGGAGGTACAAGCTCAAACTCGGTTTTACAGTGAAAAAGGCAGGCACTTCAAACCAGCACTAGGAAACAGACTGAGAAACCAGAGTAAGGGTTTCTCCTGCAACCCGTTCCATTTGTGCTGGATGAAAGAACGTCTCTCCACATGCTCAGTTCTGAGAGATAAGTGTGTGTGAAAGCCGTCCTTCACCTAGCTTGAAGGGAACACAAAGTTTCTTTTCAGTTGCCAACCCCACTCCATACATATATATGGGGTGGAACAAGCTCCAACTCGGTTTTACAGTGAAAACGGCAAGCACTTCAAACCGGCACTAGGAAACAGACTGAGAAACCAGAGTAAGGGTTTCTCCTGCAACCCGTTCCATTGTGCTGGATGAACGAACGTCTCTCCACATGCTCAGTTCTGAGAGATAAGTGTGTGTGAAAGCCGTCCTTCACCTAGCTTGAAGGGAACACAAATTTTCTTTTAGGTTGCAAACTCCACTCTATACATATTTATGGGTTGGAACAAGCTCCAACTCGGTTTTACAGTGAAAACGGCAGGCACTTCAAACCGGCACTAGGAAACAGACTGAGAAACCAGAGTAATGGTTTCTCCTGCAACCCGTTCCTTTTGTGCTGGATGAACGAACGTCTCTCCACATGCTCAGTTCTGAGAGATAAATGTGTGTGAAAACCGTCCTTCACCTAGCTTGAAGGGAACACAAAGTTTCTTTTCAGTTGCAAACTCCACTCCATACATATATATGGGGAGGTACAAGCTCCAACTCGGTTTTACAGTGAAAACGGCAGGCACTTCAAACCGGCACTAGGAAACAGACTGAGAAACCAGAGTAAGGGTTTCTCCTGCAACCCGTTCCCTTTGTGCTGGATGAACGAACGTCTCTCCACATGCTCAGTTCTGAGAGATAAGTGTGTGTGAAAGCCGTCCTTCACCTAGCTTGAAGGGAACACAAAGTTTCTTTTCAGTTGCCAACCCCACTCCATACATATATATGGGGTGCAACAAGCTCCAACTCGGTTTTACAGTGAAAACGGCAGGCACTTCAAACCGGCACTAGGAAACAGACTGAGAAACCAGAGTATGGGTTTCTCCTGCCACCCGTTCCCTTTCTGCTGGATGAACGAACGTCTCTCCACATGCTCAGTTCTGAGAGATAAGTGTGTGTGAAAGCCGTCCTTCACATAGCTTGAAGGGAACACAAAGTTCCTTTTCAGTTGCAAACTCCACTCCATACATAAATATGGGGAGGTACAAGCTCCAACTCGGTTTTACAGTGAAAACGGCAGGCACTTCAAACCGGCACTAGGAAACAGACTGAGAAACCAGAGTAAGGGTTTCTCCTGCAACCCGTTCCCTTTGTGCTGGATGAACGAACGTCTCTCCACATCCTCTGTTCTGAGAGATAAGTGTGTGTGAAAGCCGTCCTTCACCTAGATTGAAGGGAACACAAAGTTTCTTTTCAGTTGCCAACCCCACTCCATACATATATATGGGGTGGAACAAGGTCCAACTCGGTTTTACAGTGAAAACAGCAGGCACTTCAAACCGGCACTAGGAAACAGACTGAGAAACCAGAGTAAGGGTTTCTCCTGCAACCCGTTCCCTTTGTGCTGGATGAACGAACGTCTCTCCACATGCTCAGTTCTGAGAGATAAGTGTGTGTGAAAGCCGTCCTTCACCTAGCTTGAAGGGAACACAAAGTTCCTTTTCAGTTGCAAACTCCACTCCATACATATATATGGGGAGGTACAAGGTCCAACACGGTTTTACAGTGAAAACGGCAGGCACTTCAAACCGGCACTAGGAAACAGACTGAGAAACCAGAGTAAGGGTTTCTCCTGCAACCCGTTCCCTTTGTGCTGGATGAACGAACGTCTCTCCACATGCTCAGTTCTGAGAGATAAGTGTGTGTGAAAGCCGTCCTTCACATAGCTTGAAGGGAACACAAAGTTTCTTTTAGGTTGCAAACTCCACTCCATACATATATATGGGGTGGAACAAACTCCAACTCGGTTTTACAGTGAAAACGGCATGCACTTCAAACCGGCACTAGGAAACAGACTGAGAAACCAGAGTAAGGGTTTCTCCTGCAACCCGTTCCCTTTGTGCTGGATGAACGAACGTCTCTCCATATGCTCAGTTCTGAGAGATAAGTGTGTGTGAAAGCCGTCCTTCACCTAGCTTGAAGGGAACACAAAGTTTCTTTTCAGTTGCAAATTCCACTCCATACATATAAATGGAGAGGTACAACCTCCAACACGGTTTTACAGTGAAAACGGCAGGCACTTCAAACCAGCACTAGGAAACAGACTGAGAAACCAGAGTAAGGGTTTCACCTGCAACCCGTTCCCTTTGTGCTGGATGAACGAACGTCTCTCCACATGCTCAGTTCTGAGAGATAAGTGTGTGTGAAAGCCGTCCTTCACCTAGCTTGAAGGGAACACAAAGTTTCTTTTCAGTTGCAAACTCCACTCCATACATATATATGGGGAGGTACAAGCTCCAACTCGGTTTTACAGTGAAAAAGGCAGGCACTTCAAACCAGCACTAGGAAACAGACTGAGAAACCAGAGTAAGGGTTTTTCCTGCAACCCGTTCCATTTGTGCTGGATGAAAGAACGTCTCTCCACATGCTCAGTTCTGAGAGATAAGTGTGTGTGAAAGCCGTCCTTCACCTAGCTTGAAGGGAACACAAAGTTTCTTTTCAGTTGCCAACCCCACTCCATACATATATATGGGGTGGAACGAGCTCCAACTCGGTTTTACAGTGAAAACGGCAAGCACTTCAAACCGGCACTAGGAAACAGACTGAGAAACCAGAGTAAGGGTTTCTCCTGCAACCCGTTCCCTTTCTGCTGGATGAACGAACGTCTCTCCACATGCTCAGTTCTGAGAGATAAGTGTGTGTGAAAGCCGTCCTTCACCTAGCTAGAAGGGAACACAAAGTTCCTTTTCAGTTGCAAACTCCACTCCATACATATATATGGGGAGGTACAAGCTCCAACTCGGTTTTACAGTGAAAACGGCAGGCACTTCAAACCGGCACTAGGAAACAGACTGAGAAACCAGAGTAAGGGTTTCTCCTGCAACCCGTTCCCTTTGTGCTGGATGAACGAACGTCTCTCCACATGCTCAGTTCTGAGAGATAAGTGTGTGTGAAAGCCGTCCTTCACCTAGCTTGAAGGGAACACAAAGTTTCTTTTCAGTTGCAAACTCCACTCCAAACATATATATGGGGAGGTACAAGCTCCAACACGGTTTTACAGTGAAAAAGGCAGGCACTTCAAACCAGCACTAGGAAACAGACTGAGAAACCAGAGTAAGGGTTTCTCCTGCAACCAGTTCCCTTTGTGCTGGATGAAAGAACGTCTCTCCACATGCTCAGTTCTGAGAGATAAGTGTGTGTGAAAGCCGTCCTTCACCTAGCTTGAAGGGAACACAAAGTTTCCTTTCAGTTGCAAACTCCACTCCATACATATATATGGGGTGGTACAATCTCCAACTCGGTTTTACAGTGAAAACGGCAGGAACTTCAAACCGGCACTAGGAAACAGATTGAGAAACCAGAGTAAGGGTTTCTCCTGCAACCCGTTCCCTTTGTGCTGGATGAACGAACGTCTCTCCACATGCTCAGTTCTGAGAGATAAGTGTGTGTGAAAGCCGTCCTTCACATAGCTTGAAGGGAACACAAAGTTTCTTTTAGGTTGCAAACTCCACTCCATACATATATATGGGGTGGAACAAACTCCAACTCGGTTTTACAGTGAAAACGGCATGCACTTCAAACCGGCACTAGGAAACAGACTGAGAAACCAGAGTAAGGGTTTCTCCTGCAACCCGTTCCCTTTGTGCTGGATGAACGAACGTCTCTCCATATGCTCAGTTCTGAGAGATAAGTGTGTGTGAAAGCCGTCCTTCACCTAGCTTGAAGGGAACACAAAGTTTCTTTTCAGTTGCAAATTCCACTCCATACATATAAATGGAGAGGTACAACCTCCAACACGGTTTTACAGTGAAAACGGCAGGCACTTCAAACCAGCACTAGGAAACAGACTGAGAAACCAGAGTAAGGGTTTCACCTGCAAACCGTTCCCTTTGTGCTGGATGAACGAACGTCTCTCCACATGCTCAGTTCTGAGAGATAAGTGTGTGTGAAAGCCGTCCTTCACCTAGCTTGAAGGGAACACAAAGTTTCTTTTCAGTTGCAAACTCCACTCCATACATATATATGGGGAGGTACAAGCTCAAACTCGGTTTTACAGTGAAAAAGGCAGGCACTTCAAACCAGCACTAGGAAACAGACTGAGAAACCAGAGTAAGGGTTTCTCCTGCAACCCGTTCCATTTGTGCTGGATGAACGAACGTCTCTCCACATGCTCAGTTCTGAGAGATAAGTGTGTGTGAAAGCCGTCCTTCACCTAGCTTGAAGGGAACACAAAGTTTCTTTTCAGTTGCCAACCCCACTCCATACATATATATGGGGTGGAACAAGCTCCAACTCGGTTTTACAGTGAAAACGGCAGGCACTTCAAACCGGCACTAGGAAACAGACTGAGAAACCAGAGTAAGGGTTTCTCCTGCAACCCGTTCCATTGTGCTGGATGAACGAACGTCTCTCCACATGCTCAGTTCTGAGAGATAAGTGTGTGTGAAAGCCGTCCTTCACCTAGCTTGAAGGGAACACAAATTTTCTTTTAGGTTGCAAACTCCACTCTATACATATATATGGGTTGGAACAAGCTCCAACTCGGTTTTACAGTGAAAACGGCAGGCACTTCAAACCGGCACTAGGAAACAGACTGAGAAACCAGAGTAATGGTTTCTCCTGCAACCCGTTCCTTTTGTGCTGGATGAACGAACGTCTCTCCACATGCTCAGTTCTGAGAGATAAATGTGTGTGAAAACCGTCCTTCACCTAGCTTGAAGGGAACACAAAGTTTCTTTTCAGTTGCAAACTCCACTCCATACATATATATGGGGAGGTACAAGCTCCAACTCGGTTTTACAGTGAAAACGGCAGGCACTTCAAACCGGCACTAGGAAACAGACTGAGAAACCAGAGTAAGGGTTTCTCCTGCAACCCGTTCCCTTTGTGCTGGATGAACGAACGTCTCTCCACATGCTCAGTTCTGAGAGATAAGTGTGTGTGAAAGCCGTCCTTCACCTAGCTTGAAAGGAACACAAAGTTTCTTTTCAGTTGCCAACCCCACTCCATACATATATATGGGGTGCAACAAGCTCCAACTCGGTTTTACAGTGAAAACGGCAGGCACTTCAAACCGGCACTAGGAAACAGACTGAGAAACCAGAGTATGGGTTTCTCCTGCCACCCGTTCCCTTTCTGCTGGATGAACGAACGTCTCTCCAAATGCTCAGTTCTGAGAGATAAGTGTGTGTGAAAGCCGTCCTTCACATAGCTTGAAGGGAACACAAAGTTCCTTTTCAGTTGCAAACTCCACTCCATACATAAATATGGGGAGGTACAAGCTCCAACTCGGTTTTACAGTGAAAACGGCAGGCACTTCAAACCGGCACTAGGAAACAGACTGAGAAACCAGAGTAAGGGTTTCTCCTGCAACCCGTTCCCTTTGTGCTGGATGAACGAACGTCTCTCCACATCCTCTGTTCTGAGAGATAAGTGTGTGTGAAAGCCGTCCTTCACCTAGATTGAAGGGAACACAAAGTTTCTTTTCAGTTGCCAACCCCACTCCATACATATATATGGGGTGGAACAAGGTCCAACTCGGTTTTACAGTGAAAACAGCAGGCACTTCAAACCGGCACTAGGAAACAGACTGAGAAACCAGAGTAAGGGTTTCTCCTGCAACCCGTTCCCTTTGTGCTGGATGAACGAACGTCTCTCCACATGCTCAGTTCTGAGAGATAAGTGTGTGTGAAAGCCGTCCTTCACCTAGCTTGAAGGGAACACAAAGTTCCTTTTCCGTTGCAAACTCCACTCCATACATATATATGGGGAGGTACAAGGTCCAACACGGTTTTACAGTGAAAACGGCAGGCACTTCAAACCGGCACTAGGAAACAGACTGAGAAACCAGAGTAAGGGTTTCTCCTGCAACCCGTTCCCTTTGTGCTGGATGAACGAACGTCTCTCCACATGCTCAGTTCTGAGAGATAAGTGTGTGTGAAAGCCGTCCTTCACATAGCTTGAAGGGAACACAAAGTTTCTTTTAGGTTGCAAACTCCACTCCATACATATATATGGGGTGGAACAAACTCCAACTCGGTTTTACAGTGAAAACGGCATGCACTTCAAACCGGCACTAGGAAACAGACTGAGAAACCAGAGTAAGGGTTTCTCCTGCAACCCGTTCCTTTGTGCTGGATGAACGAACGTCTCTCCATATGCTCAGTTCTGAGAGATAAGTGTGTGTGAAAGCCGTCCTTCACCTAGCTTGAAGGGAACACAAAGTTTCTTTTCAGTTGCAAATTCCACTCCATACATATAAATGGAGAGGTACAACCTCCAACACGGTTTTACAGTGAAAACGGCAGGCACTTCAAACCAGCCCTAGGAAACAGACTGAGAAACCAGAGTAAGGGTTTCACCTGCAACCCGTTCCCTTTGTGCTGGATGAACGAACGTCTCTCCACATGCTCAGTTCTGAGAGATAAGTGTGTGTGAAAGCCGTCCTTCACCTAGCTTGAAGGGAACACAAAGTTTCTTTTCAGTTGCAAACTCCACTCCATACATATATATGGGGAGGTACAAGCTCCAACTCGGTTTTACAGTGAAAAAGGCAGGCACTTCAAACCAGCACTAGGAAACAGACTGAGAAACCAGAGTAAGGGTTTTTCCTGCAACCCGTTCCATTTGTGCTGGATGAAAGAACGTCTCTCCACATGCTCAGTTCTGAGAGATAAGTGTGTGTGAAAGCCGTCCTTCACCTAGCTTGAAGGGAACACAAAGTTTCTTTTCAGTTGCCAACCCCACTCCATACATATATATGGGGTGGAACAAGCTCCAACTCTATTTTACAGTGAAAACGGCAAGCACTTCAAACCGGCACTAGGAAACAGACTGAGAAACCAGAGTAAGGGTTTCTCCTGCAACCCGTTCCCTTTGTGCTGGATGAACGAACGTCTCTCCACATGCTCAGTTCTGAGAGATAAGTGTGTGTGAAAGCCGTCCTTCACCTAGCTTGAAGGGAACACAAAGTTCCTTTTCAGTTGCAAACTCCACTCCATACATATATATGGGGAGGTACAAGCTCCAACACGGTTTTACAGTGAAAACGGCAGGCACTTCAAACCGGCACTAGGAAACAGAGTGAGAAACCAGAGTAAGGGTTTCTCCTGCAACCCGTTCCCTTTGTGCTGGATGAACGAAAGTCTCTCCACATGCTCAGTTCTGAGAGATAAGTGTGTGTGAAAGCCGTCCTTCACATAGCTTGAAGGGAACACAAAGTTTCTTTTCAGTTGCCAACCCCACTCCATACATATATATGGGGTGGAACAAGGTCCAACTCGGTTTTACAGTGAAAACGGCAGGCACTTCAAACCGGCACTAGGAAACAGACTGAGTAACCAGAGTAAGGGTTTCTCCTGCAAACCGTTCCCTTTGTGCTGGATGAACGAACGTCTCTCCACATGCTCAGTTCTGAGAGATAAGTGTGTGTGAAAGCCGTCCTTCACCTAGCTTGAAGGGAACACAAAATTTCTTTTCACTTGCGAACTCCACTCCATACATCTATATGGGGTAGAACAAGCTCCAACTCGGTTTTACAGTGAAAACGGCAGGCACTTCAAACCGGCACTAGGAAACAGACTGAGAAACCAGAGTAAGGGTTTCTCCTGCAACCCGTTCCCTTTGTGCTGGATGAACGAACGTCTCCCCACATGCTCAGTTCTGAGAGATAAGTGTGTGTGAAAGCCGTCCTTCACCTAGCTTGAAGGGAACACAAAGTTTCTTTTCACTTGCAAACCCCACTCCATACATATATATGGGGAGGTACAAGCTCCAACTCGGTTTTACAGTGAAAACGGCAGGGACTTCAAACCGGCACTAGGAAACAGACTGAGAAACCAGAGTAAGGGTTTCTCCTGCAACCCGTTCCCTTTGTGCTGGATGAACGAACGTCTCTCCACATGCTCAGTTCTGAGAGATAAGTGTGTGTGAAAGCCGTCCTTCACCTAGCTTGAAGGGAACACAAAGTTTCTTTTCACTTGCAAACTCCACTCCATACATATATATGGGGAGGTACAAGCTCCAACTCGGTTTTACAGTGAAAACGGCAGGCAATTCAAACCAGCACTAGGAAACAGACTGAGAAACCAGAGTAAGGGTTTCTCCTGCAACCCGTTCCCTTTGTGCTGGATGAACGAACGTCTCTCCACATGCTCAGTTCTGAGAGATAAGTGTGTGTGAAAGCCGTCCTTCACCTAGCTTGAAGGGAACACAAAGTTTCTTTTCAGTTGCCAACTTCACTCCATACATATATATGGGGAGGTACAAGCTCCAACTCGGTTTTACAGTGAAAAAGGCAGGCACTTCAAATCGGCACTAGGATACAGACTGAGAAACCAGAGTAAGGGTTTCTCCTGCAACCCGTTCCCTTTGTGCTGGATGAACGAACGTCTCCCCACATGCTCAGTTCTGAGAGATAAGTGTGTGTGAAAGCCGTCCTTCACCTAGCTTGAAGGGAACACAAAGTTTCTTTTCAGTTGCAAACTCCACTCCATACATATATATGGGGAGGTACAAGCTCCAACTCGGTTTTACAGTGAAAACGGCAGGCACTTCAAACCGGCACTAGGAAACAGACTGAGAAACCAGAGTAAGGGTTTCTCCTGCAACCCGTTCCCTTGGTGCTGGATGAACGAACGTCTCTCCACATGCTCAGTTCTGAGAGGTAAGTGTGTGTGAAAGCCGGCCTTCACCTAGCTTGAAGGGAACACAAAGTTTCTTTTCAGTTGCCAACTCCACTCCATACATATATATGGGGAGGTACAAGCTCCAACTCGGTTTTACAGTGAAAACGGCAGGCACTTCAAACCGGCACTAGGAAACAGACTGAGAAACCAGAGTAAGGGTTTCTCCTGCAACCCGTTCCCTTTGTGCTGGATGAACGAACGTCTCTCCACATGCTCAGTTCTGAGAGATAAGTGTGTGTGAAAGCCGTCCTTCACCTAGCTTGAAGGGAACACAAAGTTTCTTTTCAGTTGCAAACACCTCTCCATACATATATAAGGGGAAGTACAAGCTCCAACTCGGTTTTACAGTGAAAACTGCAGGCACTTCAAACCTGCAGTAGGAAACAGACTGAGAAACCAGAGTAAGGGTTTCCCCTGCAACCCGTTCCCTTTGTGCTGGATGAACGAACGTCTCTCCACATGCTCAGTTCTGAGAGATAAGTGTGTGTGAAAGCCGCCCTTCACCTAGCTTGAAGGGAACACAAAGTTTCTTTTAAGTTGCAAACTCCACTCCATACATATATATGGGGAGGTCCAAGCTTCAATTCGGTTTTACAGTGAAAACGGCAGGTACTTCAGACCGGCACTAGGAAACAGACTGAGAAACCAGAGTAAGGGTTTCTCCTGCAACCCGTTCCCTTTGTGCTGGATGAACGAACGTCTCTCCACTTGCTCAGTTCTGAGAGATATGTGTGTGTGAAAGCCGTCCTTCACCTAGCTTGAAGGGAACACAAAGTTTCTTTTCAGTTGCAAACCCCACTCCATACATATATATGGGGAGTTACAAGCTCCAACTCGGTTTTACAGTGAAAACGGCAGGCACTTCAAACCGGCACTAGGAAACACACTGAGAAACCAGAGTAAGGGTTTCTCCTGCAACCCGTTCCCTTTGTGATGGATGAACGAACGTCTCTCCACATGCTCACTTCTGAGAGATAAGTGTGTGTGAAAGCCGTCCTTCACCTAGCTTGAAGGGAACACAAAGTTTCTTTTCAGTTGCCAACTCCACTCCATACATATATATGGGGAAGTGCAAGCTCAAACTCGGTTTTACAGTGAAAACGGCAGGCACTTCAAACCGGCACTAGGAAACAGACTGAGAAACCAGAGTAAGGGTTTCTCCTGCAACCCGTTCCCTTTGTGCTGGATGAACGAACGTCTCTCCACATGCTCAGTTCTGAGAGATAAGTGTGTGTGAAAGCCGTCCTTCACCTAGCTTGAATTGAAAACAAAGTTTCTTTTCAGTGGCAAACTCCACTCCATACATATATATGGGCAGGTACAAGCTCCAACTGGGTTTTACAGTGAAAACGGCAGGCACATCAAACCGGCACTAGGAAACAGACTGAGAAACCAGAGTAAGGGTTTCTCCTGCAACCCGTTCCCTTTGTGCTGGATGAACGAACGTCTCTCCACATGCTCAGTTCTGAGAGATAAGTGTGTGTGAAAGCCGTCCTTCACCTAGCTTGAAGGGAACACAAAGTTTCTTTTCAGTTGCAAACTCCACTCCATACATATATATGGGGCGGTACAAGCTCCAACTCGGTTTTACAGTGAAAAAGGCAGGCACTTCAAACTGGCACTAGGAAACAGACTGAGAAACCAGAGTCAGGGTTTATCCTGCAACCCGTTCCCTTTGTGCTGGATGAACGAACGTCTCTCCACATGCTCAGTTCTGAGAGATAAGTGTGTGTGAAAGCCGTCCTTCACCTAGCTTGAAGGGAATACAAAGTTTCTTTTCAGTTGCCAACTCCACTCCATACATATATATGGGGAGGTACAAGCTCCAACTCGGTTTTACAGTGAAAATGGCAGGCACTTCAAACCGGCACTAGGAAACAGACTGAGAAACCAGAGTAAGGGTTTCTCCTGCAACCCGTTCCCTTTGTGCTAGATGAACGAACGTCTCTCCACATGCTCAGTTCTGAGAGATAAGTGTGTGTGAAAGCCGTCCTTCACCTAGCTTGAAGGGAACACAAAGTTTCTTTTCAGTTGCCAACTCCACTCCATACAAATATACGGGGAGGTACAAGCTCCAACTCGGTTTTACAGTGAAAACGTCAGGCACTTCAAACCGGCACTAGGAAACAGACAGAGAAACCAGAGTAAGGGTTTCTCCTGCAAACCGTTCCCTTTGTGCTGGATGAACGAACGTCTCTCCATATGCTCAGTTCTGAGAGATAAGTGTGTGTGAAAGCCGTCCTTCACCTAGCTTGAAGGGAAAACAAAGTTTCTTTTCAGTGGCAAACTCCACTCCATACATATATATGGGGAGGTACAAGCTCCAACTGGATTTTACAGTGAAAACGGCAGGCATATCAAACCGGCACTAGGAAACAGACTGAGAAACCAGAGTAAGGGTTTCTCCTGCAACCCGTTCCCTTTGTGCTGGATGAACGAACGTCTCTCCACATGCTCAGTTCTGAGAGATAAGTGGGTGTGAAAGCCGTCCTTCACCTAGCTTGAAGGGAATACAAAGTTTCTTTTCAGTTGCAAACTTCACTCCATACATATATATGGGGAGGTACAAGCTCCAACTCGGTTTTACAGTGAAAACGGCAGGCACTTCAAACCGGCACTAGGAAACAGACTGAGAAACCAGAGTAAGGGTTTCTCCTGCAACCCGTTCCCTTTGTGCTGGATGAACGAACGTCTCTCCACATGCTCAGTTCTGAGAGAAAAGAGTGTGTGAAAGCCGTCCTTCACCTAGCTTGAAGGGAACACAAAGTTTCTTTTCAGTTGCCAACTCCACTCCATACAAATATATGGGGAGGTACAAGCACCAACTCGGTTTTACAGTGAAAACGGCAGGCACTTCAAACCGGCACTAGGAAACAGACTGAGAAACCAGAGTAAGGGTTTCTCCTGCAACCCGTTCCCTTTGTGCTGGATGAACGAACGTCTCTCCACATGCTCAGTTCTGAGAGATAAGTGTGTGTGAAAGCCGTCCTTCACCTAGCTTGAATTGAAAACAAAGTTTCTTTTCAGTGGCAAACTCCACTCCATACATATATATGGGCAGGTACAAGCTCCAACTGGGTTTTACAGTGAAAACGGCAGGCACATCAAACCGGCACTAGGAAACAGACTGAGAAACCAGAGTAAGGGTTTCTCCTGCAACCCGTTCCCTTTGTGCTGGATGAACGAACGTCTCTCCACATGCTCAGTTCTGAGAGATAAGTGTGTGTGAAAGCCGTCCTTCACCTAGCTTGAAGGGAACACAAAGTTTCTTTTCAGTTGCAAACTCCACTCCATACATATATATGGGGCGGTACAAGCTCCAACTCGGTTTTACAGTGAAAAAGGCAGGCACTTCAAACTGGCACTAGGAAACAGACTGAGAAACCAGAGTCAGGGTTTATCCTGCAACCCGTTCCCTTTGTGCTGGATGAACGAACGTCTCTCCACATGCTCAGTTCTGAGAGATAAGTGTGTGTGAAAGCCGTCCTTCACCTAGCTTGAAGGGAATACAAAGTTTCTTTTCAGTTGCCAACTCCACTCCATACATATATATGGGGAGGTACAAGCTCCAACTCGGTTTTACAGTGAAAATGGCAGGCACTTCAAACCGGCACTAGGAAACAGACTGAGAAACCAGAGTAAGGGTTTCTCCTGCAACCCGTTCCCTTTGTGCTAGATGAACGAACGTCTCTCCACATGCTCAGTTCTGAGAGATAAGTGTGTGTGAAAGCCGTCCTTCACCTAGCTTGAAGGGAACACAAAGTTTCTTTTCAGTTGCCAACTCCACTCCATACAAATATACGGGGAGGTACAAGCTCCAACTCGGTTTTACAGTGAAAACGTCAGGCACTTCAAACCGGCACTAGGAAACAGACAGAGAAACCAGAGTAAGGGTTTCTCCTGCAAACCGTTCCCTTTGTGCTGGATGAACGAACGTCTCTCCATATGCTCAGTTCTGAGAGATAAGTGTGTGTGAAAGCCGTCCTTCACCTAGCTTGAAGGGAAAACAAAGTTTCTTTTCAGTGGCAAACTCCACTCCATACATATATATGGGGAGGTACAAGCTCCAACTGGATTTTACAGTGAAAACGGCAGGCATATCAAACCGGCACTAGGAAACAGACTGAGAAACCAGAGTAAGGGTTTCTCCTGCAACCCGTTCCCTTTGTGCTGGATGAACGAACGTCTCTCCACATGCTCAGTTCTGAGAGATAAGTGGGTGTGAAAGCCGTCCTTCACCTAGCTTGAAGGGAATACAAAGTTTCTTTTCAGTTGCAAACTTCACTCCATACATATATATGGGGAGGTACAAGCTCCAACTCGGTTTTACAGTGAAAACGGCAGGCACTTCAAACCGGCACTAGGAAACAGACTGAGAAACCAGAGTAAGGGTTTCTCCTGCAACCCGTTCCCTTTGTGCTGGATGAACGAACGTCTCTCCACATGCTCAGTTCTGAGAGAAAAGTGTGTGTGAAAGCCGTCCTTCACCTAGCTTGAAGGGAACACAAAGTTTCTTTTCAGTTGCCAACTCCACTCCATACAAATATATGGGGAGGTACAAGCACCAACTCGGTTTTACAGTGAAAACGGCAGGCACTTCAAACCGGCACTAGGAAACAGACTGAGAAACCAGAGTAAGGGTTTCTCCTGCAACCCGTTCCCTTTGTGCTGGATGAACGAACGTCTCTCCACATGCTCAGTTCTGAGAGATAAGTGTGTGTGAAAGCCGTCTTTCACCTAGCTTGAAGGGAACACAAAGTTTCCTTTCAGTTGCAAACTCCACTCCATACATATATATGGGGTGGTACAATCTCCAACTCGGTTTTACAGTGAAAACGGCAGGAACTTCAAACCGGCACTAGGAAACAGATTGAGAAACCAGAGTAAGGGTTTCTCCTGCAACCCGTTCCCTTTGTGCTGGATGAACGAACGTCTCTCCACATGCTCAGTTCTGAGAGATAAGTGTGTGTGAAAGCCGTCCTTCACCTAGCTTGAAGGGAACACAAAGTTTCTTTTCAGTTGCAAACTCCACTCCATACATATATATGGGGAGGTACAAGCTCCAACTCGGTTTTACAGTGAAAAAGGCAGGCACTTCAAACCAGCACTAGGAAACAGACAGAGAAACCAGAGTAAGGGTTGCTCCTGCAACCCGTTCCCTTTGTGCTGGATGAAAGAACGTCTCTCCACATGCTCAGTTCTGAGAGATAAGTGTGTGTGAAACCCGTCCTTCACCTAGCTTGAAGGGAACACAAAGTTTCTTTTCATTTGTCAACCCCACTCCATACATATTTATGGGGTGGAACAAGCTCCAACTCGGTTTTACAGTGAAAACGGCATGCACTTCAAACCGGCACTAGGAAACAGACTGAGAAACCAGAGTAAGGGTTTCTCCTGCAACCCGTTCCCTTTGTGCTGGATGAACGAACGTCTCTCCATATGCTCAGTTCTGAGAGATAAGTGTGTGTGAAAGCCGTCCTTCACCTAGCTTGAAGGGAACACAAAGTTTCTTTTCAGTTGCAAATTCCACTCCATACATATAAATGGAGAGGTACAACCTCCAACACGGTTTTACAGTGAAAACGGCAGGCACTTCAAACCAGCACTAGGAAACAGACTGAGAAACCAGAGTAAGGGTTTCACCTGCAAACCGTTCCCTTTGTGCTGGATGAACGAACGTCTCTCCACATGCTCAGTTCTGAGAGATAAGTGTGTGTGAAAGCCGTCCTTCACCTAGCTTGAAGGGAACACAAAGTTTCTTTTCAGTTGCAAACTCCACTCCATACATATATATGGGGAGGTACAAGCTCAAACTCGGTTTTACAGTGAAAAAGGCAGGCACTTCAAACCAGCACTAGGAAACAGACTGAGAAACCAGAGTAAGGGTTTCTCCTGCAACCCGTTCCATTTGTGCTGGATGAACGAACGTCTCTCCACATGCTCAGTTCTGAGAGATAAGTGTGTGTGAAAGCCGTCCTTCACCTAGCTTGAAGGGAACACAAAGTTTCTTTTCAGTTGCCAACCCCACTCCATACATATATATGGGGTGGAACAAGCTCCAACTCGGTTTTACAGTGAAAACGGCAGGCACTTCAAACCGGCACTAGGAAACAGACTGAGAAACCAGAGTAAGGGTTTCTCCTGCAACCCGTTCCATTGTGCTGGATGAACGAACGTCTCTCCACATGCTCAGTTCTGAGAGATAAGTGTGTGTGAAAGCCGTCCTTCACCTAGCTTGAAGGGAACACAAATTTTCTTTTAGGTTGCAAACTCCACTCTATACATATATATGGGTTGGAACAAGCTCCAACTCGGTTTTACAGTGAAAACGGCAGGCACTTCAAACCGGCACTAGGAAACAGACTGAGAAACCAGAGTAATGGTTTCTCCTGCAACCCGTTCCTTTTGTGCTGGATGAACGAACGTCTCTCCACATGCTCAGTTCTGAGAGATAAATGTGTGTGAAAACCGTCCTTCACCTAGCTTGAAGGGAACACAACGTTTCTTTTCAGTTGCAAACTCCACTCCATACATATATATGGGGAGGTACAAGCTCCAACTCGGTTTTACAGTGAAAACGGCAGGCACTTCAAACCGGCACTAGGAAACAGACTGAGAAACCAGAGTAAGGGTTTCTCCTGCAACCCGTTCCCTTTGTGCTGGATGAACGAACGTCTCTCCACATGCTCAGTTCTGAGAGATAAGTGTGTGTGAAAGCCGTCCTTCACCTAGCTTGAAAGGAACACAAAGTTTCTTTTCAGTTGCCAACCCCACTCCATACATATATATGGGGTGCAACAAGCTCCAACTCGGTTTTACAGTGAAAACGGCAGGCACTTCAAACCGGCACTAGGAAACAGACTGAGAAACCAGAGTATGGGTTTCTCCTGCCACCCGTTCCCTTTCTGCTGGATGAACGAACGTCTCTCCAAATGCTCAGTTCTGAGAGATAAGTGTGTGTGAAAGCCGTCCTTCACATAGCTTGAAGGGAACACAAAGTTCCTTTTCAGTTGCAAACTCCACTCCATACATAAATATGGGGAGGTACAAGCTCCAACTCGGTTTTACAGTGAAAACGGCAGGCACTTCAAACCGGCACTAGGAAACAGACTGAGAAACCAGAGTAAGGGTTTCTCCTGCAACCCGTTCCCTTTGTGCTGGATGAACGAACGTCTCTCCACATCTTCTGTTCTGAGAGATAAGTGTGTGTGAAAGCCGTCCTTCACCTAGATTGAAGGGAACACAAAGTTTCTTTTCAGTTGCCAACCCCACTCCATACATATATATGGGGTGGAACAAGGTCCAACTCGGTTTTACAGTGAAAACAGCAGGCACTTCAAACCGGCACTAGGAAACAGACTGAGAAACCAGAGTAAGGGTTTCTCCTGCAACCCGTTCCCTTTGTGCTGGATGAACGAACGTCTCTCCACATGCTCAGTTCTGAGAGATAAGTGTGTGTGAAAGCCGTCCTTCACCTAGCTTGAAGGGAACACAAAGTTCCTTTTCCGTTGCAAACTCCACTCCATACATATATATGGGGAGGTACAAGGTCCAACACGGTTTTACAGTGAAAACGGCAGGCACTTCAAACCGGCACTAGGAAACAGACTGAGAAACCAGAGTAAGGGTTTCTCCTGCAACCCGTTCCCTTTGTGCTGGATGAACGAACGTCTCTCCACATGCTCAGTTCTGAGAGATAAGTGTGTGTGAAAGCCGTCCTTCACATAGCTTGAAGGGAACACAAAGTTTCTTTTAGGTTGCAAACTCCACTCCATACATATATATGGGGTGGAACAAACTCCAACTCGGTTTTACAGTGAAAACGGCATGCACTTCAAACCGGCACTAGGAAACAGACTGAGAAACCAGAGTAAGGGTTTCTCCTGCAACCCGTTCCTTTGTGCTGGATGAACGAACGTCTCTCCATATGCTCAGTTCTGAGAGATAAGTGTGTGTGAAAGCCGTCCTTCACCTAGCTTGAAGGGAACACAAAGTTTCTTTTCAGTTGCAAATTCCACTCCATACATATAAATGGAGAGGTACAACCTCCAACACGGTTTTACAGTGAAAACGGCAGGCACTTCAAACCAGCCCTAGGAAACAGACTGAGAAACCAGAGTAAGGGTTTCACCTGCAACCCGTTCCCTTTGTGCTGGATGAACGAACGTCTCTCCACATGCTCAGTTCTGAGAGATAAGTGTGTGTGAAAGCCGTCCTTCACCTAGCTTGAAGGGAACACAAAGTTTCTTTTCAGTTGCAAACTCCACTCCATACATATATATGGGGAGGTACAAGCTCCAACTCGGTTTTACAGTGAAAAAGGCAGGCACTTCAAACCAGCACTAGGAAACAGACTGAGAAACCAGAGTAAGGGTTTTTCCTGCAACCCGTTCCATTTGTGCTGGATGAAAGAACGTCTCTCCACATGCTCAGTTCTGAGAGATAAGTGTGTGTGAAAGCCGTCCTTCACCTAGCTTGAAGGGAACACAAAGTTTCTTTTCAGTTGCCAACCCCACTCCATACATATATATGGGGTGGAACAAGCTCCAACTCGATTTTACAGTGAAAACGGCAAGCACTTCAAACCGGCACTAGGAAACAGACTGAGAAACCAGAGTAAGGGTTTCTCCTGCAACCCGTTCCCTTTGTGCTGGATGAACGAACGTCTCTCCACATGCTCAGTTCTGAGAGATAAGTGTGTGTGAAAGCCGTCCTTCACCTAGCTTGAAGGGAACACAAAGTTCCTTTTCAGTTGCAAACTCCACTCCATACATATATATGGGGAGGTACAAGCTCCAACACGGTTTTACAGTGAAAACGGCAGGCACTTCAAACCGGCACTAGGAAACAGAGTGAGAAACCAGAGTAAGGGTTTCTCCTGCAACCCGTTCCCTTTGTGCTGGATGAACGAAAGTCTCTCCACATGCTCAGTTCTGAGAGATAAGTGTGTGTGAAAGCCGTCCTTCACATAGCTTGAAGGGAACACAAAGTTTCTTTTCAGTTGCCAACCCCACTCCATACATATATATGGGGTGGAACAAGGTCCAACTCGGTTTTACAGTGAAAACGGCAGGCACTTCAAACCGGCACTAGGAAACAGACTGAGTAACCAGAGTAAGGGTTTCTCCTGCAAACCGTTCCCTTTGTGCTGGATGAACGAACGTCTCTCCACATGCTCAGTTCTGAGAGATAAGTGTGTGTGAAAGCCGTCCTTCACCTAGCTTGAAGGGAACACAAAATTTCTTTTCACTTGCGAACTCCACTCCATACATCTATATGGGGTAGAACAAGCTCCAACTCGGTTTTACAGTGAAAACGGCAGGCACTTCAAACCGGCACTAGGAAACAGACTGAGAAACCAGAGTAAGGGTTTCTCCTGCAACCCGTTCCCTTTGTGCTGGATGAACGAACGTCTCCCCACATGCTCAGTTCTGAGAGATAAGTGTGTGTGAAAGCCGTCCTTCACCTAGCTTGAAGGGAACACAAAGTTTCTTTTCACTTGCAAACCCCACTCCATACATATATATGGGGAGGTACAAGCTCCAACTCGGTTTTACAGTGAAAACGGCAGGGACTTCAAACCGGCACTAGGAAACAGACTGAGAAACCAGAGTAAGGGTTTCTCCTGCAACCCGTTCCCTTTGTGCTGGATGAACGAACGTCTCTCCACATGCTCAGTTCTGAGAGATAAGTGTGTGTGAAAGCCGTCCTTCACCTAGCTTGAAGGGAACACAAAGTTTCTTTTCACTTGCAAACTCCACTCCATACATATATATGGGGAGGTACAAGCTCCAACTCGGTTTTACAGTGAAAACGGCAGGCAATTCAAACCAGCACTAGGAAACAGACTGAGAAACCAGAGTAAGGGTTTCTCCTGCAACCCGTTCCCTTTGTGCTGGATGAACGAACGTCTCTCCACATGCTCAGTTCTGAGAGATAAGTGTGTGTGAAAGCCGTCCTTCACCTAGCTTGAAGGGAACACAAAGTTTCTTTTCAGTTGCCAACTTCACTCCATACATATATATGGGGAGGTACAAGCTCCAACTCGGTTTTACAGTGAAAAAGGCAGGCACTTCAAATCGGCACTAGGATACAGACTGAGAAACCAGAGTAAGGGTTTCTCCTGCAACCCGTTCCCTTTGTGCTGGATGAACGAACGTCTCCCCACATGCTCAGTTCTGAGAGATAAGTGTGTGTGAAAGCCGTCCTTCACCTAGCTTGAAGGGAACACAAAGTTTCTTTTCAGTTGCAAACTCCACTCCATACATATATATGGGGAGGTACAAGCTCCAACTCGGTTTTACAGTGAAAACGGCAGGCACTTCAAACCGGCACTAGGAAACAGACTGAGAAACCAGAGTAAGGGTTTCTCCTGCAACCCGTTCCCTTGGTGCTGGATGAACGAACGTCTCTCCACATGCTCAGTTCTGAGAGGTAAGTGTGTGTGAAAGCCGGCCTTCACCTAGCTTGAAGGGAACACAAAGTTTCTTTTCAGTTGCCAACTCCACTCCATACATATATATGGGGAGGTACAAGCTCCAACTCGGTTTTACAGTGAAAACGGCAGGCACTTCAAACCGGCACTAGGAAACAGACTGAGAAACCAGAGTAAGGGTTTCTCCTGCAACCCGTTCCCTTTGTGCTGGATGAACGAACGTCTCTCCACATGCTCAGTTCTGAGAGATAAGTGTGTGTGAAAGCCGTCCTTCACCTAGCTTGAAGGGAACACAAAGTTTCTTTTCAGTTGCAAACACCTCTCCATACATATATAAGGGGAAGTACAAGCTCCAACTCGGTTTTACAGTGAAAACTGCAGGCACTTCAAACCTGCAGTAGGAAACAGACTGAGAAACCAGAGTAAGGGTTTCCCCTGCAACCCGTTCCCTTTGTGCTGGATGAACGAACGTCTCTCCACATGCTCAGTTCTGAGAGATAAGTGTGTGTGAAAGCCGCCCTTCACCTAGCTTGAAGGGAACAGAAAGTTTCTTTTAAGTTGCAAACTCCACTCCATACATATATATGGGGAGGTCCAAGCTTCAATTCGGTTTTACAGTGAAAACGGCAGGTACTTCAGACCGGCACTAGGAAACAGACTGAGAAACCAGAGTAAGGGTTTCTCCTGCAACCCGTTCCCTTTGTGCTGGATGAACGAACGTCTCTCCACTTGCTCAGTTCTGAGAGATATGTGTGTGTGAAAGCCGTCCTTCACCTAGCTTGAAGGGAACACAAAGTTTCTTTTCAGTTGCAAACCCCACTCCATACATATATATGGGGAGTTACAAGCTCCAACTCGGTTTTACAGTGAAAACGGCAGGCACTTCAAACCGGCACTAGGAAACACACTGAGAAACCAGAGTAAGGGTTTCTCCTGCAACCCGTTCCCTTTGTGATGGATGAACGAACGTCTCTCCACATGCTCACTTCTGAGAGATAAGTGTGTGTGAAAGCCGTCCTTCACCTAGCTTGAAGGGAACACAAAGTTTCTTTTCAGTTGCCAACTCCACTCCATACATATATATGGGGAAGTGCAAGCTCAAACTCGGTTTTACAGTGAAAACGGCAGGCACTTCAAACCGGCACTAGGAAACAGACTGAGAAACCAGAGTAAGGGTTTCTCCTGCAACCCGTTCCCTTTGTGCTGGATGAACGAACGTCTCTCCACATGCTCAGTTCTGAGAGATAAGTGTGTGTGAAAGCCGTCCTTCACCTAGCTTGAATTGAAAACAAAGTTTCTTTTCAGTGGCAAACTCCACTCCATACATATATATGGGCAGGTACAAGCTCCAACTGGGTTTTACAGTGAAAACGGCAGGCACATCAAACCGGCACTAGGAAACAGACTGAGAAACCAGAGTAAGGGTTTCTCCTGCAACCCGTTCCCTTTGTGCTGGATGAACGAACGTCTCTCCACATGCTCAGTTCTGAGAGATAAGTGTGTGTGAAAGCCGTCCTTCACCTAGCTTGAAGGGAACACAAAGTTTCTTTTCAGTTGCAAACTCCACTCCATACATATATATGGGGCGGTACAAGCTCCAACTCGGTTTTACAGTGAAAAAGGCAGGCACTTCAAACTGGCACTAGGAAACAGACTGAGAAACCAGAGTCAGGGTTTATCCTGCAACCCGTTCCCTTTGTGCTGGATGAACGAACGTCTCTCCACATGCTCAGTTCTGAGAGATAAGTGTGTGTGAAAGCCGTCCTTCACCTAGCTTGAAGGGAATACAAAGTTTCTTTTCAGTTGCCAACTCCACTCCATACATATATATGGGGAGGTACAAGCTCCAACTCGGTTTTACAGTGAAAATGGCAGGCACTTCAAACCGGCACTAGGAAACAGACTGAGAAACCAGAGTAAGGGTTTCTCCTGCAACCCGTTCCCTTTGTGCTAGATGAACGAACGTCTCTCCACATGCTCAGTTCTGAGAGATAAGTGTGTGTGAAAGCCGTCCTTCACCTAGCTTGAAGGGAACACAAAGTTTCTTTTCAGTTGCCAACTCCACTCCATACAAATATACGGGGAGGTACAAGCTCCAACTCGGTTTTACAGTGAAAACGTCAGGCACTTCAAACCGGCACTAGGAAACAGACAGAGAAACCAGAGTAAGGGTTTCTCCTGCAAACCGTTCCCTTTGTGCTGGATGAACGAACGTCTCTCCATATGCTCAGTTCTGAGAGATAAGTGTGTGTGAAAGCCGTCCTTCACCTAGCTTGAAGGGAAAACAAAGTTTCTTTTCAGTGGCAAACTCCACTCCATACATATATATGGGGAGGTACAAGCTCCAACTGGATTTTACAGTGAAAACGGCAGGCATATCAAACCGGCACTAGGAAACAGACTGAGAAACCAGAGTAAGGGTTTCTCCTGCAACCCGTTCCCTTTGTGCTGGATGAACGAACGTCTCTCCACATGCTCAGTTCTGAGAGATAAGTGGGTGTGAAAGCCGTCCTTCACCTAGCTTGAAGGGAATACAAAGTTTCTTTTCAGTTGCAAACTTCACTCCATACATATATATGGGGAGGTACAAGCTCCAACTCGGTTTTACAGTGAAAACGGCAGGCACTTCAAACCGGCACTAGGAAACAGACTGAGAAACCAGAGTAAGGGTTTCTCCTGCAACCCGTTCCCTTTGTGCTGGATGAACGAACGTCTCTCCACATGCTCAGTTCTGAGAGAAAAGTGTGTGTGAAAGCCGTCCTTCACCTAGCTTGAAGGGAACACAAAGTTTCTTTTCAGTTGCCAACTCCACTCCATACAAATATATGGGGAGGTACAAGCACCAACTCGGTTTTACAGTGAAAACGGCAGGCACTTCAAACCGGCACTAGGAAACAGACTGAGAAACCAGAGTAAGGGTTTCTCCTGCAACCCGTTCCCTTTGTGCTGGATGAACGAACGTCTCTCCACATGCTCAGTTCTGAGAGATAAGTGTGTGTGAAAGCCGTCCTTCACCTAGCTTGAATTGAAAACAAAGTTTCTTTTCAGTGGCAAACTCCACTCCATACATATATATGGGCAGGTACAAGCTCCAACTGGGTTTTACAGTGAAAACGGCAGGCACATCAAACCGGCACTAGGAAACAGACTGAGAAACCAGAGTAAGGGTTTCTCCTGCAACCCGTTCCCTTTGTGCTGGATGAACGAACGTCTCTCCACATGCTCAGTTCTGAGAGATAAGTGTGTGTGAAAGCCGTCCTTCACCTAGCTTGAAGGGAACACAAAGTTTCTTTTCAGTTGCAAACTCCACTCCATACATATATATGGGGCGGTACAAGCTCCAACTCGGTTTTACAGTGAAAAAGGCAGGCACTTCAAACTGGCACTAGGAAACAGACTGAGAAACCAGAGTCAGGGTTTATCCTGCAACCCGTTCCCTTTGTGCTGGATGAACGAACGTCTCTCCACATGCTCAGTTCTGAGAGATAAGTGTGTGTGAAAGCCGTCCTTCACCTAGCTTGAAGGGAATACAAAGTTTCTTTTCAGTTGCCAACTCCACTCCATACATATATATGGGGAGGTACAAGCTCCAACTCGGTTTTACAGTGAAAATGGCAGGCACTTCAAACCGGCACTAGGAAACAGACTGAGAAACCAGAGTAAGGGTTTCTCCTGCAACCCGTTCCCTTTGTGCTAGATGAACGAACGTCTCTCCACATGCTCAGTTCTGAGAGATAAGTGTGTGTGAAAGCCGTCCTTCACCTAGCTTGAAGGGAACACAAAGTTTCTTTTCAGTTGCCAACTCCACTCCATACAAATATACGGGGAGGTACAAGCTCCAACTCGGTTTTACAGTGAAAACGTCAGGCACTTCAAACCGGCACTAGGAAACAGACAGAGAAACCAGAGTAAGGGTTTCTCCTGCAAACCGTTCCCTTTGTGCTGGATGAACGAACGTCTCTCCATATGCTCAGTTCTGAGAGATAAGTGTGTGTGAAAGCCGTCCTTCACCTAGCTTGAAGGGAAAACAAAGTTTCTTTTCAGTGGCAAACTCCACTCCATACATATATATGGGGAGGTACAAGCTCCAACTGGATTTTACAGTGAAAACGGCAGGCATATCAAACCGGCACTAGGAAACAGACTGAGAAACCAGAGTAAGGGTTTCTCCTGCAACCCGTTCCCTTTGTGCTGGATGAACGAACGTCTCTCCACATGCTCAGTTCTGAGAGATAAGTGGGTGTGAAAGCCGTCCTTCACCTAGCTTGAAGGGAATACAAAGTTTCTTTTCAGTTGCAAACTTCACTCCATACATATATATGGGGAGGTACAAGCTCCAACTCGGTTTTACAGTGAAAACGGCAGGCACTTCAAACCGGCACTAGGAAACAGACTGAGAAACCAGAGTAAGGGTTTCTCCTGCAACCCGTTCCCTTTGTGCTGGATGAACGAACGTCTCTCCACATGCTCAGTTCTGAGAGAAAAGTGTGTGTGAAAGCCGTCCTTCACCTAGCTTGAAGGGAACACAAAGTTTCTTTTCAGTTGCCAACTCCACTCCATACAAATATATGGGGAGGTACAAGCACCAACTCGGTTTTACAGTGAAAACGGCAGGCACTTCAAACCGGCACTAGGAAACAGACTGAGAAACCAGAGTAAGGGTTTCTCCTGCAACCCGTTCCCTTTGTGCTGGATGAACGAACGTCTCTCCACATGCTCAGTTCTGAGAGATAAGTGTGTGTGAAAGCCGTCTTTCACCTAGCTTGAAGGGAACACAAAGTTTCCTTTCAGTTGCAAACTCCACTCCATACATATATATGGGGTGGTACAATCTCCAACTCGGTTTTACAGTGAAAACGGCAGGAACTTCAAACCGGCACTAGGAAACAGATTGAGAAACCAGAGTAAGGGTTTCTCCTGCAACCCGTTCCCTTTGTGCTGGATGAACGAACGTCTCTCCACATGCTCAGTTCTGAGAGATAAGTGTGTGTGAAAGCCGTCCTTCACCTAGCTTGAAGGGAACACAAAGTTTCTTTTCAGTTGCAAACTCCACTCCATACATATATATGGGGAGGTACAAGCTCCAACTCGGTTTTACAGTGAAAAAGGCAGGCACTTCAAACCAGCACTAGGAAACAGACAGAGAAACCAGAGTAAGGGTTGCTCCTGCAACCCGTTCCCTTTGTGCTGGATGAAAGAACGTCTCTCCACATGCTCAGTTCTGAGAGATAAGTGTGTGTGAAACCCGTCCTTCACCTAGCTTGAAGGGAACACAAAGTTTCTTTTCATTTGTCAACCCCACTCCATACATATTTATGGGGTGGAACAAGCTCCAACTCGGTTTTACAGTGAAAACAGCAGGCACTTCAAACCGGCACAAGGAAACAGACTGAGAAACCAGAGTAAGGGTTTCTCCTGCAACCCGTTCCCTTTGTGCTGGATGAACGAACGTCTCTCCACATGCTCAGTTCTGAGAGATAAGTGTGTGTGAAAGCCGTCCTTCCCCTAGCTTGAAGGAAACACAAAGTCCCATTTCAGTTGCAAAATCCACTCCATACATATATATGGGGAGGTACAAGATCCAACTCGGTTTTACAGTGAAAAAGGCAGGCACTTCAAACCGGCACTAGGAAACAGACTGAGAAACCAGAGTAAGGGTTTCTCCTGCAACCCGTTCCCTTTGTGCTGGATGAACGAACGTCTCTCCACATGCTCAGTTCTGAGAGATAAGTGTGTGTGAAAGCCGTCCTTCACCTAGCTTGAAGGGAACACAAAGTTTCTTTTCAGTAGCCAACTCCACTCCATACATATATATGGGTTGAAAGAAGCTCCAACTCGGTTTTACAGTGAAAACGGCAGGCACTTCAAACCGGCACTAGGAAACAGACTGAGAAACCAGAGTAAGGGTTTCTCCTGCAACCCGTTCCCTTTGTGCTGGATGAACGAACGTCTCTCCACATGCTCAGTTCTGAGAGATAAGTGTGTGTGAAAGCCGTCCTTCACCTAGCTTGAAGGGAACACAAAGTTTCTTTTCAGTTGCAAACTCCACTCCATACATATATATAGGGAGTTACAAGCTCCAACTCGGTTTTACAGTGAAAACGGCAGGCACTTCAAACCGGCACTAGGAAACAGACTGAGAAACCAGAGTAAGGGTTTCTCCTGCAACCCGTTCCCTTTGTGCTGGATGAACGAACGTCTCTCCACATGCTCAGTTCTGAGAGATAAGTGTGTGTGAAAGCCGTCCTTCACCTAGCTTGAATTGAAAACAAAGTTTCTTTTCAGTGGCAAACTCCACTCCATACATATATATGGGCAGGTACAAGCTCCAACTGGGTTTTACAGTGAAAACGGCAGGCACATCAAACCGGCACTAGGAAACAGACTGAGAAACCAGAGTAAGGGTTTCTCCTGCAACCCGTTCCCTTTGTGCTGGATGAACGAACGTCTCTCCACATGCTCAGTTCTGAGAGATAAGTGTGTGTGAAAGCCGTCCTTCACCTAGCTTGAAGGGAACACAAAGTTTCTTTTCAGTTGCAAACTCCACTCCATACATATATATGGGGCGGTACAAGCTCCAACTCGGTTTTACAGTGAAAAAGGCAGGCACTTCAAACTGGCACTAGGAAACAGACTGAGAAACCAGAGTCAGGGTTTATCCTGCAACCCGTTCCCTTTGTGCTGGATGAACGAACGTCTCTCCACATGCTCAGTTCTGAGAGATAAGTGTGTGTGAAAGCCGTCCTTCACCTAGCTTGAAGGGAATACAAAGTTTCTTTTCAGTTGCCAACTCCACTCCATACATATATATGGGGAGGTACAAGCTCCAACTCGGTTTTACAGTGAAAATGGCAGGCACTTCAAACCGGCACTAGGAAACAGACTGAGAAACCAGAGTAAGGGTTTCTCCTGCAACCCGTTCCCTTTGTGCTAGATGAACGAACGTCTCTCCACATGCTCAGTTCTGAGAGATAAGTGTGTGTGAAAGCCGTCCTTCACCTAGCTTGAAGGGAACACAAAGTTTCTTTTCAGTTGCCAACTCCACTCCATACATAAATATGGGGAGGTACAAGCTCCAACTCGGTTTTACAGTGAAAACGGCAGGCACTTCAAACCGGCACTAGGAAACATACTGAGAAACCAGAGTAAGGGTTTCTCCTGCAACCCGTTCCCTTTGTGCTGGATGAACGAACGTCTCTCCATATGCTCAGTTCTGAGAGATAAGTGTGTGTGAAAGCCGTCCTTCACCTAGCTTGAAGGGAAAACAAAGTTTCTTTTCAGTGGCAAACTCCACTCCATACATATATATGGGGAGGTACAAGCTCCAACTGGATTTTACAGTGAAAACGGCAGGCATATCAAACCGGCACTAGGAAACAGACTGAGAAACCAGAGTAAGGGTTTCTCCTGCAACCCGTTCCCTTTGTGCTGGATGAACGAACGTCTCTCCACATGCTCAGTTCTGAGAGATAAGTGGGTGTGAAAGCCGTCCTTCACCTAGCTTGAAGGGAATACAAAGTTTCTTTTCAGTTGCAAACTTCACTCCATACATATATATGGGGAGGTACAAGCTCCAACTCGGTTTTACAGTGAAAACGGCAGGCACTTCAAACCGGCACTAGGAAACAGACTGAGAAACCAGAGTAAGGGTTTCTCCTGCAACCCGTTCCCTTTGTTCTGGACGAACGAACGTCTCTCCACATGCTCAGTTCTGAGAGATAAGTGTGTGTGAAAGCCGTCCTTCACCTAGCTTGAAGGGAACACAAAGTTTCTTTTCAGTTGCCAACTCCACTCCATACAAATATATGGGGAGGTACAAGCACCAACTCGGTTTTACAGTGAAAACGGCAGGCACTTCAAACCGGCACTAGGAAACAGACTGAGAAACCAGAGTAAGGGTTTCTCCTGCAACCCGTTCCCTTTGTGCTGGATGAACGAACGTCTCTCCACATGCTCAGTTCTGAGAGATAAGTGTGTGTGAAAGCCGTCCTTCACCTAGCTTGAAGGGAACACAAAGTTTCTTTTCAGTTGCCAACTCCACTCCATACAAATATACGGGGAGGTACAAGCTCCAACTCGGTTTTACAGTGAAAACGTCAGGCACTTCAAACCGGCACTAGGAAACAGACAGAGAAACCAGAGTAAGGGTTTCTCCTGCAAACCGTTCCCTTTGTGCTGGATGAACGAACGTCTCTCCATATGCTCAGTTCTGAGAGATAAGTGTGTGTGAAAGCCGTCCTTCACCTAGCTTGAAGGGAAAACAAAGTTTCTTTTCAGTGGCAAACTCCACTCCATACATATATATGGGGAGGTACAAGCTCCAACTGGATTTTACAGTGAAAACGGCAGGCATATCAAACCGGCACTAGGAAACAGACTGAGAAACCAGAGTAAGGGTTTCTCCTGCAACCCGTTCCCTTTGTGCTGGATGAACGAACGTCTCTCCACATGCTCAGTTCTGAGAGATAAGTGGGTGTGAAAGCCGTCCTTCACCTAGCTTGAAGGGAATACAAAGTTTCTTTTCAGTTGCAAACTTCACTCCATACATATATATGGGGAGGTACAAGCTCCAACTCGGTTTTACAGTGAAAACGGCAGGCACTTCAAACCGGCACTAGGAAACAGACTGAGAAACCAGAGTAAGGGTTTCTCCTGCAACCCGTTCCCTTTGTGCTGGATGAACGAACGTCTCTCCACATGCTCAGTTCTGAGAGAAAAGTGTGTGTGAAAGCCGTCCTTCACCTAGCTTGAAGGGAACACAAAGTTTCTTTTCAGTTGCCAACTCCACTCCATACAAATATATGGGGAGGTACAAGCACCAACTCGGTTTTACAGTGAAAACGGCAGGCACTTCAAACCGGCACTAGGAAACAGACTGAGAAACCAGAGTAAGGGTTTCTCCTGCAACCCGTTCCCTTTGTGCTGGATGAACGAACGTCTCTCCACATGCTCAGTTCTGAGAGATAAGTGTGTGTGAAAGCCGTCTTTCACCTAGCTTGAAGGGAACACAAAGTTTCCTTTCAGTTGCAAACTCCACTCCATACATATATATGGGGTGGTACAATCTCCAACTCGGTTTTACAGTGAAAACGGCAGGAACTTCAAACCGGCACTAGGAAACAGATTGAGAAACCAGAGTAAGGGTTTCTCCTGCAACCCGTTCCCTTTGTGCTGGATGAACGAACGTCTCTCCACATGCTCAGTTCTGAGAGATAAGTGTGTGTGAAAGCCGTCCTTCACCTAGCTTGAAGGGAACACAAAGTTTCTTTTCAGTTGCAAACTCCACTCCATACATATATATGGGGAGGTACAAGCTCCAACTCGGTTTTACAGTGAAAAAGGCAGGCACTTCAAACCAGCACTAGGAAACAGACAGAGAAACCAGAGTAAGGGTTGCTCCTGCAACCCGTTCCCTTTGTGCTGGATGAAAGAACGTCTCTCCACATGCTCAGTTCTGAGAGATAAGTGTGTGTGAAACCCGTCCTTCACCTAGCTTGAAGGGAACACAAAGTTTCTTTTCATTTGTCAACCCCACTCCATACATATTTATGGGGTGGAACAAGCTCCAACTCGGTTTTACAGTGAAAACAGCAGGCACTTCAAACCGGCACAAGGAAACAGACTGAGAAACCAGAGTAAGGGTTTCTCCTGCAACCCGTTCCCTTTGTGCTGGATGAACGAACGTCTCTCCACATGCTCAGTTCTGAGAGATAAGTGTGTGTGAAAGCCGTCCTTCCCCTAGCTTGAAGGAAACACAAAGTCCCATTTCAGTTGCAAAATCCACTCCATACATATATATGGGGAGGTACAAGATCCAACTCGGTTTTACAGTGAAAAAGGCAGGCACTTCAAACCGGCACTAGGAAACAGACTGAGAAACCAGAGTAAGGGTTTCTCCTGCAACCCGTTCCCTTTGTGCTGGATGAACGAACGTCTCTCCACATGCTCAGTTCTGAGAGATAAGTGTGTGTGAAAGCCGTCCTTCACCTAGCTTGAAGGGAACACAAAGTTTCTTTTCAGTAGCCAACTCCACTCCATACATATATATGGGTTGAAAGAAGCTCCAACTCGGTTTTACAGTGAAAACGGCAGGCACTTCAAACCGGCACTAGGAAACAGACTGAGAAACCAGAGTAAGGGTTTCTCCTGCAACCCGTTCCCTTTGTGCTGGATGAACGAACGTCTCTCCACATGCTCAGTTCTGAGAGATAAGTGTGTGTGAAAGCCGTCCTTCACCTAGCTTGAAGGGAACACAAAGTTTCTTTTCAGTTGCAAACTCCACTCCATACATATATATAGGGAGTTACAAGCTCCAACTCGGTTTTACAGTGAAAACGGCAGGCACTTCAAACCGGCACTAGGAAACAGACTGAGAAACCAGAGTAAGGGTTTCTCCTGCAACCCGTTCCCTTTGTGCTGGATGAACGAACGTCTCTCCACATGCTCAGTTCTGAGAGATAAGTGTGTGTGAAAGCCGTCCTTCACCTAGCTTGAATTGAAAACAAAGTTTCTTTTCAGTGGCAAACTCCACTCCATACATATATATGGGCAGGTACAAGCTCCAACTGGGTTTTACAGTGAAAACGGCAGGCACATCAAACCGGCACTAGGAAACAGACTGAGAAACCAGAGTAAGGGTTTCTCCTGCAACCCGTTCCCTTTGTGCTGGATGAACGAACGTCTCTCCACATGCTCAGTTCTGAGAGATAAGTGTGTGTGAAAGCCGTCCTTCACCTAGCTTGAAGGGAACACAAAGTTTCTTTTCAGTTGCAAACTCCACTCCATACATATATATGGGGCGGTACAAGCTCCAACTCGGTTTTACAGTGAAAAAGGCAGGCACTTCAAACTGGCACTAGGAAACAGACTGAGAAACCAGAGTCAGGGTTTATCCTGCAACCCGTTCCCTTTGTGCTGGATGAACGAACGTCTCTCCACATGCTCAGTTCTGAGAGATAAGTGTGTGTGAAAGCCGTCCTTCACCTAGCTTGAAGGGAATACAAAGTTTCTTTTCAGTTGCCAACTCCACTCCATACATATATATGGGGAGGTACAAGCTCCAACTCGGTTTTACAGTGAAAATGGCAGGCACTTCAAACCGGCACTAGGAAACAGACTGAGAAACCAGAGTAAGGGTTTCTCCTGCAACCCGTTCCCTTTGTGCTAGATGAACGAACGTCTCTCCACATGCTCAGTTCTGAGAGATAAGTGTGTGTGAAAGCCGTCCTTCACCTAGCTTGAAGGGAACACAAAGTTTCTTTTCAGTTGCCAACTCCACTCCATACATAAATATGGGGAGGTACAAGCTCCAACTCGGTTTTACAGTGAAAACGGCAGGCACTTCAAACCGGCACTAGGAAACATACTGAGAAACCAGAGTAAGGGTTTCTCCTGCAACCCGTTCCCTTTGTGCTGGATGAACGAACGTCTCTCCATATGCTCAGTTCTGAGAGATAAGTGTGTGTGAAAGCCGTCCTTCACCTAGCTTGAAGGGAAAACAAAGTTTCTTTTCAGTGGCAAACTCCACTCCATACATATATATGGGGAGGTACAAGCTCCAACTGGATTTTACAGTGAAAACGGCAGGCATATCAAACCGGCACTAGGAAACAGACTGAGAAACCAGAGTAAGGGTTTCTCCTGCAACCCGTTCCCTTTGTGCTGGATGAACGAACGTCTCTCCACATGCTCAGTTCTGAGAGATAAGTGGGTGTGAAAGCCGTCCTTCACCTAGCTTGAAGGGAATACAAAGTTTCTTTTCAGTTGCAAACTTCACTCCATACATATATATGGGGAGGTACAAGCTCCAACTCGGTTTTACAGTGAAAACGGCAGGCACTTCAAACCGGCACTAGGAAACAGACTGAGAAACCAGAGTAAGGGTTTCTCCTGCAACCCGTTCCCTTTGTTCTGGACGAACGAACGTCTCTCCACATGCTCAGTTCTGAGAGATAAGTGTGTGTGAAAGCCGTCCTTCACCTAGCTTGAAGGGAACACAAAGTTTCTTTTCAGTTGCCAACTCCACTCCATACAAATATATGGGGAGGTACAAGCACCAACTCGGTTTTACAGTGAAAACGGCAGGCACTTCAAACCGGCACTAGGAAACAGACTGAGAAACCAGAGTAAGGGTTTCTCCTGCAACCCGTTCCCTTTGTGCTGGATGAACGAACGTCTCTCCACATGCTCAGTTCTGAGAGATAAGTGTGTGTGAAAGCCGTCCTTCACCTAGCTTGAAGGGAACACAAAGTTTCCTTTCAGTTGCAAACTCCACTCCATACATATATATGGGGTGGTACAATCTCCAACTCGGTTTTACAGTGAAAACGGCAGGAACTTCAAACCGGCACTAGGAAACAGATTGAGAAACCAGAGTAAGGGTTTCTCCTGCAACCCGTTCCCTTTGTGCTGGATGAACGAACGTCTCTCCACATGCTCAGTTCTGAGAGATAAGTGTGTGTGAAAGCCGTCCTTCACCTAGCTTGAAGGGAACACAAAGTTTCTTTTCAGTTGCAAACTCCACTCCATACATATATATGGGGAGGTACAAGCTCCAACTCGGTTTTACAGTGAAAAAGGCAGGCACTTCAAACCAGCACTAGGTAACAGACTGAGAAACCAGAGTAAGGGTTGCTCCTGCAACCCGTTCCCTTTGTGCTGGATGAAAGAACGTCTCTCCACATGCTCAGTTCTGAGAGATAAGTGTGTGTGAAACCCGTCCTTCACCTAGCTTGAAGGGAACACAAAGTTTCTTTTCAGTTGCCAACTCCACTCCATACATAAATATGGGGAGGTACAAGCTCCAACTCGTTTTTACAGTGAAAACGGCAGGCACTTCAAACCGGCACTAGGAAACAGACTGAGAAACCAGAGTAAGGGTTTCTCCTGCAACCCGTTCCCTTTGTGCTGGATGAACGAACGTCTCTCCATATGCTCAGTTCTGAGAGATAAGTGTGTGTGAAAGCCGTCCTTCACCTAGCTTGAAGGGAAAACAAAGTTTCTTTTCAGTGGCAAACTCCACTCCATACATATATATGGGGAGGTACAAGCTCCAACTGGATTTTACAGTGAAAACGGCAGGCATATCAAACCGGCACTAGGAAACAGACTGAGAAACCAGAGTAAGGGTTTCTCCTGCAACCCGTTCCCTTTGTGCTGGATGAACGAACGTCTCTCCACATGCTCAGTTCTGAGAGATAAGTGGGTGTGAAAGCCGTCCTTCACCTAGCTTGAAGGGAATACAAAGTTTCTTTTCAGTTGCAAACTTCACTCCATACATATATATGGGGAGGTACAAGCTCCAACTCGGTTTTACAGTGAAAACGGCAGGCACTTCAAACCGGCACTAGGAAACAGACTGAGAAACCAGAGTAAGGGTTTCTCCTGCAACCCGTTCCCTTTGTGCTGGACGAACGAACGTCTCTCCACATGCTCAGTTCTGAGAGATAAGTGTGTGTGAAAGCCGTCCTTCACCTAGCTTGAAGGGAACACAAAGTTTCTTTTCAGTTGCCAACTCCACTCCATACAAATATATGGGGAGGTACAAGCACCAACTCGGTTTTACAGTGAAAACGGCAGGCACTTCAAACCGGCACTAGGAAACAGACTGAGAAACCAGAGTAAGGGTTTCTCCTGCAACCCGTTCCCTTTGTGCTGGATGAACGAACGTCTCTCCACATGCTCAGTTCTGAGAGATAAGTGTGTGTGAAAGCCGTCCTTCACCTAGCTTGAAGGGAACACAAAGTTTCCTTTCAGTTGCAAACTCCACTCCATACATATATATGGGGTGGTACAATCTCCAACTCGGTTTTACAGTGAAAACGGCAGGAACTTCAAACCGGCACTAGGAAACAGATTGAGAAACCAGAGTAAGGGTTTCTCCTGCAACCCGTTCCCTTTGTGCTGGATGAACGAACGTCTCTCCACATGCTCAGTTCTGAGAGATAAGTGTGTGTGAAAGCCGTCCTTCACCTAGCTTGAAGGGAACACAAAGTTTCTTTTCAGTTGCAAACTCCACTCCATACATATATATGGGTAGGTACAAGCTCCAACTCGGTTTTACAGTGAAAAAGGCAGGCACTTCAAACCAGCACTAGGTAACAGACTGAGAAACCAGAGTAAGGGTTGCTCCTGCAACCCGTTCCCTTTGTGCTGGATGAAAGAACGTCTCTCCACATGCTCAGTTCTGAGAGATAAGTGTGTGTGAAACCCGTCCTTCACCTAGCTTGAAGGGAACACAAAGTTTCTTTTCATTTGTCAACCCCAATCCATACATATTTATGGGGTGGAACAAGCTCCAACTCGGTTTTACAGTGAAAACGGCAGGCACTTCAAACCGGCACTAGGAAACAGACTGAGAAACCAGAGTAAGGGTTTCTCCTGCAACCCGTTCCCTTTGTGCTGGATGAACGAACGTCTCTCCACATGCTCAGTTCTGAGAGATAAGTGTGTGTGAAAGCCGTCCTTCCCCTAGCTTGAAGGAAACACAAAGTCCCTTTTCAGTTGCAAAATCCACTCCATACATATATATGGGGAGGTACAAGCTCCAACTCGGTTTTACAGTGAAAACGGCAGGCACTTAAAACCGGCACTAGGAAACAGACTGAGAAACCAGAGTAAGGGTTTCTCCTGCAACCCGTTCCCTTTGTGCTGGATGAACGAACGTCTCTCCACATGCTCAGTTCTGAGAGATAAGTGTGTGTGAAAGCCGTCCTTCACCTAGCTTGAAGGGAACACAAAGTTTCTTTTCAGTTGCAAACTCCACTCCATACATATATATAGGGAGTTACAAGCTCCAACTCGGTTTTACAGTGAAAACGGCAGGCACTTCAAACCGGCACTAGGAAACAGACTGAGAAACCACAGTAAGGGTTTCTCCTGCAACCCGTTCCCTTTGTACTGGATGAACGAACGTCTCTCCACATGCTCAGTTCTGAGAGATAAGTGTGTGTGAAAGCCGTCCTTCACCTAGCTTGAAGGGGAAACAAAGTTTCTTTTCAGTGGCAAACTCCACTCCATACATATATATGGGGAGGTACAAGCTCCAACTGGGTTTTATAGTGAAAACGGCAGGCACATCAAACCGGCACTAGGAAACAGAATGAGAAACCAGAGTTAGGGTTTCTCCTGCAACCCGTTCCCTTTGTGCTGGATGAACGAACGTCTCTCCACATGCTCAGTTCTGAGAGATAAGTGTGTGTGAAAGCCGTCCTTCACCTAGCTTGAAGGGAACACAAAGTTTCTTTTCATTTGT
Source organism: Vicugna pacos (assembly GCF_048564905.1). NCBI lineage: Eukaryota > Metazoa > Chordata > Mammalia > Artiodactyla > Camelidae > Vicugna > Vicugna pacos. Next base: position 7,505,050 of record NC_133017.1, read on the forward strand.
CAACCCCAATCCATACATATTTATGGGGTGGAACAAGCTCCAACTCGGTTTTACAGTGAAAACGGCAGGCACTTCAAACCGGCACAAGGAAACAGACTGAGAAACCAGAGTAAGGGTTTCTCCTGCAACCCGTTCCCTTTGTGCTGGATGAACGAACGTCTCTCCACATGCTCAGTTCTGAGAGATAAGTGTGTGTGAAAGCCGTCCTTCCCCTAGCTTGAAGGAAACACAAAGTCCCTTTTCAGTTGCAAAATCCACTCCATACATATATATGGGGAGGTACAAGCTCCAACTCGGTTTTACAGTGAAAACGGCAGGCACTTCAAACCGGCACTAGGAAACAGACTGAGAAACCAGAGTAAGGGTTTCTCCTGCAACCCGTTCCCTTTGTGCTGGATGAACGAACGTCTCTCCACATGCTCAGTTCTGAGAGATAAGTGTGTGTGAAAGCCGTCCTTCACCTAGCTTGAAGGGAACACAAAGTTTCTTTTCAGTTGCAAACTCCACTCCATACATATATATAGGGAGTTACAAGCTCCAACTCGGTTTTACAGTGAAAACGGCAGGCACTTCAAACCGGCACTAGGAAACAGACTGAGAAACCACAGTAAGGGTTTCTCCTGCAACCCGTTCCCTTTGTACTGGATGAACGAACGTCTCTCCACATGCTCAGTTCTGAGAGATAAGTGTGTGTGAAAGCCGTCCTTCACCTAGCTTGAAGGGGAAACAAAGTTTCTTTTCAGTGGCAAACTCCACTCCATACATATATATGGGGAGGTACAAGCTCCAACTGGGTTTTATAGTGAAAACGGCAGGCACATCAAACCGGCACTAGGAAACAGAATGAGAAACCAGAGTTAGGGTTTCTCCTGCAACCCGTTCCCTTTGTGCTGCATGAACGAACGTCTCTCCACATGCTCAGTTCTGAGAGATAAGTGTGTGTGAAAGCCGTCCTTCACCTAGCTTGAAGGGAACATAAAGTTTCTTTTCAGTTGCCAACTCCACTCCATACATATATATGGGGAGGTACAAGCTCCAACTCGGGTTTACAGTGAAAACGGCAGGCACTTCAAACCGGCACTAGGAAACAGACTGAGAAACCAGAGTAAGGGTTTCTCCTGCAACCCGTTCCCTTTGTGCTGGATGAACGAACGTCTCTCCACATGCTCAGTTCTGAGAGATAAGTGTGTGTGAATGCCGTCCTTCAACTAGCTTGAAGGGAAAACAAAGTTTCTTTTCAGTGGCAAACTCCACTCCATACATATATATGGGGAGGTACAAGCTCCAACTGGGTTTTACAGTGAAAACGGCAGGCACATCAAACCGGCACTAGGAAACAGACTGAGAAACCAGAGTAAGGGTTTCTCCTGCAACCCGTTCCCTTTGTGCTGGATGAACGAACGTCTCTCCACATGCTCAGTTCTGAGAGATAAGTGTGTGTGAAAGCCGTCCTTCACCTAGCTTGAAGGGAACACAAAGTTTCTTTACAGTTGCAAACTCCACTCCATACATATATATGGGGCGGTACAAGCTCCAACTCGGTTTTACAGTGAAAAAGGCAGGCACTTCAAACTGGCACTAGGAAACAGACTGAGAAACCAGAGTCAGGGTTTCTCCTGCAACCCGTTCCCTTTGTGCTGGATGAACGAACGTCTCTCCACATGCTCAGTTCTGAGAGATAAGTGTGTGTGAAAGCCGTCCTTCACCTAGCTTGAAGGGAACACAAAGTTTCTTTTCAGTTGCAAACTCCAATCCATACATATATATGGGGAGGTACAAGCTCCAACTCGGTTTTACAGTGAAAAATGCAGGCACTTCAAACCAGCACTAGGAAACAGACTGAGAAACCAGAGTAAGGGTTTATCCTGCAACCCGTTCCCTTTGTGCTGGATGAAAGAACGTCTCTCCACATGCTCAGTTCTGAGAGATAAGTGTGTGTGAAAGCCGTCCTTCACCTAGCTTGAAGGGAACACAAAGTTTCTTTTCAGTTGCCAACCCCACTTCATACATATATATGGGGTGGAACAAGCTCCAACTCGGTTTTACAGTGAAAACGGCAGGCACTTCAAACCGGCACTAGGAAACAGACTGAGAAATCAGAGTAAGGGTTTTCCTGCAACCCGTTCCCTTTGTGCTTGATAAAGGAACGTCTCTCCACATGCTCAGTTCTGAGAGATAAGTGTGTGTGAAAGCCGTCCTTCACCTAGCTTGAAGGGAACACAAAGTTCCTTTTCAGTTGCAAACACCACTCCATACATATATATGGGGAGGTAAAAGCTCCAACTCGGTTTTACAGTGAAAAAGGCAGGCAATTCAAACCGGCACTAGGAAACAGACTGAGAAACCAGAGTAAGGGTTTCTCCTGCAACCCGTTCCCTTTATGCTGGATGAACGAACGTCTCTCCACATGCTCAGTTCTAAGAGATAAGTGTGTGTGAAAGCCGTCCTTCACCTAGCTTGAAGTGAACACAAAGTTTCTTTTCAGTTGCAAACTCCACTCCATACATATATATGGGGAGGTACAAGCTCCAACTCGGTTTTATAGTGAAAACGGAAGGCACTTAAAACCGGCACTAGGAAATAGACTGAGAAACCAGAGTAAGGGTTTCTCCTGCAACCCGTTCCCTTTGTGCTGGATGAACGAACGTCTCTCCACATGCTCAGTTCTGAGAGATAAGTGTGTGTGAAAGCCGTCCTTCACCTAGCTTGAATTGAAAACAAAGTTTCTTTTCAGTGGCAAACTCCACTCCATACATATATATGGGGAGGTACAAGCTCCAACTGGGTTTTACAGTGAAAACGGCAGGCACATCAAACCGGCACTAGGAAACAGACTGAGAAACCAGAGTAAGGGTTTCTCCTGCAACCCGTTCCATTTGTGCTGGATGAACGAACGTCTCTCCACATGCTCAGTTCTGAGAGATAAGTGTGTGTGAAAGCCGTCCTTCAACTAGCTTGAAGGGAACACAAAGTTTCTTTTCAGTTGCAAACTCCACTCCATACATATATATGGGGCGGTACAAGCTCCAACTCGGTTTTACAGTGAAAAAGGCAGGCACTTCAAACTGGCACTAGGAAACAGACTGAGAAACCAGAGTCAGGGTTTACCCTGCAACCCGTTCCCTTTGTGCTGGATGAACGAACGTCTCTCCACATGCTCAGTTCTGAGAGATAAGTGGGTGTGAAAGCCGTCCTTCACCTAGCTTGAAGGGAATACAAAGTTTCTTTTCAGTTGCCAACTCCACTCCATACATATATATGGGGAGGTACAAGCTCCAACTCAGTTTTACAGTGAAAACGGCAGGCACTTCAAACCGGCACTAGGAAACAGACTGAGAAACCAGAGTAAGGGTTTCTCCTGCAACCCGTTCCCTTTGTGCTAGATGAAAGAACGTCTCTCCACATGCTCAGTTCTGAGAGATAAGTGTGTCTGAAAGCCGTCCTTCACCTAGCTTGAAGGGAACACATAGTTTCTTTTCAGTTGCCAACTCCACTCCATACAAATATACGGGGAGGTACAAGCTCCAACTCGGTTTTACAGTGAAAACGTCAGGCACTTCAAACCGGCACTAGGAAACAGACAGAGAAACCAGAGTAAGGGTTTCTCCTGAAACCCGTTCCCTTTGTGCTGGATGAACGAACGTCTCTCCACATGCTCAGTTCTGAGAGATAAGTGGGTGTGAAAGCCGTCCTTCACCTAGCTTGAAGGGAATACAAAGTTTCTTTTCAGTTGCAAACTCCACTCCACATATATATGGGGAGGTACAAGCTCCAACTCGGTTTTACAGTGAAAACGGCAGGCACTTCAAACCGGCACTAGGAAACAGACTGAGAAACCAGAGTAAGGGTTTCTCCTGCAACCCGTTCCCTTTGTGCTGGATGAACGAACGTCTCTCCACATGCTCAGTTCTGAGAGATAAGTGTGTGTGAAAGCCGTCCTTCACCTAGCTTGAAGGGAACACAAAGTTTCTTTTCAGTTGCAAACTCCACTCCATACATATATATGGGGAGGTACAAGCACCAACTCGGTTTTACAGTGAAAACGGCAGGCACTTCAAACCGGCACTAGGAAACAAACTGAGAAACCAGAGTAAGGGTTTCTCCTGCAACCCGTTCCCTTTGTGCTGGATGAACGAACGTCTCTCCACATGCTCAGTTCTAAGAGATAAGTGTGTGTGAAAGCCGTCCTTCACCTAGCTTGAAGGGAACACAAAGTTTCTTTTCAGTTGCAAACTCCACTCCATACATATATATGGGGTGGTACAATCTCCAACTCGGTTTTACAGTGAAAATGGCAGGAACTTCAAACCGGCACTAGGAAACAGATTGAGAAACCAGAGTAAGGGTTTCTCCTGCAACCCGTTCCCTTTGTGCTGGATGAACGAACGTCTCTCCACATGCTCAGTTCTGAGAGATAAGTGTGTGTGAAAGCCGTCCTTCACCTAGCTTGAAGGGAACACAAAGTTTCTTTTCAGTTGCAAATTCCACTCCATACATATATATGGGGAGCTACAATCTCCAACTCGGATTTACAGTGAAACCGGTAGGCACTTCAAACCGGCACTAGGAAATAGACTGAGAAACCAGAGTAAGGGATTCTCCTGCAACCCGTTCCCTTTGTGCTGGATGAACGAACGTCTATCCACATGCTCAGTTCCGAGAGATAAGTGTGTGTGAAAGCCGTCCTTCACCTATCTTGAAGGGAACACAAAGTTTCTTTTCAGTTACAAACTCCACTTCATACATATATATTGGGAGGTACAAGCTCCAACTCGGTTTTACAGTGAAAACGGCAGGCACTTCAAACCGGCACTAGGAAACAGACTGAGAAACCAGAGTAAGGGTTTCTCCTGCAACCCGTTCCCTTTGGGCTGGATGAACGAACGTCTCTCCACATGCTCAGTTCTGAGAGATAAGTGTGTGTGAAAGCCGTCCTTCACCTAGCTTGAAGGGAACACAAAGTTTCTTTTCAGTTGCAAACTCCACTCCATACATATATATGGGGAGGTACAAGCTCCAACTCGGTTTTACAGTGAAAACGGCAGGCACTTCAAACCGGCACTAGGAAAAAGACTGAGAAACCAGAGTAAGGGTTTCTCCTGGAACCCGTTCCCTTTGTGCTGGATGAACGAACGTCTATCCACATGCTCAGTTCTGAGAGATAAGTGTGTGTGAAAGCCGTCCTTCACCTAGCTTGAAGGGAACACAAAGTTTCTTTTCAGTTGCAAACTCCACTCCATACATACATATGGGGAGGTACAAGCTCCAACACGGTTTTACAGTGAAAACGGCAGGCACTTCAAACCGGCACTAGGAAACAGACTGAGAAAATAGAGTAAGGGTTTCTCCTGCAACCCGTTCCCTTTGTGCTGGATGAACGAACGTCTCTCCACATGCTCAGTTCTGAGAGATAAGTGTGTGTGAAAACCGTCCTTCACCTAGCTTGAAGGGAACACAAAGTTTCTTTTCAGTTGCAAACTCCACTCCATACATATATATGGGGAGGTACTAGCTCCAACTCGGTTTTACAGTGAGAACGGCAGGCACTTCAAACCGGCACTAGGAAACAGACTGAGAAACCAGAGTAATAGTTTAACCTGCAACCCGTTCCCTTTGTGCTGGATGAACGAACGTCTCTCCACATGCTCAGTTCTGAGAGATAAGTGTGTGTGAAAGCCGTCCTTCACCTAGCTTGAAGGGAACACAAAGTTTCTTTTCAGTTGCCAACCCCACTCCATACATATATATGGGGTGGAACAAGCTCCAACTCGGTTTTACAGTGAAAACGGCAGGCACTTCAAACCGGCACTAGGAAACAGACTGAGAAACCAGAGTAAGGGTTTCTCCTGCAACCCGTTCCCTTTGTGCTTGATAAACAAACGTCTCTCCACATGCTCAGTTCTGAGAGATAAGTGTGTGTGAAAGCCGTCCTTCACCTAGCTTGAAGGGAACACAAAGTTCCTTTTCAGTTGCAAACACCACTTCATACATATATATGGGGAGGTAAAAGCTCCAACTCGGTTTTACAGTGAAAAAGGCAGGCACTTCAAACCGGCACTAGGAAACAGACTGAGAAACCAGAGTAAGGGTTTCTCCTGCAACCCGTTCCCTTTATGCTGGATGAACGAACGTCTCTCCACATGCTCAGTTCTGAGAGATAAGTGTGTGTGAAAGCCGTCCTTCACCTAGCTTGAAGGGAACACAAAGTTTCTTTTCAGTTGCAAACTCCACTCCATACATATTTATGGGGAGGTACAAGCTCCAACACGGTTTTATAGTGAAAACGGCAGGCACTTAAAACCGGCACTAGGAAATAGACTGAGAAACCAGAGTAAGGGTTTCTCCTGCAACCCGTTCCCTTTGTGCTGGATGAACGAACGTCTCTCCACATGCTCAGTTCTGAGAGATAAGTGTGTGTGAAAGCCGTCCTTCACCTAGCTTGAATTGAAAACAAAGTTTCTTTTCAGTGGCAAACTCCACTCCATACATATATATGGGGAGGTACAAGCTCCAACTGGGTTTTACAGTGAAAACGGCAGGCACATCAAACCGGAACTAGGAAACAGACTGAGAAACCAGATTAAGGGTTTCTCCTGCAACCCGTTCCCTTTGTGCTGGATGAACGAACGTCTCTCCACATGCTCAGTTCTGAGAGGTAAGGGTGTGTGAAAGCCGTCCTTCACCTAGCTTGAAGGGAACACAAAGTTTCTTTTCAGTTGCAAACTCCACTCCATACATATATATGGGGCGGTACAAGCTCCAACTCGGTTTTACAGTGAAAAAGGCAGGCACTTCAAACTGGCACTAGTAAACATACTGAGAAACCAGAGTCAGGGTTTATCCTGCAACCCGTTCCCTTTGTGCTGGATGAACGAACGTCTCTCCACATGCTCAGTTCTGAGAGATAAGTGGGTGTGAAAGCCGTCCTTCACCTAGCTTGAAGGGAATACAAAGTTTCTTTTCAGTTGCCAACTCCACTCCATGCATATATATGGGGAGGTACAAGCTCCAACTCGGTTTTACAGTGAGAACGGCAGGCACTTCAAACCGGCACTAGGAAACAGACTGAGAAACCAGAGTAAGGGTTTCTCCTGCAACCCGATCCCTTTGTGCTGGATAAACGAACGTCTCTCCACATGCTCAGTTCTGAGAAATAAGTGTGTGTGAAAGCCGTACTTCACCTAGCTTGAAGGGAACACAAGTTTCTTTTCAGTTGCAAACACCTCTTCATACATATATATGGGGAGGTACAAGCTCCAACTCGGTTTTACAGTGAAAAAGGCAGGCACTTCAAACTGGCACTAGGAAACAGACTGAGAAACCAGAGTCAGTGTTTCTCCTGCAACACGTTCCCTTTTTGCTGGATGAACGAACGTCTCTCCACATGCTCAGTTCTGAGAGATAAGTGTGTGTGAAAGCCGTCCTTCACCTAGCTTGAAGGGAACACAAAGTTTCTTTTCAGTTGCAAACTCCACTCCAGACATATATATGGGGAGGTAGAAGCTCCAACTCGGTTTTACACTGAAAAAGGCAGGCACTTCAAACCAACACTAGGAAACAGACTGAGAAACCAGAGTAAGGGTTGCTCCTGCAACCCGTTCCCTTTGTGCTGGATGAAAGAACGTCTCTCCACATGCTCAGTTCTGAGAGATAAGTGTGTGTGAAAGCCGTCCTTCACCTAGCTTGAAGGGAACACAAAGTTTCTTTTCATTTGCGAACCCATCTCCATAAATATATATGGGGTGGAACAAGCTCCAACTCGGTTTTACAGTGAAAATGGCAGGCACTTCAAACCGGCACTAGGAAACAGACTGAGAAACCAGAGTAAGGGTTTCTCCTGCAACCCGTTCCCTTTGTGCTGGATGAACGAACGTCTCTCCACATGCTCAGTTCTGAGAGATAAGTGTGTGTGAAAGCCGTCCTTCACCTAGCTTGAAGGAAACACAAAGTTCCTTTTCAGTTGCAAACTCCACTCCATACATATATATGGGGAGGTACAAGCTCCAACTCGGTTTTACACTGAAAAAGGCAGGCACTTCAAACCAACACTAGGAAACAGACTGAGAAACCAGAGTAAGGGTTGCTCCTGCAACCCGTTCCCTTTGTGCTGGATGAAAGAACGTCTCTCCACATGCTCAGTTCTGAGAGATAAGTGTGTGTGAAAGCCGTCCTTCACCTAGCTTGAAGGGAACACAAAGTTTCTTTTCATTTGCGAACCCAACTCCATAAATATATATGGGGTGGAACAAGCTCCAACTCGGTTTTACAGTGAAAATGGCAGGCACTTCAAACCGGCACTAGGAAACAGACTGAGAAACCAGAGTAAGGGTTTCTCCTGCAACCCGTTCCCTTTGTGCTGGATGAACGAACGTCTCTCCACATGCTCAGTTCTGAGAGATAAGTGTGTGTGAAAGCCGTCCTTCACCTAGCTTGAAGGAAACACAAAGTTCCTTTTCAGTTGCAAACTCCACTCCATACATATATATGGGGAGGTACAAGCTCCAACTCGGTTTTACAGTGAAAACGGCAGGCACTTCAAACCGGCACTAGGAAACAGACTGAGAAACCAGAGTAAGGGTTTCTCCTGCAACCCGTTCCCTATGTGCTGGATGTACGAACGTCTCTCCACATGCTCAGTTCTGGGACATAAGTGTGTATGTAAGCCGTCCTTCACCTAGCTTGAAGGGAACACAAAGTTCCTTTTCAGTTGCAAACACCACTCCATACATATATATGGGGAGGTAAAAGCTCCAACTCGGTTTTACAGTGAAAAAGGCAGGCACTTCAAACCGGCACTAGGAAACAGACTGAGAAACCAGAGTAAGGGTTTCTCCTGCAACCCGTTCCCTTTATGCTGGATGAACGAACGTCTCTCCACATGCTCAGTTCTGAGAGATAAGTGTGTGTGAAAGCCGTCCTTCACCTAGCTTGAAGGGAACACAAAGTTTCTTTTCAGTTGCAAACTCCACTCCATACTTATATATGGGGAGGTACAGCTCCAACTTGGTTTTACAGTGAAAACGGCAGGCACTTCAAACCGGCACTAGGAAACAGACTGAGAAACCAGAGTAATGGTTTAACCTGCAACCCGTTCCCTTTGTGCTGGATGAACGAACGTCTCTCCACATGCTCAGTTCTGAGAGATAAGTGTGTGTGAAAGCCGTCCTTCACCTAGCTTGAAGGGAACACAAAGTTTCTTTTCATTTGCGAACCCAACTCCATAAATATATATGGGGTGGAACAAGCTCCAACTCGGTTTTACAGTGAAAACGGCAGGCACTTCAAACCGGCACTAGGAAACAGACTGAGAAACCAGAGTAAGGGTTTCTCCTGCAACCCGTTCCCTTTGTGCTGGATGAACGAACGTCTCTCCACATGCTCAGTTCTGAGAGATAAGTGTGTGTGAAAGCCGTCCTTCACCTAGCTTGAAGGAAACACAAAGTTCCTTTTCAGTTGCAAACTCCACTCCATACATATATATGGGGAGGTACAAGCTCCAACTCGGTTTTACAGTGAAAACGGCAGGCACTTCAAACCGGCACTAGGAAACAGACTGAGAAACCAGAGTAAGGGTTTCTCCTGCAACCCGTTCCCTATGTGCTGGATGTACGAACGTCTCTCCACATGCTCAGTTCTGGGACATAAGTGTGTATGTAAGCCGTCCTTCACCTAGCTTGAAGGGAACACAAAGTTCCTTTTCAGTTGCAAACACCACTCCATACATATATATGGGGAGGTACAAGCTCCAACTCGGTTTTACAGTGAAAACGGCAGGCACTTCAAACCGGCACTAGGAAACAGACTGAGAAACCAGAGTAAGGGTTTCTCCTGCAACCCGTTCCCTTTATGCTGGATGAACGAACGTCTCTCCACATGCTCAGTTCTGAGAGATAAGTGTGTGTGAAAGCCGTCCTTCACCTAGCTTGAATGGAACACAAAGTTTCTTTTCAGTTGCAAACTCCACTCCATACATATATATGGGGAGGTACAAGCTCCAACTTGGTTTTACAGTGAAAACGGCAGGCACTTCAAACCGGCACTAGGAAACAGACTGAGAAACCAGAGTAATGGTTTAACCTGCAACCCGTTCCCTTTGTGCTGGATGAACGAACGTCTCTCCACATGCTCAGTTCTGAGAGATAAGTGTGTGTGAAAGCCGTCCTTCACCTAGCTTGAAGGGAACACAAAGTTTCTTTTCAGTTGCCAACTCCAATCCATACATATATATGGGGAGGTACAAGCTCCAACTCGGTTTTACAGTGAAAAATGCAGGCACTTCAAACCAGCACTAGGAAACAGACTGAGAAACCAGAGTAAGGGTTTCTCCTGCAACCCGTTCCCTTTGTGCTGGATGAAAGAAAGTCTCTCCACATGCTCAGTTCTGAGAGATAAGTGTGTGTGAAAGCCGTCCTTCACCTAGCTTGAAGGGAACACAAAGTTTCTTTTCAATTGCCAACCCCACTCCATACATATATATGGGGTGGAACAAGCTCCAACTCGGTTTTACAGTGAAAACGGCAGGCACTTCAAACCGGCACTAGGAAACACACTGAGAAACCAGAGTAAGGGTTTCTCCTGCAACCCGTTCCCTTTGTGCTTGATAAACGAACGTCTCTCCACATGCTCAGTTCTGAGAGATAAGTGTGTGTGAAAGCCGTCCTTCACCTAGCTTGAAGGGAACACAAAGTTCCTTTTCAGTTGCAAACACCACTCCATACATATATATGGGGAGGTAAAAGCTCCAACTCGGTTTTACAGTGAAAAAGGCAGGCACTTCAAACCGGCACTAGGAAACAGACTGAGAAACCAGAGTAAGGGTTTCTCCTGCAACCCGTTCCCTTTATGCTGGATGAACGAACGTCTCTCCACATGCTCAGTTCTGAGAGATAAGTGTGTGTGAAAGCCGTCCTTCACCTAGCTTGAAGGGAACACAAAGTTTCTTTTCAGTTGCAAACCCCACTCCATACATATATATGGGGAGGTACAAGCTCCAACTCGGTTTTATAGTGAAAACGGAAGGCACTTAAAACCGGCACTAGGAAATAGACTGAGAAACCAGAGTAAGGGTTTCTCCTGCAACCCGTTCCCTTTGTGCTGGATGAACGAACGTCTCTCCACATGCTCAGTTCTGAGAGATAAGTGTGTGTGAAAGCCGTCCTTCAACTAGCTTGAATTGAAAACAAAGTTTCTTTTCAGTGGCAAACTCCACTCCATACATATATATGGGGAGGTACAAGCTCCAACTGGGTTTTACAGTGAAAACGGCAGGCACATCAAACCGGCACTAGGAAACAGACTGAGAAACCAGAGTAAGGGTTTCTCCTGCAACCCGTTCCATTTGTGCTGGATGAACGAACGTCTCTCCACATGCTCAGTTCTGAGAGATAAGTGTGTGTGAAAGCCGTCCTTCACCTAGCTTGAAGGGAACACAAAGTTTCTTTTCAGTTGCCAACCCCACTCCATACATATATATGGGGCGGTACAAGCTCCAACTCGGTTTTACAGTGAAAAAGGCAGGCACTTCAAACTGGCACTAGGAAACAGACTGAGAAACCAGAGTCAGGGTTTATCCTGCAACCCGTTCCCTTTGTGCTGGATGAACGAATGTCTCTCCACATGCTCAGTTCTGAGAGATAAGTGGGTGTGAAAGCCGTCCTTCACCTAGCTTGAAGGGAATACAAAGTTTCTTTTCAGTTGCAAACTCCACTCCATACATATATATGGGGAGGTACAAGCTCCAACTCGGTTTTACAGTGAAAACGGCAGGCACTTCAAACCGGCACTAGGAAACAGACTGAGAAACCAGAGTAAGGGTTTCTCCTGCAACCCGTTCCCATTGTGCTAGATGAACGAACGTCTCTCCACATGCTCAGTTCTGAGAGATAAGTGTGTGTGAAAGCCGTCCTTCACCTAGCTTGAAGGGAACACATAGTTTCTTTTCAGTTGCCAACTCCACTCCATACAAATATACGGGGAGGTACAAGCTCCAACTCGGTTTTACAGTGAAAACGTCAGGCACTTCAAACCGGCACTAGGAAACAGACAGAGAAACCAGAGTAAGGGTTTCTCCTGCAACCCGTTCCCTTTGTGCTGGATGAACGAACGTCCCTCCACATGCTCAGTTCTGAGAGATAAGTGTGTGTGAAAGCCGTCCTTCACCTAGCTTGAAGGGAAAACAAAGTTTCTTTTCAGTGGCAAACTCCACTCCATACATATATATGGGGAGGCACAAGTTCCAACTGGATTTTACAGTGAAAACGGCAGGCATATCAAACCGGCACTAGGAAACAGACTGAGAAACCAGAGTAAGGGTTTCTCCTGCAACCCGTTCCCTTTGTGCTGGATGAAAGAACGTCTCTCCACATGCTCAGTTCTGAGAGATAAGTGTGTGTGAAACCTGTCCTTCACCTAGTTTGAAGGGAACACAAAGTTTCTTTTCATTTGTCAACCCCACTCCATACATATTTATGGGGTGGAACAAGCTCCAACTCGGTTTTACAGTGAAAACGGCAGGCACTTCAAACCGGCACTAGGAAACAGACTGAGAAACCAGAGTAAGGGTTTCTCCTGCAACCCGTTCCCTTTGTGCTGGATGAACGAACGTCTCTCCACATGCTCAGTTCTGAGAGATAAGTGTGTGTGAAAGCCGTCCTTCACCTAGCTTGAAGGGAACACAAGGATTCTTTTCAGTTGCCAACCCCACTCCATACATATACATGGGGTGGAACAAGCTCCAACTCGATTTTACAGTGAAATCGGCAGGTACTTCAAACCGGAACTAGGAAACAGACTGAGAAACCAGAGTAAGGGTTTCTCCTGCAAACCGTTCCCTTTGTGCTGGATGAACGAACGTCTCTCCACATGCTCAGTTCTGAGAGATAAGTGTGTGTGAAAGCCGTCCTTCACCTAGCTTGAAGGGAACACAAAGTTTCTTTTCAGTTGCAAACTCCACTCCATACATATATATGGGGAGTTACAAGCTCCAACTCGGTTTTACAGTGAAAACGGCAGGCACTTCAAACCGGCACTAGGAAACAGACTGAGAAACCAGAGTAAGGGTTTCTCCTGCAACCCGTTCCCTTTGTGCTGGATGAACGAACGTCTCTCCACATGCTCAGTTCTGAGAGATAAGTGTGTGTGAAAGCCGTCCTTCACCTAGCTTGAAGGGAACACAAAGTTTCTTTTCAGTTGCCAACTCCACTCCATACATATATATGGGGAGGTACAAGCTCCAACTCGGTTTTACAGTGAAAACGTCAGGCACTTCAAACCGGCACTAGGAAACAGACTGAGAAACCAGGGTAAGGGTTTCTCCTGCAACCCGTTCCCTTTGTGCTGGATGAACGAACGTCTCTCCACATGCTCAGTTCTGAGAGATAAGTCTGTGTGAAAGCCGTCCTTCACCTAGCTTGAAGGAAACACAAAGTTCCTTTTCAGTTGCAAACTCCACTCCATACATATATTTGGGGAGGTACAAGCTCCAACTCGGTTTTACAGTGAAAACGGCAGGCACTTCAAACCGGCACTAGGAAACAGACTGAGAAACCAGAGTAAGGGTTTCTCCTGCAACCCGTTCCCTTTGTGCTGGATGAACGAACGTCTCTCCACATGCTCAGTTCTGAGAGATAAGTGTGTGTGAAAGCCGTCCTTCATCTAGCTTGAAGGGAACACAAGGTTTCTTTTCAGTTGCCAACCCCACTCCATACATATACATGGGGTGGAACAAGCTCCAACTCGATTTTACAGTGAAAACGGCAGGTACTTCAAACCGGCACTAGGAAACAGACTGAGAAACCAGAGTAAGGGTTTCTCCTGCAAACCGTTCCCTTTGTGCTGGATGAACGAACGTCTCTCCACATGCTCAGTTCTGAGAGATAAGTGTGTGTGAAAGCCGTCCTTCACCTAGCTTGAAGGGAACACAAAGTTTCTTTTCAGTTGCAAACTCCACTCCATACATATATATGGGGAGTTACAAGCTCCAACTCGGTTTTACAGTGAAAACGGCAGGCACTTCAAACCGGCACTAGGAAACAGACTGAGAAACCAGAGTAAGGGTTTCTCCTGCAACCCGTTCCCTTTGTGCTGGATGAACGAACGTCTCTCCACATGCTCAGTTCTGAGAGATAAGTGTGTGTGAAAGCCATCCTTCACCTAGCTTGAAGGGAACACAAAGTTTCTTTTCAGTTGCCAACTCCACTCCATACATATATATGGGGAGGTACAAGCTCCAACTCGGTTTTACAGTGAAAACGTCAGGCACTTCAAACCGGCACTAGGGAACAGACTGAGAAACCAGAGTAAGGGTTTCTCCTGCAACCCGTTCCCTTTGTGCTGGATGAACGAACGTCTCTCCACATGCTCAGATCTGAGACAAAAGTGTGTGTGAAAGCCGTCCTTCACCTAGCTTGAAGGGAACACAAAGTTCCTTTTCAGTTGCAAACACCACTCCATACATATATATGGGGAGGTAAAAGCTCCAACTCGGTTTTACAGTGAAAAAGGCAGGCACTTCAAACCGGCACTAGGAAACAGACTGAGAAACCAGAGTAAGGGTTTCTTCTGCAACCCGTTCCCTTTATGCTGGATGAACGAACGTCTCTCCACATGCTCAGTTCTGAGAGATAAGTGTGTGTGAAAGCCGTCCTTCACCTAGCTTGAATGGAACACAAAGTTTCTTTCCAGTTTCAAACTCCACTCCATACATATATATGGGGAGGTACAAGCTCCAACTCGGTTTTACAGTGAAAACGGCAGGCACTTCAAACCGGCACTAGGAAACAGACTGAGAAACCAGAGTAATGGTTTAACCTGCAACCCGTTCCCTTTGTGCTGGATGAACGAACGTCTCTCCACATGCTCAGTTCTGAGAGATAAGTGTGTGTGAAAGCCGTCCTTCACCTAGCTTGAAGGGAACACAAAGTTTCTTTTCAGTTGCAAACTCCAATCCATACATATATATGGGGAGGTACAAGCTCCAACTCGGTTTTACAGTGAAAAATGCAGGCACTTCAAACCAGCACTAGGAAACAGACTGAGAAACCAGAGTAAGGGTTTCTCCTGCAACCCGTTCCCTTTGTGCTGGATGAAAGAAAGTCTCTCCACATGCTCAGTTCTGAGAGATAAGTGTGTGTGAAAGCCGTCCTTCACCTAGCTTGAAGGGAACACAAAGTTTCTTTTCAGTTGCAAACCCCACTCCATACATATATATGGGGTGGAACAAGCTCCAACTCGGTTTTACAGTGAAAACGGCAGGCACTTCAAACCGGCACTAGGAAACAGACTGAGAAACCAGAGTAAGGGTTTCTCCTTCAACCCGTTCCCTTTGTGCTTGATAAACGAACGTCTCTCCACATGCTCAGTTCTGAGAGATAAGTGTGTGTGAAAGCCGTCCTTCACCTAGCTTGAAGGGAACACAAAGTTTCTTTTCAGTTGCAAACTCCACTCCATACATATATATGGGGAGGTACAAGCTCCAACTCGGTTTTACAGTGAAAACGGAAGGCACTTAAAACCGGCACTAGGAAATAGACTGATAAACCAGAGTAAGGGTTTCTCCTGCAACCCGTTCCCTTGTGCTGGATGAACGAACGTCTCTACACATGCTCAGTTCTGAGAGATAAGTGTGTGTGAAAGCCGTCCTTCACATAGCTTGAATGGAACACAAAGTTTCTTTTCAGTTGCAAACTCCACTCCATACATATATATGGGGATGTACAAGCTCCAACTCGGTTTTACAGTGAAAACGGCAGGCACTTCAATCCGGCACTAGGAAACAGACTGAGAAACCAGAGTAATGGTTTAACCTGCAACCCGTTCCCTTTGTGCTGGATGAACGAACGTCTCTCCACATGCTCAGTTCTGAGAGATAAGTGTGTGTGAAAGCCGTCCTTCACCTAGCTTGAAGGGAACACAAAGTTTCTTTTCAGTTGCCAACCCCACTCCATATATATATATGGGGTGGAACAAGCTCCAACTCGGTTTTACAGTGAAAACGGCAGGCACTTCAAACCGGCACTAGGAAACACACTGAGAAACCAGAGTAAGGGTTTCTCCTGCAACCCGTTCCCTTTGTGCTTGATAAACGAACGTCTCTCCACATGCTCAGTTCTGAGAGATAAGTGTGTGTGAAAGCCGTCCTTCACCTAGCTTGAAGGGAACACAAAGTTCCTTTTCAGTTGCAAACACCACTCCATACATATATATGGGGAGGTAAAAGCTCCAACTCGGTTTTACAGTGAAAAAGGCAGGCACTTCAAACCGGCACTAGGAAACAGACTGAGAAACCAGAGTAAGGGTTTCTCCTGCAACCCGTTCCCTTTATGCTGGATGAACGAACGTCTCTCCACATGCTCAGTTCTGAGAGATAAGTGTGTGTGAAAGCCGTCCTTCACCTAGCTTGAAGGGAACACAAAGTTTCTTTTCAGTTGCAAACTCCACTCCATACATATATATGGGGAGGTACAAGCTCCAACTCGGTTTTATAGTGAAAACGGAAGGCACTTAAAACCGGCACTAGGAAATAGACAGAGAAACCAGAGTAAGGGTTTCTCCTGCAACCCGTTCCCTTTGTGCTGGATGAACGAACGTCTCTCCACATGCTCAGTTCTGAGAGATAAGTGTGTGTGAAAGCCGTCCTTCATCTAGCTTGAATTGAAAACAAAGTTTCTTTTCAGTGGCAAACTCCACTCCATACATATATATGGGGAGGTACAAGCTCCAACTGGGTTTTACAGTGAAAACGGCAGGCACATCAAACCGGCACTAGGAAACAGACTGAGAAACCAGAGTAAGGGTTTCTCCTGCAACCCGTTCCCTTTGTGCTGGATGAACGAACGTCTCTCCACATGCTCAGTTCTGAGAGATAAGTGGGTGTGAAAGCCGTCCTTCACCTAGCTTGAAGGGAATACAAAGTTTCTTTTCAGTTGCCAACTCCACTCCATACATATATATGGGGAGGTACAAGCTCCAACTCGGTTTTACAGTGAAAACGGCAGGCACTTCAAACCGGCACTAGGAAACAGACTGAGAAACCAGAGTAAGGGTTTCTCCTGCAACCCGTTCCCTTTGTGCTAGATGAACGAACGTCTCTCCACATGCTCAGTTCTGAGAGATAAGTGTGTGTGAAAGCCGTCCTTCACCTAGCTTGAAGGGAACACATAGTTTCTTTTCAGTTGCCAACTCCACTCCATACAAATATACGGGGAGGTACAAGCTCCAACTCGGTTTTACAGTGAAAACGTCAGGCACTTCAAACCGGCACTAGGAAACAGACAGAGAATCCAGAGTAAGGGTTTCTCCTGCAACCCGTTCCCTTTGTGCTGGATGAAAGAACGTCTCTCCACATGCTCAGTTCTGAGAGATAAGTGTGTGTGAAAGCCGTCCTTCACCTAGCTTGAAGGGAAAACAAAGTTTCTTTTCAGTGGCAAACTCCACTCCATACATATATATGGGGAGGTACAAGTTCCAACTGGATTTTACAGTGAAAACGGCAGGCATATCAAACCGGCACTAGGAAACAGACTGAGAAACCAGAGTAAGGGATTCTCCTGCAACCCGTTCCCTTTGTGCTGGATGAAAGAACGTCTCTCCACATGCTCAGTTCTGAGAGATAAGTGTGTGTGAAACCTGTCCTTCACCTAGCTTGAAGGGAACACAAAGTTTCTTTTCATTTGTCAACCCCACTCCATACATATTTATGGGGTGGAACAAGCTCCAACTCGGTTTTACAGTGAAAACGGCAGGCACTTCAAACCGGCACTAGGAAACAGACTGAGAAACCAGAGTAAGGGTTTCTCCTGCAACCCGTTCCCTTTGTGCTGGATGAACGAACGTCTCTCCACATGCTCAGTTCTGAGAGATAAGTGTGTGTGAAAGCCGTCCTTCACCTAGCTTGAAGGAAACACAAAGTTCCTTTTCAGTTGCAAAATCCACTCCATACATATATATGGGGAGGTACAAGCTCCAACTCGGTTTTACAGTGAAAACGGCAGGCACTTCAAACCGGCACTAGGAAACAGACTGAGAAACCAGAGTAAGGGTTTCTCCTGCAACCCGTTCCCTTTGTGCTGGATGAACGAACGTCTCTCCACATGCTCAGTTCTGAGAGATAAGTGTGTGTGAAAGCCGTCCTTCACCTAGCTTGAAGGAAACACAAAGTTCCTTTTCAGTTGCAAAATCCACTCCATACATATATATGGGGAGGTACAAGCTCCAACTCGGTTTTACAGTGAAAACGGCAGGCACTTCAAACCGGCACTAGGAAACAGACTGAGAAACCAGAGTAAGGGTTTCTCCTGCAACCCGTTCCCTTTGTGCTGGATGAACGAACGTCTCTCCACATGCTCAGTTCTGAGAGATAAGTGTGTGTGAAAGCCGTCCTTCACCTAGCTTGAAGGGAACACAAGGTTTCTTTTCAGTTGCCAACCCCACTCCATACATATACATGGGGTGGAACAAGCTCCAACTCGATTTTACAGTGAAAACGGCAGGTACTTCAAACCGGCACTAGGAAACAGACTGAGAAACCAGAGTAAGGGTTTCTCCTGCAACCCGTTCCCTTTGTGCTGGATGAACGAACGTCTCTCCACATGCTCAGTTCTGAGAGATAAGTGTGTGTGAAAGCCGTCCTTCACCTAGCTTGAAGGGAACACAATGTTTCTTTTCAGTTGCAAACCCCACTCCATACATATATATGGGGAGTTACAAGCTCCAACTCGGTTTTACAGTGAAAACGGCAGGCACTTCAAACCGGCACTAGGAAACAGACTGAGAAACCAGAGTAAGGGATTCTCCTGCAACCCGTTCCCTTTGTGCTGGATGAACGAACGTCTCTCCACATGCTCAGTTCTGAGAGATAAGTGTGTGTGAAAGCCGTCCTTCACCTAGCTTGAAGGGAACACAAAGTTTCTTTTCAGTTTCCAACTCCACTCCATACATATATATGGGGAGGTACAAGCTCCAACTCGGTTTTACAGTGAAAACGTCAGGCACTTCAAACCGGCACTAGGAAACAGACTGAGAAACCAGAGTAAGGGTTTCTCCTGCAACCCGTTCCCTTTGTGCTGGATGAACGAACGTCTCTCCACATGCTCAGTTCTGAGACAAAAGTGTGTGTGAAAGCCGTCCTTCAACTAGCTTGAAGGGAACACAAAGTTCCTTTTCAGTTGCAAACACCACTCCATACATATATATGGGGAGGTACAAGCTCCAACTCGGTTTTACAGTGAAAAAGGCAGGCACTTCAAACCGGCACTAGGAAACAGACTGAGAAACCAGAGTAAGGGTTTTTCTGCAACCCGTTCCCTTTATGCTGGATGAACGAACGTCTCTCCACATGCTCAGTTCTGAGAGATAAGTGTGTGTGAAAGCCGTCCTTCACCTAGGTTGAATGGAACACAAAGTTTCTTTCCAGTTTCAAACTCCACTCCATACATATATATGGGGAGGTACAAGCTCCAACTCGGTTTTACAGTGAAAACGGCAGGCACTTCAAACCGGCACTAGGAAACAGACTGAGAAACCAGAGTAATGGTTTAACCTGCAACCCGTTCCCTTTGTGCTGGATGAACGAACGTCTCTCCACATGCTCAGTTCTGAGAGATAAGTGTGTGTGAAAGCCGTCCTTCACCTAGCTTGAAGGGAACACAAAGTTTCTTTTCACTTGCAAACTCCAATCCATACATATATATGGGGAGGTACAAGCTCCAACTCGGTTTTACAGTGAAAAATGCAGGCACTTCAAACCAGCACTAGGAAACAGACTGAGAAACCAGAGTAAGGGTTTCTCCTGCAACCCGTTCCCTTTGTGCTGGATGAAAGAAAGTCTCTCCACATGCTCAGTTCTGAGAGATAAGTGTGTGTGAAAGCCGTCCTTCAACTAGCTTGAAGGGAACACAAAGTTTCTTTTCAGTTGCAAACCCCACTCCATACATATATATGGGGTGGAACAAGCTCCAACTCGGTTTTACAGTGAAAACGGCAGGCACTTCAAACCGGCACTAGGAAACAGACTGAGAAACCAGAGTAAGGGTTTCTCCTTCAACCCGTTCCCTTTGTGCTTGATAAACGAACGTCTCTCCACATGCTCAGTTCAGAGAGATAAGTGTGTGTGAAAGCCGTCCTTCACCTAGCTTGAAGGGAACACAAAGTTCCTTTTCAGTTGCAAACACCACTCCATACATATATATGGGGAGGTAAAAGCTCCAACTCGGTTTTACAGTGAAAACGGCAGGCACTTCAAACCGGCACTAGGAAACAGACTGAGAAACCAGAGTAATGGTTTAACCTGCAACCCGTTCCCTTTGTGCTGGATGAACGAACGTCTCTCCACATGCTCAGTTCTGAGAGATAAGTGTGTGTGAAAGCCGTCCTTCACCTAGCTTGAAGGGAACACAAAGTTTCTTTTCAGTTGCCAACCCCACTCCATACATATATATGGGGTGGAACAAGCTCCAAATCGGTTTTACAGTGAAAACGGCAGGCACTTCAAACCGGCACTAGGAAACAGACTGAGAAACCAGAGTAAGGGTTTCTCCTGCAACCCGTTCCCTTTGTGCTTGATAAATGAACGTCTCTCCACATGCTCAGTTCTGAGAGATAAGTGTGTGTGAAAGCCGTCCTTCACCTAGCTTGAAGGGAACACAAAGTTCCTTTTCAGTTGCAAACACCACTCCATACATATATATGGGGAGGTAAAAGCTCCAACTCGGTTTTACAGTGAAAAAGGCAGGCACTTCAAACCGGCACTAGGAAACAGACTGAGAAACCAGAGTAAGGGTTTCTCCTGCAACCCGTTCCCTTTGTGCTGGATGAATGAACGTCTCTCCACATGCTAAGTTCTGGGAGTTAAATGGGTGTGAAAGCCGTCCTTCACCTAGCTTGAAGGGAACACAAAGTTTCTTTTCAGTTGCAAACTCCACTCCATACAAATATATGGGGAGGTACAAGCTCCAACTCGGTTTTATAGTGAAAACGGCAGGCACTTCAAACCGACACTAGGAAATAGACTGAGAAACCAGAGTAAGTGTTTCACCTGCAACCCGTTCCCTTTGTCCTGGATGAACGAACGTCTCTCCACATGCTCAGTTCTGAGAGATAAGTGTGTGTGAAAGCCGTCCTTCACCTAGCTTGAAGGGAACACAAAGTTTCTTTTCAGTAGCCAACTCCACTCCATACAAATATATGGGTTGAAACAAGCTCCAACTCGGTTTTACAGTGAAAACGGCAGGCACTTCAAACCGGCACTAGGAAACAGACTGAGAAACCAGAGTAAGGGTTTCTCCTGCAACCCGTTCCCTTTGTGCTGGATGAACGAACGTCTCTCCACATGCTCAGTTCTGAGAGATAAGTGTGTGTGAAAGCCGTCCTTCACCTAGCTTGAAGGGAACACAAAGTTTCTTTTCAGTTGCCAACCCCACTCCATTCATATATATGGGGCGGTACAAGCTCCAACTCGGTTTTAC
This sequence comes from Vicugna pacos, assembly GCF_048564905.1. Lineage (NCBI taxonomy): Eukaryota > Metazoa > Chordata > Mammalia > Artiodactyla > Camelidae > Vicugna > Vicugna pacos. The sequence goes on from NC_133017.1 coordinate 7,526,511, forward strand.
AGTGAAAAAGGCAGGCACTTCAAACTGGCACTAGGAAACAGACTGAGAAACCAGAGTCAGGGTTTATCCTGCAACCCGTTCCCTTTGTGCTGGATGAACGAATGTCTCTCCACATGCTCAGTTCTGAGAGATAAGTGGGTGTGAAAGCCGTCCTTCACCTAGCTTGAAGGGAATACAAAGTTTCTTTTCAGTTGCAAACTCCACTCCATACATATATATGGGGAGGTACAAGCTCCAACTCGGTTTTACAGTGAAAACGGCAGGCACTTCAAACCGGCACTAGGAAACAGACTGAGAAACCAGAGTAAGGGTTTCTCCTGCAACCCGTTCCCATTGTGCTAGATGAACGAACGTCTCTCCACATGCTCAGTTCTGAGAGATAAGTGTGTGTGAAAGCCGTCCTTCACCTAGCTTGAAGGGAACACATAGTTTCTTTTTAGTTGCCAACTCCACTCCATACAAATATACGGGGAGGTACAAGCTCCAACTCGGTTTTACAGTGAAAACGTCAGGCACTTCAAACCGGCACTAGGAAACAGACAGAGAAACCAGAGTAAGGGTTTCTCCTGCAAACCGTTCCCTTTGTGCTGGATGAACGAACGTCCCTCCACATGCTCAGTTCTGAGAGATAAGTGTGTGTGAAAGCCGTCCTTCACCTAGCTTGAAGGGAAAACAAAGTTTCTTTTCAGTGGCAAACTCCACTCCATACATATATATGGGGAGGTACAAGTTCCAACTGGATTTTACAGTGAAAACGGCAGGCATATCAAACCGGCACTAGGAAACAGACTGAGAAACCAGAGTAAGGGTTTCTCCTGCAACCCGTTCCCTTTGTGCTGGATGAAAGAACGTCTCTCCACATGCTCAGTTCTGAGAGATAAGTGTGTGTGAAACCTGTCCTTCACCTAGTTTGAAGGGAACACAAAGTTTCTTTTCATTTGTCAACCCCACTCCATACATATTTATGGGGTGGAACAAGCTCCAACTCGGTTTTACAGTGAAAACGGCAGGCACTTCAAACCGGCACTAGGAAACAGACTGAGAAACCAGAGTAAGGGTTTCTCCTGCAACCCGTTCCCTTTGTGCTGGATGAACGAACGTCTCTCCACATGCTCAGTTCTGAGAGATAAGTGTGTGTGAAAGCCGTCCTTCACCTAGCTTGAAGGAAACACAAAGTTCCTTTTCATTGCAAAATCCACTCCATACATATATATGGGGAGGTACAAGCCCCAACTCGGTTTTACAGTGAAAACGGCAGGCACTTCAAACCGGCACTAGGAAACAGACTGAGAAACCAGAGTAAGGGTTTCTCCTGCAACCCGTTCCCTTTGTGCTGGATGAACGAACGTCTCTCCACATGCTCAGTTCTGAGAGATAAGTGTGTGTGAAAGCCGTCCTTCACCTAGCTTGAAGGGAACACAAGGTTTCTTTTCAGTTGCCAACCCCACTCCATACATATACATGGGGTGGAACAAGCTCCAACTCGATTTTACAGTGAAATCGGCAGGTACTTCAAACCGGCACTAGGAAACAGACTGAGAAACCAGAGTAAGGGTTTCTCCTGCAAACCGTTCCCTTTGTGCTGGATGAACGAACGTCTCTCCACATGCTCAGTTCTGAGAGATAAGTGTGTGTGAAAGCCGTCCTTCACCTAGCTTGAAGGGAACACAAAGTTTCTTTTCAGTTGCAAACTCCACTCCATACATACATATGGGGAGTTACAAGCTCCAACTCGGTTTTACAGTGAAAACGGCAGGCACTTCAAACCGGCACTAGGAAACAGACTGAGAAACCAGAGTAAGGGTTTCTCCTGCAACCCGTTCCCTTTGTGCTGGATGAACGAACGTCTCTCCACATGCTCAGTTCTGAGAGATAAGTGTGTGTGAAAGCCGTCCTTCACCTAGCTTGAAGGGAACACAAAGTTTCTTTTCAGTTGCCAACTCCACTCCATACATATATATGGGGAGGTACAAGCTCCAACTCGGTTTTACAGTGAAAACGTCAGGCACTTCAAACCGGCACTAGGAAACAGACTGAGAAACCAGAGTAAGGGTTTCTCCTGCAACCCGTTCCCTTTGTGCTGGATGAACGAACGTCTCTCCACATGCTCAGTTCTGAGAGATAAGTGTGTGTGAAAGCCGTCCTTCACCTAGCTTGAAGGAAACACAAAGTTCCTTTTCAGTTGCAAACTCCACTCCATACATATATATGGGGAGGTACAAGCTCCAACTCGGTTTTACAGTGAAAACGGCAGGCACTTCAAACCGGCACTAGGAAACAGACTGAGAAACCAGAGTAAGGGTTTCTCCTGCAACCCGTTCCCTTTGTGCTGGATGAACGAACGTCTCTCCACATGCTCAGTTCTGAGAGATAAGTGTGTGTGAAAGCCGTCCTTCATCTAGCTTGAAGGGAACACAAGGTTTCTTTTCAGTTGCCAACCCCACTCCATACATATACATGGGGTGGAACAAGCTCCAACTCGATTTTACAGTGAAAACGGCAGATACTTCAAACCGGGACTAGGAAACAGACTGAGAAACCAGAGTAAGGGTTTCTCCTGCAAACCGTTCCCTTTGTGCTGGATGAACGAACGTCTCTCCACATGCTCAGTTCTGAGAGATAAGTGTGTGTGAAAGCCGTCCTTCACCTAGCTTGAAGGGAACACAAAGTTTCTTTTCAGTTGCAAACTCCACTCCATACATATATATGGGGAGTTACAAGCTCCAACTCGGTTTTACAGTGAAAACGGCAGGCACTTCAAACCGGCACTAGGAAACAGACTGAGAAACCAGAGTAAGGGTTTCTCCTGCAACCCGTTCCCTTTGTGCTGGATGAACGAACGTCTCTCCACATGCTCAGTTCTGAGAGATAAGTGTGTGTGAAAGCCATCCTTCACCTAGCTTGAAGGGAACACAAAGTTTCTTTTCAGTTGCCAACTCCACTCCATACATATATATGGGGAGGTACAAGCTCCAACTCGGTTTTACAGTGAAAACGTCAGGCACTTCAAACCGGCACTAGGGAACAGACTGAGAAACCAGAGTAAGGGTTTCTCCTGCAACCCGTTCCCTTTGTGCTGGATGAACGAACGTCTCTCCACATGCTCAGTTCTGAGACAAAAGTGTGTGTGAAAGCCGTCCTTCACCTAGCTTGAAGGGAACACAAAGTTCCTTTTCAGTTGCAAACACCACTCCATACATATATATGGGGAGGTAAAAGCTCCAACTCGGTTTTACAGTGAAAAAGGCAGGCACTTCAAACCGGCACTAGGAAACAGACTGAGAAACCAGAGTAAGGGTTTCTTCTGCAACCCGTTCCCTTTATGCTGGATGAACGAACGTCTCTCCACATGCTCAGTTCTGAGAGATAAGTGTGTGTGAAAGCCGTCCTTCACCTAGCTTGAATGGAACACAAAGTTTCTTTCCAGTTTCAAACTCCACTCCATACATATATATGGGGAGGTACAAGCTCCAACTCGGTTTTACAGTGAAAACGGCAGGCACTTCAAACCGGCACTAGGAAACAGACTGAGAAACCAGAGTAATGGTTTAACCTGCAACCCGTTCCCTTTGTGCTGGATGAACGAACGTCTCTCCACATGCTCAGTTCTGAGAGATAAGTGTGTGTGAAAGCCGTCCTTCACCTAGCTTGAAGGGAACACAAAGTTTCTTTTCAGTTGCAAACTCCAATCCATACATATATATGGGGAGGTACAAGCTCCAACTCGGTTTTACAGTGAAAAATGCAGGCACTTCAAACCAGCACTAGGAAACAGACTGAGAAACCAGAGTAAGGGTTTCTCCTGCAACCCGTTCCCTTTGTGCTGGATGAAAGAAAGTCTCTCCACATGCTCAGTTCTGAGAGATAAGTGTGTGTGAAAGCCGTCCTTCACCTAGCTTGAAGGGAACACAAAGTTTCTTTTCAGTTGCAAACCCCACTCCATACATATATATGGGGTGGAACAAGCTCCAACTCGGTTTTACAGTGAAAACGGCAGGCACTTCAAACCGGCACTAGGAAACAGACTGAGAAACCAGAGTAAGGGTTTCTCCTTCAACCCGTTCCCTTTGTGCTTGATAAACGAACGTCTCTCCACATGCTCAGTTCTGAGAGATAAGTGTGTGTGAAAGCCGTCCTTCACCTAGCTTGAAGGGAACACAAAGTTTCTTTTCAGTTGCAAACTCCACTCCATACATATATATGGGGAGGTACAAGCTCCAACTCGGTTTTACAGTGAAAACGGAAGGCACTTAAAACCGGCACTAGGAAATAGACTGATAAACCAGAGTAAGGGTTTCTCCTGCAACCCGTTCCCTTGTGCTGGATGAACGAACGTCTCTACACATGCTCAGTTCTGAGAGATAAGTGTGTGTGAAAGCCGTCCTTCACATAGCTTGAATGGAACACAAAGTTTCTTTTCAGTTGCAAACTCCACTCCATACATATATATGGGGATGTACAAGCTCCAACTCGGTTTTACAGTGAAAACGGCAGGCACTTCAAACCGGCACTAGGAAACAGACTGAGAAACCAGAGTAATGGTTTAACCTGCAACCCGTTCCCTTTGTGCTGGATGAACGAACGTCTCTCCACATGCTCAGTTCTGAGAGATAAGTGTGTGTGAAAGCCGTCCTTCACCTTGCTTGAAGGGAACACAAAGTTTCTTTTCAGTTGCCAACCCCACTCCATATATATATATGGGGTGGAACAAGCTCCAACTCGGTTTTACAGTGAAAACGGCAGGCACTTCAAACCGGCACTAGGAAACACACTGAGAAACCAGAGTAAGGGTTTCTCCTGCAACCCGTTCCCTTTGTGCTTGATAAACGAACGTCTCTCCACATGCTCAGTTCTGAGAGATAAGTGTGTGTGAAAGCCGTCCTTCACCTAGCTTGAAGGGAACACAAAGTTCCTTTTCAGTTGCAAACACCACTCCATACATATATATGGGGAGGTAAAAGCTCCAACTCGGTTTTACAGTGAAAAAGGCAGGCACTTCAAACCGGCACTAGGAAACAGACTGAGAAACCAGAGTAAGGGTTTCTCCTGCAACCCGTTCCCTTTATGCTGGATGAACGAACGTCTCTCCACATGCTCAGTTCTGAGAGATAAGTGTGTGTGAAAGCCGTCCTTCACCTAGCTTGAAGGGAACACAAAGTTTCTTTTCAGTTGCAAACTCCACTCCATACATATATATGGGGAGGTACAAGCTCCAACTCGGTTTTATAGTGAAAACGGAAGGCACTTAAAACCGGCACTAGGAAATAGACAGAGAAACCAGAGTAAGGGTTTCTCCTGCAACCCGTTCCCTTTGTGCTGGATGAACGAACGTCTCTCCACATGCTCAGTTCTGAGAGATAAGTGTGTGTGAAAGCCGTCCTTCATCTAGCTTGAATTGAAAACAAAGTTTCTTTTCAGTGGCAAACTCCACTCCATACATATATATGGGGAGGTACAAGCTCCAACTGTGTTTTACAGTGAAAACGGCAGGCACATCAAACCGGCACTAGGAAACAGACTGAGAAACCAGAGTAAGGGTTTCTCCTGCAACCCGTTCCCTTTGTGCTGGATGAACGAACGTCTCTCCACATGCTCAGTTCTGAGAGATAAGTGGGTGTGAAAGCCGTCCTTCACCTAGCTTGAAGGGAATACAAAGTTTCTTTTCAGTTGCCAACTCCACTCCATACATATATATGGGGAGGTACAAGCTCCAACTCGGTTTTACAGTGAAAACGGCAGGCACTTCAAACCGGCACTAGGAAACAGACTGAGAAACCAGAGTAAGGGTTTCTCCTGCAACCCGTTCCCTTTGTGCTAGATGAACGAACGTCTCTCCACATGCTCAGTTCTGAGAGATAAGTGTGTGTGAAAGCCGTCCTTCACCTAGCTTGAAGGGAACACATAGTTTCTTTTCAGTTGCCAACTCCACTCCATACAAATATACGGGGAGGTACAAGCTCCAACTCGGTTTTACAGTGAAAACGTCAGGCACTTCAAACCGGCACTAGGAAACAGACAGAGAATCCAGAGTAAGGGTTTCTCCTGCAACCCGTTCCCTTTGTGCTGGATGAAAGAACGTCTCTCCACATGCTCAGTTCTGAGAGATAAGTGTGTGTGAAAGCCGTCCTTCACCTAGCTTGAAGGGAAAACAAAGTTTCTTTTCAGTGGCAAACTCCACTCCATACATATATATGGGGAGGTACAAGTTCCAACTGGATTTTACAGTGAAAACGGCAGGCATATCAAACCGGCACTAGGAAACAGACTGAGAAACCAGAGTAAGGGATTCTCCTGCAACCCGTTCCCTTTGTGCTGGATGAAAGAACGTCTCTCCACATGCTCAGTTCTGAGAGATAAGTGTGTGTGAAACCTGTCCTTCACCTAGCTTGAAGGGAACACAAAGTTTCTTTTCATTTGTCAACCCCACTCCATACATATTTATGGGGTGGAACAAGCTCCAACTCGGTTTTACAGTGAAAACGGCAGGCACTTCAAACCGGCACTAGGAAACAGACTGAGAAACCAGAGTAAGGGTTTCTCCTGCAACCCGTTCCCTTTGTGCTGGATGAACGAACGTCTCTCCACATGCTCAGTTCTGAGAGATAAGTGTGTGTGAAAGCCGTCCTTCACCTAGCTTGAAGGAAACACAAAGTTCCTTTTCAGTTGCAAAATCCACTCCATACATATATATGGGGAGGTACAAGCTCCAACTCGGTTTTACAGTGAAAACGGCAGGCACTTCAAACCGGCACTAGGAAACAGACTGAGAAACCAGAGTAAGGGTTTCTCCTGCAACCCGTTCCCTTTGTGCTGGATGAACGAACGTCTCTCCACATGCTCAGTTCTGAGAGATAAGTGTGTGTGAAAGCCGTCCTTCACCTAGCTTGAAGGGAACACAAGGTTTCTTTTCAGTTGCCAACCCCACTCCATACATATACATGGGGTTGAACAAGCTCCAACTCGATTTTACAGTGAAAACGGCAGGTACTTCAAACCGGCACTAGGAAACAGACTGAGAAACCAGAGTAAGGGTTTCTCCTGCAAACAGTTCCCTTTGTGCTGGATGAACGAACGTCTCTCCACATGCTCAGTTCTGAGAGATAAGTGTGTGTGAAAGCCGTCCTTCACCTAGCTTGAAGGGAACACAAAGTTTCTTTTCAGTTGCAAACTCCACTCCATACATATATATGGGGAGTTACAAGCTCCAACTCGGTTTTACAGTGAAAACGGCAGGCACTTCAAACCGGCACTAGGAAACAGACTGAGAAACCAGAGTAAGGGATTCTCCTGCAACCCGTTCCCTTTGTGCTGGATGAACGAACGTCTCTCCACATGCTCAGTTCTGAGAGATAAGTGTGTGTGAAAGCCGTCCTTCACCTAGCTTGAAGGGAACACAAAGTTTCTTTTCAGTTTCCAACTCCACTCCATACATATATAAGGGGAGGTACAAGCTCCAACTCGGTTTTACAGTGAAAACGTCAGGCACTTCAAACCGGCACTAGGAAACAGACTGAGAAACCAGAGTAAGGGTTTCTCCTGCAACCCGTTCCCTTTGTGCTGGATGAACGAACGTCTCTCCACATGCTCAGTTCTGAGACAAAAGTGTGTGTGAAAGCCGTCCTTCAACTAGCTTGAAGGGAACACAAAGTTCCTTTTCAGTTGCAAACACCACTCCATACATATATATGGGGAGGTAAAAGCTCCAACTCGGTTTTACAGTGAAAAAGGCAGGCACTTCAAACCGGCACTAGGAAACAGACTGAGAAACCAGAGTAAGGGTTTTTCTGCAACCCGTTCCCTTTATGCTGGATGAACGAACGTCTCTCCACATGCTCAGTTCTGAGAGATAAGTGTGTGTGAAAGCCGTCCTTCACCTAGGTTGAATGGAACACAAAGTTTCTTTCCAGTTTCAAACTCCACTCCATACATATATATGGGGAGGTACAAGCTCCAACTCGGTTTTACAGTGAAAACGGCAGGCACTTCAAACCGGCACTAGGAAACAGACTGAGAAACCAGAGTAATGGTTTAACCTGCAACCCGTTCCCTTTGTGCTGGATGAACGAACGTCTCTCCACATGCTCAGTTCTGAGAGATAAGTGTGTGTGAAAGCCGTCCTTCACCTAGCTTGAAGGGAACACAAAGATTCTTTTCACTTGCAAACTCCAATCCATACATATATATGGGGAGGTACAAGCTCCAACTCGGTTTTACAGTGAAAAATGCAGGCACTTCAAACCAGCACTAGGAAACAGACTGAGAAACCAGAGTAAGGGTTTCTCCTGCAACCCGTTCCCTTTGTGCTGGATGAAAGAAAGTCTCTCCACATGCTCAGTTCTGAGAGATAAGTGTGTGTGAAAGCCGTCCTTCAACTAGCTTGAAGGGAACACAAAGTTTCTTTTCAGTTGCAAACCCCACTCCATACATATATATGGGGTGGAACAAGCTCCAACTCGGTTTTACAGTGAAAACGGCAGGCACTTCAAACCGGCACTAGGAAACAGACTGAGAAACCAGAGTAAGGGTTTCTCCTTCAACCCGTTCCCTTTGTGCTTGATAAACGAACGTCTCTCCACATGCTCAGTTCAGAGAGATAAGTGTGTGTGAAAGCCGTCCTTCACCTAGCTTGAAGGGAACACAAAGTTCCTTTTCAGTTGCAAACACCACTCCATACATATATATGGGGAGGTAAAAGCTCCAACTCGGTTTTACAGTGAAAACGGCAGGCACTTCAAACCGGCACTAGGAAACAGACTGAGAAACCAGAGTAATGGTTTAACCTGCAACCCGTTCCCTTTGTGCTGGATGAACGAACGTCTCTCCACATGCTCAGTTCTGAGAGATAAGTGTGTGTGAAAGCCGTCCTTCACCTAGCTTGAAGGGAACACAAAGTTTCTTTTCAGTTGCCAACCCCACTCCATACATATATATGGGGTGGAACAAGCTCCAAATCGGTTTTACAGTGAAAACGGCAGGCACTTCAAACCGGCACTAGGAAACAGACTGAGAAACCAGAGTAAGGGTTTCTCCTGCAACCCGTTCCCTTTGTGCTTGATAAATGAACGTCTCTCCACATGCTCAGTTCTGAGAGATAAGTGTGTGTGAAAGCCGTCCTTCACCTAGCTTGAAGGGAACACAAAGTTCCTTTTCAGTTGCAAACACCACTCCATACATATATATGGGGAGGTAAAAGCTCCAACTCGGTTTTACAGTGAAAAAGGCAGGCACTTCAAACCGGCACTAGGAAACAGACTGAGAAACCAGAGTAAGGGTTTCTCCTGCAACCCGTTCCCTTTGTGCTGGATGAATGAACGTCTCTCCACATGCTAAGTTCTGAGAGTTAAATGGGTGTGAAAGCCGTCCTTCACCTAGCTTGAAGGGAACACAAAGTTTCTTTTCAGTTGCAAACTCCACTCCATACAAATATATGGGGAGGTACAAGCTCCAACTCGGTTTTATAGTGAAAACGGCAGGCACTTCAAACCGACACTAGGAAATAGACTGAGAAACCAGAGTAAGTGTTTCACCTGCAACCCGTTCCCTTTGTCCTGGATGAACGAACGTCTCTCCACATGCTCAGTTCTGAGAGATAAGTGTGTGTGAAAGCCGTCCTTCACCTAGCTTGAAGGGAACACAAAGTTTCTTTTCAGTAGCCAACTCCACTCCATACATATATATGGGTTGAAACAAGCTCCAACTCGGTTTTACAGTGAAAACGGCAGGCACTTCAAACCGGCACTAGGAAACAGACTGAGAAACCAGAGTAAGGGTTTCTCCTGCAACCCGTTCCCTTTGTGCTGGATGAACGAACGTCTCTCCACATGCTCAGTTCTGAGAGATAAGTGTGTGTGAAAGCCGTCCTTCACCTAGCTTGAAGGGAACACAAAGTTTCTTTTCAGTTGCCAACCCCACTCCATACATATATATGGGGCGGTACAAGCTCCAACTCGGTTTTACAGTGAAAAAGGCAGGCACTTCAAACTGGCACTAGGAAACAGACTGAGAAACCAGAGTCAGGGTTTATCCTGCAACCCGTTCCCTTTGTGCTGGATGAACGAATGTCTCTCCACATGCTCAGTTCTGAGAGATAAGTGGGTGTGAAAGCCGTCCTTCACCTAGCTTGAAGGGAATACAAAGTTTCTTTTCAGTTGCAAACTCCACTCCATACATATATATGGGGAGGTACAAGCTCCAACTCGGTTTTACAGTGAAAACGGCAGGCACTTCAAACCGGCACTAGGAAACAGACTGAGAAACCAGAGTAAGGGTTTCTCCTGCAACCCGTTCCCATTGTGCTAGATGAACGAACGTCTCTCCACATGCTCAGTTCTGAGAGATAAGTGTGTGTGAAAGCCGTCCTTCACCTAGCTTGAAGGGAACACATAGTTTCTTTTTAGTTGCCAACTCCACTCCATACAAATATACGGGGAGGTACAAGCTCCAACTCGGTTTTACAGTGAAAACGTCAGGCACTTCAAACCGGCACTAGGAAACAGACAGAGAAACCAGAGTAAGGGTTTCTCCTGCAACCCGTTCCCTTTGTGCTGGATGAACGAACGTCCCTCCACATGCTCAGTTCTGAGAGATAAGTGTGTGTGAAAGCCGTCCTTCACCTAGCTTGAAGGGAAAACAAAGTTTCTTTTCAGTGGCAAACTCCACTCCATACATATATATGGGGAGGTACAAGTTCCAACTGGATTTTACAGTGAAAACGGCAGGCATATCAAACCGGCACTAGGAAACAGACTGAGAAACCAGAGTAAGGGTTTCTCCTGCAACCCGTTCCCTTTGTGCTGGATGAAAGAACGTCTCTCCACATGCTCAGTTCTGAGAGATAAGTGTGTGTGAAACCTGTCCTTCACCTAGTTTGAAGGGAACACAAAGTTTCTTTTCATTTGTCAACCCCACTCCATACATATTTATGGGGTGGAACAAGCTCCAACTCGGTTTTACAGTGAAAACGGCAGGCACTTCAAACCGGCACTAGGAAACAGACTGAGAAACCAGAGTAAGGGTTTCTCCTGCAACCCGTTCCCTTTGTGCTGGATGAACGAACGTCTCTCCACATGCTCAGTTCTGAGAGATAAGTGTGTGTGAAAGCCGTCCTTCACCTAGCTTGAAGGAAACACAAAGTTCCTTTTCAGTTGCAAAATCCACTCCATACATATATATGGGGAGGTACAAGCCCCAACTCGGTTTTACAGTGAAAACGGCAGGCACTTCAAACCGGCACTAGGAAACAGACTGAGAAACCAGAGTAAGGGTTTCTCCTGCAACCCGTTCCCTTTGTGCTGGATGAACGAACGTCTCTCCACATGCTCAGTTCTGAGAGATAAGTGTGTGTGAAAGCCGTCCTTCACCTAGCTTGAAGGGAACACAAGGTTTCTTTTCAGTTGCCAACCCCACTCCATAAATATACATGGGGTGGAACAAGCTCCAACTCGATTTTACAGTGAAATCGGCAGGTACTTCAAACCGGCACTAGGAAACAGACTGAGAAACCAGAGTAAGGGTTTCTCCTGCAAACCGTTCCCTTTGTGCTGGATGAACGAACGTCTCTCCACATGCTCAGTTCTGAGAGATAAGTGTGTGTGAAAGCCGTCCTTCACCTAGCTTGAAGGGAACACAAAGTTTCTTTTCAGTTGCAAATTCCACTCCATACATACATATGGGGAGTTACAAGCTCCAACTCGGTTTTACAGTGAAAACGGCAGGCACTTCAAACCGGCACTAGGAAACAGACTGAGAAACCAGAGTAAGGGTTTCTCCTGCAACCCGTTCCCTTTGTGCTGGATGAACGAACGTCTCTCCACATGCTCAGTTCTGAGAGATAAGTGTGTGTGAAAGCCGTCCTTCACCTAGCTTGAAGGGAACACAAAGTTTCTTTTCAGTTGCCAACTCCACTCCATACATATATATGGGGAGGTACAAGCTCCAACTCGGTTTTACAGTGAAAACGTCAGGCACTTCAAACCGGCACTAGGAAACAGACTGAGAAACCAGAGTAAGGGTTTCTCCTGCAACCCGTTCCCTTTGTGCTGGATGAACGAACGTCTCTCCACATGCTCAGTTCTGAGAGATAAGTGTGTGTGAAAGCCGTCCTTCACCTAGCTTGAAGGAAACACAAAGTTCCTTTTCAGTTGCAAACTCCACTCCATACATATATATGGGGAGGTACAAGCTCCAACTCGGTTTTACAGTGAAAACGGCAGGCACTTCAAACCGGCACTAGGAAACAGACTGAGAAACCAGAGTAAGGGTTTCTCCTGCAACCCGTTCCCTTTGTGCTGGATGAACGAACGTCTCTCCACATGCTCAGTTCTGAGAGATAAGTGTGTGTGAAAGCCGTCCTTCATCTAGCTTGAAGGGAACACAAGGTTTCTTTTCAGTTGCCAACCCCACTCCATACATATACATGGGGTGGAACAAGCTCCAACACGATTTTACAGTGAAAACGGCAGATACTTCAAACCGGCACTAGGAAACAGACTGAGAAACCAGAGTAAGGGTTTCTCCTGCAAACCGTTCCCTTTGTGCTGGATGAACGAACGTCTCTCCACATGCTCAGTTCTGAGAGATAAGTGTGTGTGAAAGCCGTCCTTCACCTAGCTTGAAGGGAACACAAAGTTTCTTTTCAGTTGCAAACTCCACTCCATACATATATATGGGGAGTTACAAGCTCCAACTCGGTTTTACAGTGAAAACGGCAGGCACTTCAAACCGGCACTAGGAAACAGACTGAGAAACCAGAGTAAGGGTTTCTCCTGCAACCCGTTCCCTTTGTGCTGGATGAACGAACGTCTCTCCACATGCTCAGTTCTGAGAGATAAGTGTGTGTGAAAGCCATCCTTCACCTAGCTTGAAGGGAACACAAAGTTTCTTTTCAGTTGCCAACTCCACTCCATACATATATATGGGGAGGTACAAGCTCCAACTCGGTTTTACAGTGAAAACGTCAGGCACTTCAAACCGGCACTAGGGAACAGACTGAGAAACCAGAGTAAGGGTTTCTCCTGCAACCCGTTCCCTTTGTGCTGGATGAACGAACGTCTCTCCACATGCTCAGTTCTGAGACAAAAGTGTGTGTGAAAGCCGTCCTTCACCTAGCTTGAAGGGAACACAAAGTTCCTTTTCAGTTGCAAACACCACTCCATACATATATATGGGGAGGTAAAAGCTCCAACTCGGTTTTACAGTGAAAAAGGCAGGCACTTCAAACCGGCACTAGGAAACAGACTGAGAAACCAGAGTAAGGGTTTCTTCTGCAACCCGTTCCCTTTATGCTGGATGAACGAACGTCTCTCCACATGCTCAGTTCTGAGAGATAAGTGTGTGTGAAAGCCGTCCTTCACCTAGGTTGAATGGAACACAAAGTTTCTTTCCAGTTTCAAACTCCACTCCATACATATATATGGGGAGGTACAAGCTCCAACTCGGTTTTACAGTGAAAACGGCAGGCACTTCAAACCGGCACTAGGAAACAGACTGAGAAACCAGAGTAATGGTTTAACCTGCAACCCGTTCCCTTTGTGCTGGATGAACGAACGTCTCTCCACATGCTCAGTTCTGAGAGATAAGGGTGTGTGAAAGCCGTCCTTCACCTAGCTTGAAGGGAACACAAAGTTTCTTTTCAGTTGCAAACTCCAATCCATACATATATATGGGGAGGTACAAGCTCCAACTCGGTTTTACAGTGAAAAATGCAGGCACTTCAAACCAGCACTAGGAAACAGACTGAGAAACCAGAGTAAGGGTTTCCCCTGCAACCCGTTCCCTTTGTGCTGGATGAAAGAAAGTCTCTCCACATGCTCAGTTCTGAGAGATAAGTGTGTGTGAAAGCCGTCCTTCACCTAGCTTGAAGGGAACACAAAGTTTCTTTTCAGTTGCAAACCCCACTCCATACATATATATGGGGTGGAACAAGCTCCAACTCGGTTATACAGTGAAAACGGCAGGCACTTCAAACCGGCACTAGGAAACAGACTGAGAAACCAGAGTAAGGGTTTCTCCTTCAACCCGTTCCCTTTGTGCTTGATAAACGAACGTCTCTCCACATGCTCAGTTCTGAGAGATAAGTGTGTGTGAAAGCCGTCCTTCACCTAGCTTGAAGGGAACACAAAGTTTCTTTTCAGTTGCAAACTCCACTCCATACATATATATGGGGAGGTACAAGCTCCAACTCGGTTTTATAGTGAAAACGGAAGGCACTTAAAACCGGCACTAGGAAATAGACTGAGAAACCAGAGTAAGGGTTTCTCCTGCAACCCGTTCCCTTGTGCTGGATGAACGAACGTCTCTACACATGCTCAGTTCTGAGAGATAAGTGTGTGTGAAAGCCGTCCTTCACATAGCTTGAATGGAACACAAAGTTTCTTTTCAGTTGCAAACTCCACTCCATACATATATATGGGGAGGTACAAGCTCCAACTCGGTTTTACAGTGAAAACGGCAGGCACTTCAAACCGGCACTAGGAAACAGACTGAGAAACCAGAGTAATGGTTTAACCTGCAACCCGTTCCCTTTGTGCTGGATGAACGAACGTCTCTCCACATGCTCAGTTCTGAGAGATAAGTGTGTGTGAAAGCCGTCCTTCACCTAGCTTGAAGGGAACACAAAGTTCCTTTTCAGTTGCAAACACCACTCCATACATATATATGGGGAGGTAAAAGCTCCAACTCGGTTTTACAGTGAAAAAGGCAGGCACTTCAAACCGGCACTAGGAAACAGACTGAGAAACCAGAGTAAGGGTTTCTCCTGCAACCCGTTCCCTTTATGCTGGATGAACGAACGTCTCTCCACATGCTCAGTTCTGAGAGATAAGTGTGTGTGAAAGCCGTCCTTCACCTAGCTTGAAGGGAACACAAAGTTTCTTTTCAGTTGCAAACTCCACTCCATACATATATATGGGGAGGTACAAGCTCCAACTCGGTTTTATAGTGAAAACGGAAGGCACTTAAAACCGGCACTAGGAAATAGACAGAGAAACCAGAGTAAGGGTTTCTCCTGCAACCCGTTCCCTTTGTGCTGGATGAACGAACGTCTCTCCACATGCTCAGTTCTGAGAGATAAGTGTGTGTGAAAGCCGTCCTTCATCTAGCTTGAATTGAAAACAAAGTTTCTTTTCAGTGGCAAACTCCACTCCATACATATATATGGGGAGGTACAAGCTCCAACTGGGTTTTACAGTGAAAACGGCAGGCACATCAAACCGGCACTAGGAAACAGACTGAGAAACCAGAGTAAGGGTTTCTCCTGCAACCCGTTCCCTTTGTGCTGGATGAACGAACGTCTCTCCACATGCTCAGTTCTGAGAGATAAGTGGGTGTGAAAGCCGTCCTTCACCTAGCTTGAAGGGAATACAAAGTTTCTTTTCAGTTGCCAACTCCACTCCATACATATATATGGGGAGGTACAAGCTCCAACTCGGTTTTACAGTGAAAACGGCAGGCACTTCAAACCGGCACTAGGAAACAGACTGAGAAACCAGAGTAAGGGTTTCTCCTGCAACCCGTTCCCTTTGTGCTAGATGAACGAACGTCTCTCCACATGCTCAGTTCTGAGAGATAAGTGTGTGTGAAAGCCGTCCTTCACCTAGCTTGAAGGGAACACATAGTTTCTTTTCAGTTGCCAACTCCACTCCATACAAATATACGGGGAGGTACAAGCTCCAACTCGGTTTTACAGTGAAAACGTCAGGCACTTCAAACCGGCACTAGGAAACAGACAGAGAATCCAGAGTAAGGGTTTCTCCTGCAACCCGTTCCCTTTGTGCTGGATGAAAGAACGTCTCTCCACATGCTCAGTTCTGAGAGATAAGTGTGTGTGAAAGCCGTCCTTCACCTAGCTTGAAGAGAAAACAAAGTTTCTTTTCAGTGGCAAACTCCACTCCATACATATATATGGGGAGGTACAAGTTCCAACTGGATTTTACAGTGAAAACGGCAGGCATATCAAACCGGCACTAGGAAACAGACTGAGAAACCAGAGTAAGGGATTCTCCTGCAACCCGTTCCCTTTGTGCTGGATGAAAGAACGTCTCTCCACATGCTCAGTTCTGAGAGATAAGTGTGTGTGAAACCTGTCCTTCACCTAGCTTGAAGGGAACACAAAGTTTCTTTTCATTTGTCAACCCCACTCCATACATATTTATGGGGTGGAACAAGCTCCAACTCGGTTTTACAGTGAAAACGGCAGGCACTTCAAACCGGCACTAGGAAACAGACTGAGAAACCAGAGTAAGGGTTTCTCCTGCAACCCGTTCCCTTTGTGCTGGATGAACGAACGTCTCTCCACATGCTCAGTTCTGAGAGATAAGTGTGTGTGAAAGCCGTCCTTCACCTAGCTTGAAGGAAACACAAAGTTCCTTTTCAGTTGCAAAATCCACTCCATACATATATATGGGGAGGTACAAGCTCCAACTCGGTTTTACAGTGAAAACGGCAGGCACTTCAAACCGGCACTAGGAAACAGACTGAGAAACCAGAGTAAGGGTTTCTCCTGCAACCCGTTCCCTTTGTGCTGGATGAACGAACGTCTCTCCACATGCTCAGTTCTGAGAGATAAGTGTGTGTGAAAGCCGTCCTTCACCTAGCTTGAAGGGAACACAAGGTTTCTTTTCAGTTGCCAACCCCACTCCATACATATACATGGGGTGGAACAAGCTCCAACTCGATTTTACAGTGAAAACGGCAGGTACTTCAAACCGGCACTAGGAAACAGACTGAGAAACCAGAGTAAGGGTTTCTCCTGCAAACAGTTCCCTTTGTGCTGGATGAACGAACGTCTCTCCACATGCTCAGTTCTGAGAGATAAGTGTGTGTGAAA
Source organism: Vicugna pacos (assembly GCF_048564905.1). Classification (NCBI taxonomy): domain Eukaryota; kingdom Metazoa; phylum Chordata; class Mammalia; order Artiodactyla; family Camelidae; genus Vicugna; species Vicugna pacos. Next base: position 7,543,336 of record NC_133017.1, read on the forward strand.
GCCGTCCTTCACCTAGCTTGAAGGGAACACAATGTTTCTTTTCAGTTGCAAACCCCACTCCATACATATATATGGGGAGTTACAAGCTCCAACTCGGTTTTACAGTGAAAACGGCAGGCACTTCAAACCGGCACTAGGAAACAGACTGAGAAACCAGAGTAAGGGTTTCTCCTGCAACCCGTTCCCTTTGTGCTGGATGAACGAACGTCTCTCCACATGCTCAGTTCTGAGAGATAAGTGTGTGTGAAAGCCGTCCTTCACCTAGCTTGAAGGGAACACAAAGTTTCTTTTCAGTTTCCAACTCCACTCCATACATATATATGGGGAGGTACAAGCTCCAACTCGGTTTTACAGTGAAAACGTCAGGCACTTCAAACCGGCACTAGGAAACAGACTGAGAAACCAGAGTAAGGGTTTCTCCTGCAACCCGTTCCCTTTGTGCTGGATGAACGAACGTCTCTCCACATGCTCAGTTCTGAGACAAAAGTGTGTGTGAAAGCCGTCCTTCAACTAGCTTGAAGGGAACACAAAGTTCCTTTTCAGTTGCAAACACCACTCCATACATATATATGGGGAGGTACAAGCCCCAACTCGGTTTTACAGTGAAAAAGGCAGGCACTTCAAACCGGCACTAGGAAACAGACTGAGAAACCAGAGTAAGGGTTTTTCTGCAACCCGTTCCCTTTATGCTGGATGAACGAACGTCTCTCCACATGCTCAGTTCTGAGAGATAAGTGTGTGTGAAAGCCGTCCTTCACCTAGCTTGAATGGAACACAAAGTTTCTTTCCAGTTTCAAACTCCACTCCATACATATATATGGGGAGGTACAAGCTCCAACTCGGTTTTACAGTGAAAACGGCAGGCACTTCAAACCGGCACTAGGAAACAGACTGAGAAACCAGAGTAATGGTTTAACCTGCAACCCGTTCCCTTTGTGCTGGATGAACGAACGTCTCTCCACATGCTCAGTTCTGAGAGATAAGTGTGTGTGAAAGCCGTCCTTCACCTAGCTTGAAGGGAACACAAAGTTTCTTTTCACTTGCAAACTCCAATCCATACATATATATGGGGAGGTACAAGCTCCAACTCGGTTTTACAGTGAAAAATGCAGGCACTTCAAACCAGCACTAGGAAACAGACTGAGAAACCAGAGTAAGGGTTTCTCCTGCAACCCGTTCCCTTTGTGCTGGATGAAAGAAAGTCTCTCCACATGCTCAGTTCTGAGAGATAAGTGTGTGTGAAAGCCGTCCTTCAACTAGCTTGAAGGGAACACAAAGTTTCTTTTCAGTTGCAAACCCCACTCCATACATATATATGGGGTGGAACAAGCTCCAACTCGGTTTTACAGTGAAAACGGCAGGCACTTCAAACCGGCACTAGGAAACAGACTGAGAAACCAGAGTAAGGGTTTCTCCTTCAACCCGTTCCCTTTGTGCTTGATAAACGAACGTCTCTCCACATGCTCAGTTCAGAGAGATAAGTGTGTGTGAAAGCCGTCCTTCACCTAGCTTGAAGGGAACACAAAGTTCCTTTTCAGTTGCAAACACCACTCCATACATATATATGGGGAGGTAAAAGCTCCAACTCGGTTTTACAGTGAAAACGGCAGGCACTTCAAACCGGCACTAGGAAACAGACTGAGAAACCAGAGTAATGGTTTAACCTGCAACCCGTTCCCTTTGTGCTGGATGAACGAACGTCTCTCCACATGCTCAGTTCTGAGAGATAAGTGTGTGTGAAAGCCGTCCTTCACCTAGCTTGAAGGGAACACAAAGTTTCTTTTCAGTTGCCAACCCCACTCCATACATATATATGGGGTGGAACAAGCTCCAAATCGGTTTTACAGTGAAAACGGCAGGCACTTCAAACCGGCACTAGGAAACAGACTGAGAAACCAGAGTAAGGGTTTCTCCTGCAACCCGTTCCCTTTGTGCTTGATAAATGAACGTCTCTCCACATGCTCAGTTCTGAGAGATAAGTGTGTGTGAAAGCCGTCCTTCACCTAGCTTGAAGGGAACACAAAGTTCCTTTTCAGTTGCAAACACCACTCCATACATATATATGGGGAGGTAAAAGCTCCAACTCGGTTTTACAGTGAAAAAGGCAGGCACTTCAAACCGGCACTAGGAAACAGACTGAGAAACCAGAGTAAGGGTTTCTCCTGCAACCCGTTCCCTTTGTGCTGGATGAATGAACGTCTCTCCACATGCTAAGTTCTGAGAGTTAAATGGGTGTGAAAGCCGTCCTTCACCTAGCTTGAAGGGAACACAAAGTTTCTTTTCAGTTGCAAACTCCACTCCATACAAATATATGGGAAGGTACAAGCTCCAACTCGGTTTTATAGTGAAAACGGCAGGCACTTCAAACCGACACTAGGAAATAGACTGAGAAACCAGAGTAAGTGTTTCACCTGCAAACCGTTCCCTTTGTCCTGGATGAACGAACGTCTCTCCACATGCTCAGTTCTGAGAGATAAGTGTGTGTGAAAGCCGTCCTTCACCTAGCTTGAAGGGAACACAAGGTTTCTTTTCAGTTGCCAACCCCACTCCATACATATACATGGGGTGGAACAAGCTCCAACTCGATTTTACAGTGAAAACGGCAGGTACTTCAAACCGGCACTAGGAAACAGACTGAGAAACCAGAGTAAGGGTTTCTCCTGCAAACAGTTCCCTTTGTGCTGGATGAACGAACGTCTCTCCACATGCTCAGTTCTGAGAGATAAGTGTGTGTGAAAGCCGTCCTTCACCTAGCTTGAAGGGAACACAATGTTTCTTTTCAGTTGCAAACCCCACTCCATACATATATATGGGGAGTTACAAGCTCCAACTCGGTTTTACAGTGAAAACGGCAGGCACTTCAAACCGGCACTAGGAAACAGACTGAGAAACCAGAGTAAGGGTTTCTCCTGCAACCCGTTCCCTTTGTGCTGGATGAACGAACGTCTCTCCACATGCTCAGTTCTGAGAGATAAGTGTGTGTGAAAGCCGTCCTTCACCTAGCTTGAAGGGAACACAAAGTTTCTTTTCAGTTTCCAACTCCACTCCATACATATATATGGGGAGGTACAAGCTCCAACTCGGTTTTACAGTGAAAACGTCAGGCACTTCAAACCGGCACTAGGAAACAGACTGAGAAACCAGAGTAAGGGTTTCTCCTGCAACCCGTTCCCTTTGTGCTGGATGAACGAACGTCTCTCCACATGCTCAGTTCTGAGACAAAAGTGTGTGTGAAAGCCGTCCTTCAACTAGCTTGAAGGGAACACAAAGTTCCTTTTCAGTTGCAAACACCACTCCATACATATATATGGGGAGGTAAAAGCTCCAACTCGGTTTTACAGTGAAAAAGGCAGGCACTTCAAACCGGCACTAGGAAACAGACTGAGAAACCAGAGTAAGGGTTTTTCTGCAACCCGTTCCCTTTATGCTGGATGAACGAACGTCTCTCCACATGCTCAGTTCTGAGAGATAAGTGTGTGTGAAAGCCGTCCTTCACCTAGCTTGAATGGAACACAAAGTTTCTTTCCAGTTTCAAACTCCACTCCATACATATATATGGGGAGGTACAAGCTCCAACTCGGTTTTACAGTGAAAACGGCAGGCACTTCAAACCGGCACTAGGAAACAGACTGAGAAACCAGAGTAATGGTTTAACCTGCAACCCGTTCCCTTTGTGCTGGATGAACGAACGTCTCTCCACATGCTCAGTTCTGAGAGATAAGTGTGTGTGAAAGCCGTCCTTCACCTAGCTTGAAGGGAACACAAAGTTTCTTTTCACTTGCAAACTCCAATCCATACATATATATGGGGAGGTACAAGCTGCAACTCGGTTTTACAGTGAAAAATGCAGGCACTTCAAACCAGCACTAGGAAACAGACTGAGAAACCAGAGTAAGGGTTTCTCCTGCAACCCGTTCCCTTTGTGCTGGATGAAAGAAAGTCTCTCCACATGCTCAGTTCTGAGAGATAAGTGTGTGTGAAAGCCGTCCTTCAACTAGCTTGAAGGGAACACAAAGTTTCTTTTCAGTTGCAAACCCCACTCCATACATATATATGGGGTGGAACAAGCTCCAACTCGGTTTTACAGTGAAAACGGCAGGCACTTCAAACCGGCACTAGGAAACAGACTGAGAAACCAGAGTAAGGGTTTCTCCTTCAACCCGTTCCCTTTGTGCTTGATAAACGAACGTCTCTCCACATGCTCAGTTCAGAGAGATAAGTGTGTGTGAAAGCCGTCCTTCACCTAGCTTGAAGGGAACACAAAGTTCCTTTTCAGTTGCAAACACCACTCCATACATATATATGGGGAGGTAAAAGCTCCAACTCGGTTTTACAGTGAAAACGGCAGGCACTTCAAACCGGCACTAGGAAACAGACTGAGAAACCAGAGTAATGGTTTAACCTGCAACCCGTTCCCTTTGTGCTGGATGAACGAACGTCTCTCCACATGCTCAGTTCTGAGAGATAAGTGTGTGTGAAAGCCGTCCTTCACCTAGCTTGAAGGGAACACAAAGTTTCTTTTCAGTTGCCAACCCCACTCCATACATATATATGGGGTGGAACAAGCTCCAAATCGGTTTTACAGTGAAAACGGCAGGCACTTCAAACCGGCACTAGGAAACAGACTGAGAAACCAGAGTAAGGGTTTCTCCTGCAACCCGTTCCCTTTGTGCTTGATAAATGAACGTCTCTCCACATGCTCAGTTCTGAGAGATAAGTGTGTGTGAAAGCCGTCCTTCACCTAGCTTGAAGGGAACACAAAGTTCCTTTTCAGTTGCAAACACCACTCCTTACATATATATGGGGAGGTAAAAGCTCCAACTCGGTTTTACAGTGAAAAAGGCAGGCACTTCAAACCGGCACTAGGAAACAGACTGAGAAACCAGAGTAAGGGTTTCTCCTGCAACCCGTTCCCTTTGTGCTGGATGAATGAACGTCTCTCCACATGCTAAGTTCTGAGAGTTAAATGGGTGTGAAAGCCGTCCTTCACCTAGCTTGAAGGGAACACAAAGTTTCTTTTCAGTTGCAAACTCCACTCCATACAAATATATGGGGAGGTACAAGCTCCAACTCGGTTTTATAGTGAAAACGGCAGGCACTTCAAACCGACACTAGGAAATAGACTGAGAAACCAGAGTAAGTGTTTCACCTGCAACCCGTTCCCTTTGTCCTGGATGAACGAACGTCTCTCCACATGCTCAGTTCTGAGAGATAAGTGTGTGTGAAAGCCGTCCTTCACCTAGCTTGAAGGGAACACAAGGTTTCTTTTCAGTTGCCAACCCCACTCCATACATATACATGGGGTGGAACAAGCTCCAACTCGATTTTACAGTGAAAACGGCAGGTACTTCAAACCGGCACTAGGAAACAGACTGAGAAACCAGAGTAAGGGTTTCTCCTGCAAACAGTTCCCTTTGTGCTGGATGAACGAACGTCTCTCCACATGCTCAGTTCTGAGAGATAAGTGTGTGTGAAAGCCGTCCTTCACCTAGCTTGAAGGGAACACAATGTTTCTTTTCAGTTGCAAACCCCACTCCATACATATATATGGGGAGTTACAAGCTCCAACTCGGTTTTACAGTGAAAACGGCAGGCACTTCAAACCGGCACTAGGAAACAGACTGAGAAACCAGAGTAAGGGTTTCTCCTGCAACCCGTTCCCTTTGTGCTGGATGAACGAACGTCTCTCCACATGCTCAGTTCTGAGAGATAAGTGTGTGTGAAAGCCGTCCTTCACCTAGCTTGAAGGGAACACAAAGTTTCTTTTCAGTTTCCAACTCCACTCCATACATATATATGGGGAGGTACAAGCTCCAACTCGGTTTTACAGTGAAAACGGCAGGCACTTCAAACCGGCACTAGGAAACAGACTGAGAAACCAGAGTAATGGTTTAACCTGCAACCCGTTCCCTTTGTGCTGGATGAACGAACGTCTCTCCACATGCTCAGTTCTGAGAGATAAGTGTGTGTGAAAGCCGTCCTTCACCTAGCTTGAAGGGAACACAAAGTTTCTTTTCACTTGCAAACTCCAATCCATACATATATATGGGGAGGTACAAGCTCCAACTCGGTTTTACAGTGAAAAATGCAGGCACTTCAAACCAGCACTAGGAAACAGACTGAGAAACCAGAGTAAGGGTTTCTCCTGCAACCCGTTCCCTTTGTGCTGGATGAAAGAAAGTCTCTCCACATGCTCAGTTCTGAGAGATAAGTGTGTGTGAAAGCCGTCCTTCAACTAGCTTGAAGGGAACACAAAGTTTCTTTTCAGTTGCAAACCCCACTCCATACATATATATGGGGTGGAACAAGCTCCAACTCGGTTTTACAGTGAAAACGGCAGGCACTTCAAACCGGCACTAGGAAACAGACTGAGAAACCAGAGTAAGGGTTTCTCCTTCAACCCGTTCCCTTTGTGCTTGATAAACGAACGTCTCTCCACATGCTCAGTTCAGAGAGATAAGTGTGTGTGAAAGCCGTCCTTCACCTAGCTTGAAGGGAACACAAAGTTCCTTTTCAGTTGCAAACACCACTCCATACATATATATGGGGAGGTAAAAGCTCCAACTCGGTTTTACAGTGAAAACGGCAGGCACTTCAAACCGGCACTAGGAAACAGACTGAGAAACCAGAGTAATGGTTTAACCTGCAACCCGTTCCCTTTGTGCTGGATGAACGAACGTCTCTCCACATGCTCAGTTCTGAGAGATAAGTGTGTGTGAAAGCCGTCCTTCACCTAGCTTGAAGGGAACACAAAGTTTCTTTTCAGTTGCCAACCCCACTCCATACATATATATGGGGTGGAACAAGCTCCAAATCGGTTTTACAGTGAAAACGGCAGGCACTTCAAACCGGCACTAGGAAACAGACTGAGAAACCAGAGTAAGGGTTTCTCCTGCAACCCGTTCCCTTTGTGCTTGATAAATGAACGTCTCTCCACATGCTCAGTTCTGAGAGATAAGTGTGTGTGAAAGCCGTCCTTCACCTAGCTTGAAGGGAACACAAAGTTCCTTTTCAGTTGCAAACACCACTCCATACATATATATGGGGAGGTAAAAGCTCCAACTCGGTTTTACAGTGAAAAAGGCAGGCACTTCAAACCGGCACTAGGAAACAGACTGAGAAACCAGAGTAAGGGTTTCTCCTGCAACCCGTTCCCTTTGTGCTGGATGAATGAACGTCTCTCCACATGCTAAGTTCTGAGAGTTAAATGGGTGTGAAAGCCGTCCTTCACCTAGCTTGAAGGGAACACAAAGTTTCTTTTCAGTTGCAAACTCCACTCCATACAAATATATGGGAAGGTACAAGCTCCAACTCGGTTTTATAGTGAAAACGGCAGGCACTTCAAACCGACACTAGGAAATAGACTGAGAAACCAGAGTAAGTGTTTCACCTGCAACCCGTTCCCTTTGTCCTGGATGAACGAACGTCTCTCCACATGCTCAGTTCTGAGAGATAAGTGTGTGTGAAAGCCGTCCTTCACCTAGCTTGAAGGGAACACAAGGTTTCTTTTCAGTTGCCAACCCCACTCCATACATATACATGGGGTGGAACAAGCTCCAACTCGATTTTACAGTGAAAACGGCAGGTACTTCAAACCGGCACTAGGAAACAGACTGAGAAACCAAAGTAAGGGTTTCTCCTGCAAACAGTTCCCTTTGTGCTGGATGAACGAACGTCTCTCCACATGCTCAGTTCTGAGAGATAAGTGTGTGTGAAAGCCGTCCTTCACCTAGCTTGAAGGGAACACAATGTTTCTTTTCAGTTGCAAACCCCACTCCATACATATATATGGGGAGTTACAAGCTCCAACTCGGTTTTACAGTGAAAACGGCAGGCACTTCAAACCGGCACTAGGAAACAGACTGAGAAACCAGAGTAAGGGTTTCTCCTGCAACCCGTTCCCTTTGTGCTGGATGAACGAACGTCTCTCCACATGCTCAGTTCTGAGAGATAAGTGTGTGTGAAAGCCGTCCTTCACCTAGCTTGAAGGGAACACAAAGTTTCTTTTCAGTTTCCAACTCCACTCCATACATATATATGGGGAGGTACAAGCTCCAACTCGGTTTTACAGTGAAAACGTCAGGCACTTCAAACCGGCACTAGGAAACAGACTGAGAAACCAGAGTAAGGGTTTCTCCTGCAACCCGTTCCCTTTGTGCTGGATGAACGAACGTCTCTCCACATGCTCAGTTCTGAGACAAAAGTGTGTGTGAAAGCCGTCCTTCAACTAGCTTGAAGGGAACACAAAGTTCCTTTTCAGTTGCAAACACCACTCCATACATATATATGGGGAGGTAAAAGCTCCAACTCGGTTTTACAGTGAAAAAGGCAGGCACTTCAAACCGGCACTAGGAAACAGACTGAGAAACCAGAGTAAGGGTTTTTCTGCAACCCGTTCCCTTTATGCTGGATGAACGAACGTCTCTCCACATGCTCAGTTCTGAGAGATAAGTGTGTGTGAAAGCCGTCCTTCACCTAGCTTGAATGGAACACAAAGTTTCTTTCCAGTTTCAAACTCCACTCCATACATATATATGGGGAGGTACAAGCTCCAACTCGGTTTTACAGTGAAAACGGCAGGCACTTCAAACCGGCACTAGGAAACAGACTGAGAAACCAGAGTAATGGTTTAACCTGCAACCCGTTCCCTTTGTGCTGGATGAACGAACGTCTCTCCACATGCTCAGTTCTGAGAGATAAGTGTGTGTGAAAGCCGTCCTTCACCTAGCTTGAAGGGAACACAAAGTTTCTTTTCACTTGCAAACTCCAATCCATACATATATATGGGGAGGTACAAGCTCCAACTCGGTTTTACAGTGAAAAATGCAGGCACTTCAAACCAGCACTAGGAAACAGACTGAGAAACCAGAGTAAGGGTTTCTCCTACAACCCGTTCCCTTTGTGCTGGATGAAAGAAAGTCTCTCCACATGCTCAGTTCTGAGAGATAAGTGTGTGTGAAAGCCGTCCTTCAACTAGCTTGAAGGGAACACAAAGTTTCTTTTCAGTTGCAAACCCCACTCCATACATATATATGGGGTGGAACAAGCTCCAACTCGGTTTTACAGTGAAAACGGCAGGCACTTCAAACCGGCACTAGGAAACAGACTGAGAAACCAGAGTAAGGGTTTCTCCTTCAACCCGTTCCCTTTGTGCTTGATAAACGAACGTCTCTCCACATGCTCAGTTCAGAGAGATAAGTGTGTGTGAAAGCCGTCCTTCACCTAGCTTGAAGGGAACACAAAGTTCCTTTTCAGTTGCAAACACCACTCCATACATATATATGGGGAGGTAAAAGCTCCAACTCGGTTTTACAGTGAAAACGGCAGGCACTTCAAACCGGCACTAGGAAACAGACTGAGAAACCAGAGTAATGGTTTAACCTGCAACCCGTTCCCTTTGTGCTGGATGAACGAACGTCTCTCCACATGCTCAGTTCTGAGAGATAAGTGTGTGTGAAAGCCGTCCTTCACCTAGCTTGAAGGGAACACAAAGTTTCTTTTCAGTTGCCAACCCCACTCCATACATATATATGGGGTGGAACAAGCTCCAAATCGGTTTTACAGTGAAAACGGCAGGCACTTCAAACCGGCACTAGGAAACAGACTGAGAAACCAGAGTAAGGGTTTCTCCTGCAACCCGTTCCCTTTGTGCTTGATAAATGAACGTCTCTCCACATGCTCAGTTCTGAGAGATAAGTGTGTGTGAAAGCCGTCCTTCACCTAGCTTGAAGGGAACACAAAGTTCCTTTTCAGTTGCAAACACCACTCCTTACATATATATGGGGAGGTAAAAGCTCCAACTCGGTTTTACAGTGAAAAAGGCAGGCACTTCAAACCGGCACTAGGAAACAGACTGAGAAACCAGAGTAAGGGTTTCTCCTGCAACCCGTTCCCTTTGTGCTGGATGAATGAACGTCTCTCCACATGCTAAGTTCTGAGAGTTAAATGGGTGTGAAAGCCGTCCTTCACCTAGCTTGAAGGGAACACAAAGTTTCTTTTCAGTTGCAAACTCCACTCCATACAAATATATGGGGAGGTACAAGCTCCAACTCGGTTTTATAGTGAAAACGGCAGGCACTTCAAACCGACACTAGGAAATAGACTGAGAAACCAGAGTAAGTGTTTCACCTGCAACCCGTTCCCTTTGTCCTGGATGAACGAACGTCTCTCCACATGCTCAGTTCTGAGAGATAAGTGTGTGTGAAAGCCGTCCTTCACCTAGCTTGAAGGGAACACAAAGTTTCTTTTCAGTAGCCAACTCCACTCCATACATATATATGGGTTGAAACAAGCTCCAACTCGGTTTTACAGTGAAAACGGCAGGCACTTCAAACCGGCACTAGGAAACAGACTGAGAAACCAGAGTAAGGGTTTCTCCTGCAACCCGTTCCCTTTGTGCTGGATGAACGAACGTCTCTCCACATGCTCAGTTCTGAGAGATAAGTGTGTGTGAAAGCCGTCCTTCACCTAGCTTGAAGGGAACACAAAGTTTCTTTTCAGTTGCAAACTCCACTCCATACATATATTTGGGGAGGTACAAGCTCCAACTAGGTTTTACAATGAAAACGGCAGGCACTTCAAACCGGCACTAGGAAACAGACTGAGAAACCAGAGTAAGGGTTTCTCCTGCAACCCGTTCCCTTTGTGCTGGATGAACGAACGTCTCTCCACAAGCTCAGTTCTGAGAGATAAGTGTGTGTGAAAGCCGTCCTTCACCTAGCTTGAAGGGAACACAAAGTTTCTTTTCAGTTGCAAACTCCACCCCATACATATATATGGGGAGGTACAATCTCCAACTCGTATTTACAGTGAAACCGGCAGGCACTTCAAACCGGCACTAGGAAACAGACTGAGAAACCAGAGTAAGGGTTTCTCCTGCAACCCGTTCCCTTTGTGCTGGATGAACGAACGTCTATCCACATGCTCAGTTCCGAGAGATAAGTGTGTGTGAAAGCCGTCCTTCACCTAGCTTGTTGGGAACACATAGTTTCTTTTCAGTTAAAAACTCCACTTCATACATATATATGGGGAGGTACAAGCTCCAACTCGGTTTTACAGTGAAAACGGCAGGCACTTCAAAACGGCACTAGGAAACAGACTGAGAAACCAGAGTAAGGGTTTCTCCTGCAACCCGTTCCCTTTGGGCTGGAAGAACGAACGTCTCTCCACATGCTCAGTTCTGAGAGATAAGTGTGTGTGAAAGCCGTCCTTCACCTATTTTGAAGGGAACACAAAGTTTCTCTTCAGTTGCAAACTCCACTCCATACATATATATGGGGTGGAACAAGCTCCAACTCGGTTTTACAGTGAAAACGGCAGGCACTTCAAACCGGCACTAGGAAACAGACTGAGAAACCAGAGTAAGGGTTTCTCCTGCAACCCGTTCCCTTTGTGCTGGATGAATGAACGTCTCTCCACATGCTAAGATCTGAGAGTTAAATGGGTGTGAAAGCCGTCCTTCACCTAGCTTGAAGGGAACACAAAGTTTCTTTTCAGTTGCAAACTCCACTCCATACAAATATATGGGGAGGTACAAACTCCAACTCGGTTTTATAGTGAAAACGGCAGGCACTTCAAACAGGCACTAGGAAATAGACTGAGAAACCAGAGTAAGGGTTTCACCTGCAACCCGTTCCCTTTGTCCTGGATGAACGAACGTCTCTCCACATGCTCAGTTCTGAGAGATAAGTGTGTGTGAAAGCCGTCCTTCACCCAGCTTGAAGGGAACACAAGTTTCTTTTCAGTAGCCAACTCCACTCCATACATATATATGGGTTGAAAGAAGCTCCAACTCGATTTTACAGTGAAAACGGCAGGCACTTCAAACCGGCACTAGGAAACAGACTGAGAAACCAGAGTAAGGGTTTCTCCTGCAACCCGTTCCCTTTGTGCTGGATGAACGAACGTCTCTCCACATGCTCAGTTCTGAGAGATAAGTGTGTGTGAAAGCCGTCCTTCACCTAGCTTGAAGGGAACACAAAGTTTCTTTTCAGTTGCAAACTCCACTCCATACATATATATGGGGAGGTACAAGCTCCAACCCGGTTTTACAGTGAAAACGGCAGGCACTTCAAACCGGCACTAGGAAACAGACTGAGAAACCAGAGTAAGGGTTTCCCCTGCAACCCGTTCCCTTTGTGCTGGATGAACGAACGTCTCTCCACAAGCTAAGTTCTGAGAGATAAGTGTGTGTGAAAGCCGTCCTTCACCTAGCTTGAAGGGAACACAAAGTTTCTTTTCAGTTGCAAATTCCACTCCATACATATATATGGGGAGCTACAATCTCCAACTCGGATTTACAGTGAAACCGGTAGGCACTTCAAACCGGCACTAGGAAATAGACTGAGAAACCAGAGTAAGGGATTCTCCTGCAACCCGTTCCCTTTGTGCTGGATGAACGAACGTCTCTCCACAAGCTCAGTTCTGAGAGATAAGTGTGTGTGAAAGCCGTCCTTCACCTAGCTAGAAGGGAACACAAAGTTTCTTTTCAGTTGCAAACTTCACTCCATACAAATATATGGGTAGGTACAAGCTCCAACTCGGTTTTACAGTGAAAACGGCAGGCACTTCAAACCGGCACTAGGAAACAGACTGAGAAACCAGAGTAAGGGTTTCTCCTGCAACCCGTTCCCTTTGTGCTGGATGAACGAACGTCTCTCCACAAGCTCAGTTCTGAGAGATAAGTGTGTGTGAAAGCCGTCCTTCACCTAGCTTGAAGGGAACACAAAGTTTCTTTTCAGTTGCAAACTCCACTCCATACATATATATGGGGAGGTACAATCTCCAACTCGTATTTACAGTGAAACCGGCAGGCACTTCAAACCGGCACTAGGAAACAGACTGAGAAACCAGTGTAAGGGTTTCTCCTGCAACCCGTTCCCTTTGTGCTGGATGAACGAACGTCTATCCACATGCTCAGTTCCGAGAGATAAGTGTGTGTGAAAGCCGTCCTTCACCTAGCTTGAAGGGAACACATAGTTTCTTTTCAGTTAAAAACTCCACTTCATACATATATATGGGGAGGTACAAGCTCCAACTCGGTTTTACAGTGAAAACGGCAGGCACTTCAAACCGGCACTAGGAAACAGACTGAGAAACCAGAGTAAGGGTTTCTCCTGCAACCCGTTCCCTTTGGGCTGGATGAACGAACGTCTCTCCACATGCTCAGTTCTGAGAGATAAGTGTGTGTGAAACCGTCCTTCACCTATTTTGAAGGGAACACAACGTTTCTTTTCAGTTGCAAACTCCACTCCATAAATATATATGGGGTGGAACAAGCTCCAACTCGGTTTTACAGTGAAAACGTCAGGCACTTCAAACCGGCACTAGGAAACAGACTGAGAAACCAGAGTAAGGGTTTCTCCTGCAACCCGTTCCCTTTGTGCTGGATGAATGAACGTCTCTCCACATGCTAAGATCAGAGAGTTAAATGGGTGTGAAAGCCGTCCTTCACCTAGCTTGAAGGGAACACAAAGTTTCTTTTCAGTTGCAAACTCCACTCCATACAAATATATGGGGAGGTACAAACTCCAACTCGGTTTTATAGTGAAAACGGCAGGCACTTCAAACAGGCAATAGGAAATAGACTGAGAAACCAGAGTAAGGGTTTCACCTGCAACCCGTTCCCTTTGTCCTGGATGAACGAACGTCTCTCCACATGCTCAGTTCTGAGAGATAAGTGTGTGTGAAAGCCGTCCTTCACCTAGCTTGAAGGGAACACAAAGTTTCTTTTCAGTAGCCAACTCCACTCCATACATATATATGGGTTGAAAGAAGCTCCAACTCGGTTTTACAGTGAAAACGGCAGGCACTTCAAACCGGCACTAGGAAACAGACTGAGAAACCAGAGTAAGGGTTTCTCCTGCAACCCGTTCCCTTTGTGCTGGATGAACGAACGTCTCTCCACATGCTCAGTACTGAGAGATAAGTGTGTGTGAAAGCCGTCCTTCACCTAGCTTGAAGGGAACACAAAGTTTCTTTTCAGTTGCAAACTCCACTCCATACATATATATGGGGAGGTACATGCTCCAACCCGGTTTTACAGTGAAAATGGCAGGCACTTCAAACCGGCACTAGGAAACAGACTGAGAAACCAGAGTAAGTGTTTCCCCTGCAACCCGTTCCCTTTGTGCTGGATGAACGAACGTCTCTCCACAAGCTCAGTTCTGAGAGATAAGTGTGTGTGAAAGCCGTCCTTCACCTAGCTTGAAGGGAACACAAAGTTTCTTTTCAGTTGCAAATTCCACTCCATACATATATATGGGGAGCTACAATCTCCAACTCGGATTTACAGTGAAACCGGTAGGCACTTCAAACCGGCACTAGGAAATAGACTGAGAAACCAGAGTAAGGGATTCTCCTGCAACCCTTTCCCTTTGTGCTGGATGAACGAACGTCTATCCACATGCTCAGTTCCGAGAGATAAGTGTGTGTGAAAGCCGTCCTTCACCTAGCTTGAAGGGAACACAAAGTTTCTTTTCAGTTACAAACTCCACTTCATACATATATATGGGGAGGTACAAGCTCCAACTCGGTTTTACAGTGAAAACGGCAGGCAATTCAAACCGGCACTAGGAAACAGACTGAGAAACCAGAGTAAGGGTTTCTCCTGCAACCCGTTCCCTTTGGGCTGGATGAACGAACGTCTCTCCACAAGCTCAGTTCTGAGAGATAAGTGTGTTTGAAAGCCGTCCTTCACCTAGCTAGAAGGGAACACAAAGTTTCTTTTCAGTTGCAAACTCCACTCCATACATATATATGGGGAGCTACAATCTCCAACTCGGATTTACAGTGAAACCGGCAGGCACTTCAAACCGGCACTAGGAAACAGACTGAGAAACCAGAGTAAGGGTTTCTCCTGCAACCCGTTCCCTTTGTGCTGGATGAACGAACGTCTATCCACATGCTCAGTTCCGAGAGATAAGTGTGTGTGAAAGCCGTCCTTCACCTAGCTTGAAGGGAACACATAGTTTCTTTTCAGTTAAGAACTCCACTTCATACATATATATGGGGAGGTACAAGCTCCAACTCTGTTTTACAGTGAAAACGGCAGGCACTTCAAACCGGCACTAGGAAACAGACTGAGAAACCAGAGTAAGGGTTTCTCCTGCAACCCGTTCCCTTTGTGCTGGATGAACGAACGTCTCTCCACATGCTCAGTTCTGAGAGATAAGTGTGTGTGAAAGCCGCCCTTCACCTAGCTTGAAGGGAACACAAAGTTTCTTTTCAGTTGCAAACTCCACTCCATACATATATATGGGGAGGTACAAGCTCTAACTCGGTTTTACAGTGAGAACGGAAGGCACTTCAAACCGGCACTAGGAAACAGACTGAGAAAACAGAGTAAGGGTTTCTCCTGCAACCCGTTCCCTTTGTGCTGGATGAATGAACGTCTCTCCACATGCTAAGATCTGAGAGTTAAATGGGTGTGAAAGCCGTCCTTCACCTAGCTTGAAGGGAACACAAATTTTCTTTTCAGTTGCAAACTCCACTCCATACAAATATATGGGGAGGTACAAACTCCAACTCGGTTTTATAGTGAAAACGGCAGGCACTTCAAACCGGCACTAGGAAATAGACTGAGAAAGCAGAGTAAGGGTTTCACCTGCAACCCGTTCCCTTTGTCCTGGATGAACGAATGTCTCTCCACATGCTCAGGTCTGAGAGATAAGTGTGTGTGAAAGCCGTCCTTCACCTAGCTTGAAGGGAACACAAAGTTTCTTTTCAGTAGCCAAATGCACTCCATACATATATATGGGTTGAAACAAGCTCCAACTCGGTTTTACAGTGAAAACGGCAGGCACTTCAAACCGGCACTAGGAAACAGACTGAGAAACCAGAGTAAGGGTTTCCCCTGCAACCCGTTCCCTTTGTGCTGGATGAACGAACGTCTCTCCACATGCTCAGTTCTGAGAGATAAGTGTGTGTGAAAGCCGTCCTTCACCTAGCTTGAAGGGAACACAAAGTTTCTTTTCAGTTGCAAATTCCACTCCATACATATATATGGGGAGCTACAATCTCCAACTCGGACTTACAGTGAAACCGGTAGGCACTTCAAACCTGCACTAGGAAATAGACTGAGAAACCATAGTAAGGGATTCTCCTGCAACCCGTTCCCTTTGTGCTGGATGAACGAACGTCTATCTACATGCTCAGTTCCGAGAGATAAGTGTGTGTGAAAGCCGTCCTTCACCTAGCTTGAAGGGAACACAAAGTTTCTTTTCAGTTACAAACTCCACTTCATACATATATATTGGGAGGTATAAGCTCCAACTCGGTTTTACAGTGAAAACGGCAGGCACTTCAAACCGGCACTAGGAAACAGACTGAGAAACCAGAGTAAGGCTTTCTCCTGCAACCCGTTCCCTTTGGGCTGGATGAACGAACGTCTCTCCACATGCTCAGTTCTGAGAGATAAGTGTGTGTGAAAGCCGTCCTTCACCTAGCTTGAAGGGAACACAAAGTTTCTTTTCAGTTGCAAACTCCACTCCATACATATATATGGGGAGGTACAAGCTCCAACTCGGTTTTACAGTGAAAACGGCAGGCACTTCAAACCGGCACTAGGAAAAAGACTGAGAAACCAGAGTAAGGGTTTCTCCTGCAACCCGTTCCCTTTGTGCTGGATGAACGAACGTCTATCCACATGCTCAGTTCTGAGAGATAAGTGTGTGTGAAAGCCGTCCTTCACCTAGCTTGAAGGGAACACAAAGTTTCTTTTCAGTTGCAAACTCCACTCCATACATATATATGGGAAGGTACAAGCTCCAACACGGTTTTACAGTGAAAACGGCAGGCACTTCAAACCGGCACTAGGAAACAAACTGAGAAAACAGAGTAAGGGTTTCTCCTGCAACCCATTCCCTTTGTGCTGGATGAACGAACGTCTCTCCACATGCTCAGTTCTGAGAGATAAGTGTGTGTGAAAGCCGTCCTTCACCTAGCTTGAAGGGAACACAAAGTTTCTTTTCAGTTGTAAACTCCACTCCATACATATATATGGGGAGGTACAAGCTCCAACTCGGTTTTACAGTGAGAACGGCAGGCACTTCAAACCGGCACTAGAAACAGACTGAGAAACCAGAGTAAGGGTTTCTCCTGCAACCCGTTCCCTTTGTGCTGGATGAACGAACGTCTCTCCACATTCTCAGTTCTGAGAAATAATTGTGTGTGAAAGCCGTACTTCACCTAGCTTGAAGGGAACACAAGTTTCTTTTCAGTTGCAAACTCCTCTCCATACATATATATGGGGAGGTACAAGCTCCAACTCGGTTTTACAGTGAAAACGGCAGGCACTTCAAACCGGCACTAGGAAATAGACTGAGAAACCAGAGTAAGGGTTTCTCCTGCAACCCGTTCCCTTTGTGCTGGATGAACGAACGTCTCTCCACAAGCTCAGTTCTGAGAGATAAGTGTGTGTGAAAGCCGTCCTTCACCTAGCTTGAAGGGAACACAAAGTTTCTTTTCAGTTGCAAATTCCACTCCATACATATATATGGGGAGCTACAATCTCCAACTCGGATTTACAGTGAAACCGGTAGGCACTTCAAACCGGCACTAGGAAATAGACTGAGAAACCAGAGTAAGGGATTCTCCTGCAACCCGTTCCCTTTGTGCTGGATGAACGAACGTCTATCCACATGCTCAGTTCCGAGAGATAAGTGTGTGTGAAAGCCGTCCTTCACCTAGCTTGAAGGGAACACAAAGTTTCTTTTCAGTTGCAAACTCCACTCCATACATATATATTGGGAGGTACAAGCTCCAACTCGGTTTTACAGTGAAAACGGCAGGCACTTCAAACCGGCACTAGGAAACAGACTGAGAAACCAGAGTAAGGGTTTCTCCTGCAACCCGTTCCCTTTGTGCTGGATGAACGAACGTCTCTCCACATGCTCAGTTCTGAGAGATAAGTGTGTGTGAAAGCCGTCCTTCACCTAGCTTGAAGGAAACACAAAGTTCCTTTTCAGTTGCAAAATCCACTCCATACATATATATGGGGAGGTACAAGCTCCAACTCGGTTTTAAACTGAAAACGGCAGGCACTTTAAACCGGCACTAGGAAACAGACTGAGAAACCAGAGTAAGTGTTTCTCCTGCAACCCGTTCCCTTTGTGCTGGATGGACGAACGTCTCTCCACATGCTCAGTTCTGAGAGATAAGTGTGTGTGAAAGCCGTCCTTCACCTAGCTTGAAGGGAACACAAAGTTTCTTTTCAGTTGCAAACTCCAATCCATACATATATATGGGGTGGAACAAGCTCCAACTCGGTTTTACAGTGAAAACGGCAGGCACTTCAAACCGGCACTAGGAAACAGACTGAGAAACCAGAGTAAGGGTTTCTCCTGCAACCTGTTCCCTTTCTGCTGGATGAACGAACGTCTCTCCACATGCTCAGTTCTGAGAGATAAGTGTGTGTGAAAGCCGTCCTTCACCTAGCTTGAAGGGAACACAAAGTTTCTTTTCAGTTGCAAACTCCACTCCATACATATATATGGGGTGGAACAAGCTCCAACTCGGTTTTACAGTGAAAACGGCAGGCACTTCAAACCGGCACTAGGAAACAGACTGAGAAACCAGAGTAAGGGTTTGTCCTGCAACCCGTTTCCTTTGTGCTGGATGAACGAACGTCTCTCCACATGCTCAGTTCTGAGAGATAAGTGTGTGTGAAAGCCGTCCTTCACCTAGCTTGAAGGGAACACAAAGTTTCTTTTCAGTTGCAAACTCCACTCCATACATATATATGGGGAGGTACAAGCTCCAAATCGGTTTTACAGTGAAAAAGGCAGGCACTTCAAACTGGCACTAGGAAACAGACTGAGAAACCAGAGTAAGTGTTTCTCCTGCAACCCGTTCCCTTTGTGCTGGATGAACGAACGTCTCTCCACATGCTCAGTTCTGAGAGATAAATGGGAGTGAAAGCCGTCCTTCACCTAGCTTGAAGGGAATACAAAGTTTCTTTTCAGTTGCCAACTCCACTCCATACATATATATGGGGAGGTACAAGCTCCAACTCGGTTTTACAGTGAAAACGGCAGGCACTTCAAACCGGCACTAGGAAACAGACTGAGAAACCAGAGTAAGGCTTTCTCCTGCAGCCCTTTCCCTTTGTGCTGGATGAACGAACGTCTCTCCACATGCTCAGTTCTGAGAGATAAGTGTGTGTGAAAGCCGTCCTTCACCTAGCTTGAAGGGAACACAAAGTTTCTTTTCAGTTGCAAACTCCACTCCATACATATATATGGGGTGGTACAATCTCCAACTCGGTTTTACAGTGAAAACGGCAGGAACTTCAAACCGGCACTAGGAAACAGATTGAGAAACCAGAGTAAGGGTTTCTCCTGCAACCCGTTCCATTTGTGCTGGATGAACGAACGTCTCTCCACATGCTCAGTTCTGAGAGATAAGTGTGTGTGAAAGCCGTCCTTCACCTAGCTTGAAGGGAACACAAATTTTCTTTTCAGTTGCAAACTCCACTCCATACATATATGTGGGGAGGTACAAGCTACAACTCGGTTTTACAGTGAAAACGGTAGACACTTCAAACCGGCACTACGAAACAGACTGAGAAACCAGAGTAATGGTTTCTCCTGCAACACGTTCCCTTTGTGTTGGATGAACGAACGTCTCTCCACATGCTCAGTTCTGAGAGAAAAGTGTGTGTGAATGCCGTCCTTCACCTGCTTGAAGGGAACACAAAGTTTCTTTTCAGGTGCAAACTCCACTCCATATATATATATGGGGAGGTACAAGCTCCAACTCGGTTTTACAGTGAAAACGGCAGGCACTTCAAACCGGCACTAGGAAACAGACTGAGAAACCAGAGTAAGGGTTTCTCCTGCAACCCGTTCCCTTTGTGCTGGACGAACGAACGTCTCTCCACATGCTCAGTTCTGAGAGATAAGTGTGTGTGAAAGCCGTCCTTCACCTAGCTTGAAGGGAACACAAAGTGTCTTTTCAATTGCATACTCCACTCCATACATATATATGGGGAGGTACAAGCTTCAACTCGGTTTTACAGTGAAAACGGCAGACACTTCAAACCGGCACTAGGAAACAGACTGAGAAACCAGAGTAAGGGTTTCTCCTACAACCCGTTCCCTTTGTGCTGGATGAACGAACGTCTCTCCACGTGCTCAGTTCTGAGAGATAAGTGTGTGTGAAAGCCGTCCTTCACCTAGCTTGAAGGGAACACAAAGTTTCTATTCAGTTGCAAACTCCAATCCATACATATATATGGGGAGGTACGAGCTCCAACTCGGTTTTACAGTGAAAACGGCAGGCACTTCAAACCGGCACTAGGAAACGGACAGAGACACCAGAGTAAAGGTTTCTCCTGCAACCCGTTCCCTTTGTGCTGGATGAACGAACGTCTCTCCACATGCTCAGTTCTGAGAGATAAGTGTGTGTGAAAGCCGTCCTTCACATAGCTTGAAGGAAACACAAAGTTTCTTTTCAGTTGCAAACTCCACTCCATACATATATATGGGGAGGTACAAGCTCCAACACGGTTTTACAGTGAAAACGGCAGGCACTTCATACCGGTACTAGGAAACAGACTGAGAAACCAGAGTCAGGGTTTCTCCTACAACCCGTTCCATTTGTGCTGGATGAACGAACGTCTCTCCACATGCACAGTTCTGAAAGATTAGTTTGTGTGAAAGCCTTCCTTCACCTAGCTTGAAGGGAACACAAAGTTTATTTTCAGTTGCAAACTCCACTCCATACATATATATGGGGAGGTACAAGCTCCAAATCGGTTTTACAGTGAAAACGGCAGGCACTTCAAACCGGCACTAGGAAACAGACTGAGAAACCAGAGTAAGGGTTTCTCCTGCAAACCGTTCCCTTTGTGCTGGATGAACGAACGTCTCTCCGCATGCTCAGTTCTGAGAGATAAGTGTGTGTGAAAGCCGTCCTTCACCTGCTTGAAGGGAACACAAAGTTTCTTTTCAGTTGCCAACTCCACTCCACACAAATATATGGGGAGGTACAAGCTCCAACTCGGTTTTACAGTGAAAACGGCAGGCACTTCAAACCGGCACTAGGAAACGGACTGAGAAACCAGAGTAAGGGTTTCTCCTGCAACCCGTTCCCTTTGTGCTGGATGAACGAACGTCTCTCCACATGCTCAGTTCTGAGAGATAAGTGTGTGTGAAAGCCGTCCTTCACCTAGCTTGAAGGGAACACAAAGTTTCTTTTCAGTTGCAAACTCCACTCCATACATATATATGGGGTGGAACAAGCTCCAACTCGGTTTTACAGTGAAAACGGCAGGCACTTCAAACCGGCACTAGGAAACAGACTGAGAAACCAGAGTAAGGGTTTGTCCTGCAACCCGTTTCCTTTGTGCTGGATGAACGAACGTCTCTCCACATGCTCAGTTCTGAGAGATAAGTGTGTGTGAAAGCCGTCCTTCACCTAGCTTGAAGGGAACACAAAGTTTCTTTTCAGTTGCAAACACCACTCCATACATATATATGGGGAGGTATAAGCTCCAACATGATTTTACAGTGAAAACGGCTGGCACTTCAAACTGGCACTAGGAAACAGACTGAAAAACCAGAGTCAGTGTTTCTCTTGCAAACCGTTCCCTTTGTGCTGGATGAACGAACGTCTCTCCACATGCTAATTTCTGAGAGATAAGTGTGTGTGAAAGCCGTCCTTCACCTAGCTTGAAGGGAACACAAAGTTTCTTTTCAGTTGCAAACAACACTCATACATATATATGGGGAGGTACAAGCTCCAACTCGGTTTTACTTTGAAAACGGCAGGCACTTCAAACCGGCACTAGGAAACAGACTGAGAAACCAGAGTAAGGGTTTCTCCTGCAACCCGTTCCCTTTGTGCTGGATGAACGAACGTCTCTCCACATGCTCAGTTCTGAGAGATAAGTGTGTGTGAAAGCCGTCCTTCACCTGCTTGAAGGGAACACAAAATTTCTTTTCAGTTGCAAACTCCACTCCATACATATATATGGGGAGGTACAAGCTCCAACTCGGTTTTACAGTGAAAACGGCAGGCACTTCAAACCGGCACTAGGAAACAGACTGAGAAACCAGAGTAAGGGTTTCTCCTGCAACCCGTTCCCTTTGTGCTGGACGAACGAACGTCTCTCCACATGCTCAGTTCTGAGAGATAAGTGTGTGTGAAAGCCGTCCTTCACCTAGCTTGAAGGGAACAAAAAGTGTCTTTTCAATTGCATACTCCACTCCATACATATATATGGGGAGGTACAAGCTTCAACTCGGTTTTACAGTGAAAACGGCAGACACTACAAACCGGCACTAGGAAACAGACTGAGAAACCAGAGTAAGAGTTTCTCCTGCAACCCGTTCCCTTTGTGCTGGATGAACGAACGTCTCTCCACATGCTCAGTTCTGAGAGATAAGTGTGTGTGAAAGCCGTCCTTCACCTAGCTTGAAGGGAACACAAAGTTTCTTTTCAGTTGCAAACTCCACTCCATACATATATATGGGGAGGTACGAGCTCCAACTCGGTTTTACAGTGAAAACGGCAGGCACTTCAAACCGGCACTAGGAAACAGACTGAAAAACCAGAGTCAGTGTTTCTCTTGCAACCCGTTCCCTTTGTGCTGGATGAACGAACGTCTCTCCACATGCTAATTTCTGAGAGATAAGTGTGTGTGAAAGCCGTCCTTCACCTAGCTTGAAGGGAACACAAAGTTTCTTTTCAGTTGCAAACTCCACTCATACATATATATGGGGAGGTACAAGCTCCAACTCGGTTTTACATTGAAAATGGCAGGCACTTCAAACCGACACTAGGAAACAGACTGAGAAACCAGAGTAAGGGTTTCTCCTGCAACCCGTTCCCTTTGTGCTGGATGAACGAACGTCTCTCCACATGCTCAGTTCTGAGAGATAAGTGTGTGTGAAAGCCGTCCTTCACCTGCTTGAAGGGAACACAAAATTTCTTTTCAGTTGCAAACTCAACTCCATACATATATATGGGGAGGTACAAGCTCCAACTCGGTTTTACAGTGAAAACGGCAGGCACTTCAAACCGGCACTAGGAAACAGACTGAGAAACCAGAGTAAGGGTTTCTCCTGCAACCCGTTCCCTTTGTGCTGGACGAACGAAGGTCTCTCCACATGCTCAGTTCTGAGAGATAAGTGTGTGTGAAAGCCGTCCTTCACCTAGCTTGAAGGGAACACAAAGTTTCTTTTCAGTTTCAAACACCACTCCATACATATATAAGGGGAGGTACAA
This sequence comes from Vicugna pacos, assembly GCF_048564905.1. Classification (NCBI taxonomy): domain Eukaryota; kingdom Metazoa; phylum Chordata; class Mammalia; order Artiodactyla; family Camelidae; genus Vicugna; species Vicugna pacos. The sequence goes on from NC_133017.1 coordinate 7,566,565, forward strand.
GCTCCAACTCGGATTTAAAGTGAAAACGGCAGGCACTTCAAACAGGCACTAGGAAACAGATTGAGAAACCAGAGTCAGGGTTTCTCCTGCAACCCGTTCCCTTTGTGCTGGATGAACGAACGTCTCTCCACATGCTCAGTTCTGAGGGATAAGTGTGTGTGAAAGCCGTCCTTCACCTAGCTTGAAGGGAACACAAAGTTTCTTTTCAGTTGCAAACTCCACTCCATACATATGTATGGGGAGGTACAAGCTCCAACTCGGTTTTACACTGAAAACGGCAGGCAATTCAAACCGGCAATAGGAAACAGACTGAGAAACCAGAGTAAGTGTTTCTCCTGCAACCCGTTCCCTTTGTGCTGGATGAACGAACGTCTCTCCACATGCTCAGTTCTGAGAGATAAGTTTGTGTGAAAGCCGTCCTTCACCTAGCTTGAAAGGAACACAAAGTTTCTTTTCAGTTGCAAACTCCACTCCATACATATATATGGGGAGGTACAAGCTCCAACTCGGTTTTACAGTGAAAACGGCAGGCACTTCAAACCGGCACTATGAAACAGACTGAGAAACCAGAGTACGGGTTTCTCCTGCAATCCGTTCCCTTTGTGCTGGATGAACGAACGTCTCTCCACATGCTCAGTTCAGAGATAAGTGTGTGTTAAAGCCATTCTTCACCTAGCTTGAAAGGAACACAAAGTTTCTTTTCAGTTGCAAACTTCACTTCATACATATATATGGGGAGGTACGAGCTCCAACTCGGTTTTACAGTGAAAACAGCAGGCACTTCAAACCGGCACTAGGAAACAGACTGTGAAACCAGAGTAAGAGTTTGTCCTGCAACCCGTTCCCTTTGTGCTGGATGAACGAACGTCTCTCCACATGCTCACTTCTGAGAGATAAGTGTGTGTGAAAGCCGTACTTCACCTAACTTGAAGGGAACACAAAGTTTCTTTTCAGTTGCCAACCCCACTCCATACATATATATGGGGAGGTACAAGCTCCAACTCGGTTTTACAGTGAAAACTGCAGGCACTTCAATCCGGCACTAGGAAGCAGACTGAGAAACCAGAGTAAGGGTTTCTCCTGCAACCCGTTCCCTTTGTGCTGGATGAACGAACGTCTCTCCTCATGCTCAGTTCTGAGAGATAAGTGTGTGTGAAAGCCGTCCTTCACCTAGCTTGAAGGGAACACAAAGTTTCTTTTCAGTTGCAAACTCCACTCCATACATATATATGGGGAGGTACGAGCTCCAACTCGGTTTTACAGTGAAAACAGCAGGCACTTCAAACCGGCACTAGGAAACAGACTATGAAACCAGAGTAAGAGTTTGTCCTGCAACCCGTTCCCTTTGTGCTGGATGAACGAACGTCTCTCCACATGCTCAGTTCTGAGAGATAAGTGTGTGTGAAAGCCGTACTTCACCTAGCTTGAAGGGAACACAAAGTTTCTTTTCAGTTGCAAACTCCACTCCATACATATATATGGGGAGGTACAAGCTCCAACTCGGTTTTACAGTGAAAACGGCAGGCACTTCAAACCGGCACTAGGAAACAGACTGAGAAACCAGAGTAAGGGTTTCTCCTGCAACCCGTTCTCTTTGTGCTGGATGAACGAACGTCTCTCCACATGCTCAGTTCTGAGAGATAAGTGTGTGTGGAAGCCGTCCTTCACCTAGCTTGAAGGGAACACAAAGTTTCTTTTCAGTTGCAAACTCCACTCCATACATATATATGGGGAGGTACAAGCTCCAACTCGGTTTTAAAGTGAAAAATGCAGGCACTTCAAACCGGCAATAGGAAACAGATTGAGAAACCAGAGAAAGGTTTTCTCCTGCAACCCGTTCCATTTGTGCTGGATGAACGAACGTCTCTTCACATGCACACGTCTGAGAGAAATGTGTGTGTGAATGCCGTCCTTCACCTGCTTGAAGGGAACACAATGTTTCTTTTCAGTTGCAAACTCCACTCCATACATATATATGGGGAGGTACAAGCTCCAACTCGGTTTTACAGTGAAAACGTCAGGCACTTCAAACCGGCACTAGGAAACAGACTGAGAAACCAGAGTAAGGGTTTCTCCTGCAAACCGTTCCCTTTGTGCTGGATGAACGAACGTCTCTCCACATGCTCAGTTCTGAGAGTTATGTGTGTGTGAAATCCGTCCTTCACCTAGCTTGAATGGAACAAAAAGTTTCTTTTCAGTAGCAAACTCCACTCCTTACATATATATGGGGAGGTACAAGCTCCAACTCGGTTTTACAGTGAAAACAGCAGGCACTTCAAACCGGCACTAGGAAGCAGACTGAGAAACCAGAGTAAGGGTTTCTCCTGCAACCCGTTCCCTTTGTGCTGGATGAACGAACGTCTTTCCTCATGCTCAGTTCTGAGAGATAAGTGTGTGTGAAAGCCGTCCTTCACCTAGCTTGAAGAGAACACAAAGTTTCTTTTCAGTTGCAAACTCCACTCCATACATATATATGGGGAGGTACGAGCTCCAACTCGGTTTTACAGTGAAAACAGCAGGCACTTCAAACCGGCACTAGGAAACAGACTGAGAAACCAGAGGAAGGGTTTCTCCTGCAACCCGTTCCCTTTGTGCTGGATGAACGAATGTCTCTCCACATGCTCAGTTCTGAGAGATAAGTGTGTGTGAAAGCCGTCCTTCACCTAGCTTGAAGGGAACACAAATTTTCTTTTCAGTTGCAAACTCCACTCCATACATATATGTGGGGAGGTACAAGCTCCAACTCGGTTTTACAGTGAAAACGGCAGACACTTCAAACCGGCACTACGAAACAGACTGAGAAACCAGAGTAATGGTTTCTCCTGCAACCCGTTCCCTTTGTGCTGGATGAACGAACGTCTCTCCACATGCTCAGTTCTGAGAGATAAGTGTGTGTGATAGCCGTCCTTCACCTAGCTTGAAGGGAACACAAAGTTTCTTTTCAGTTGCAAACTCCACTCCATAAATATATATGGGGAGGTACAAGCTCCAACTCGGTTTTACAGTGAAAACGGCAGGCACTTCAAACCGGCACTAGGAAACAGACTGAGAAACCAGAGTAAGGTTTTCTCTTGCAACCCGTTCCCTTTGTGCTGGATGAACAAACGTCTCTTCACATGCTCAGTTCTGAGAGAAAAGTGTGTGTGAATGCCGTCCTTCACCTGCTTGAAGGGAACACAAAGTTTCTTTTCAGGTGCAAACTCCACTCCATACATATATATGAGGAGGTACAAGCTCCAACTCGGTTTTACAGTGAAAACGGCAGGCACTTCAAACCGGCACTAGGAAACAGACTGAGAAACCAGAGTAAGGGTTTCTCCTGCAACCCGTTCCTTTTGTGCTGGATGAACGAACGTCTCTCCACATGCTCAGTTCTGAGAGATAAGTGTGTGTGAAAGCCGTCCTTCACCTAGCTTGAAGGGAACACAAAGTGTCTTTTCAATTGCATACTCCACTCCATACATATATATGGGGAGGTACAAGCTTCAACTCGGTTTTACAGTGAAAACGGCAGACACTTCAAACCGGCACTAGGAAACAGACTGAGAAACCAGAGTAAGGGTTTCTCCTGCAACCCGTTCCCTTTGTGCTGGATGAACGAACGTCTCTCCACATGCTCAGTTCTGAGAGATAAGTGTGTGTGAAAGCCGTCCTTCACCTAGCTTGAAGGGAACACAAAGTTTCTTTTCAGTTGCCAACTCCACTCCACACAAATATATGGGGAGGTACAAGCTCCAACTCGGTTTTACAGTGAAAACGGCAGGCACTTCAAACCGGCACTAGGAAACGGACTGAGAAACCAGAGTAAGGGTTTCTCCTGCAACCCGTTCCCTTTGTGCTGGATGAACGAACGTCTCTCCTCATGCTCAGTTCTGAGAGATAAGTGTGTGTGAAAGCCGTCCTTCACCTAGCTTGAAGGGAACACAAAGTTTCTTTTCAGTTGCAAACTCCACTCCATACATATATATGGGGAGGTACGAGCTCCAACTCGGTTTTACAGTGAAAACAGCAGGCACTTCAAACCGGCACTAGGAAACAGACTGTGAAACCAGAGTAAGAGTTTGTCCTGCAACCCGTTCCCTTTGTGCTGGATGAACGAACGTCTCTCCACATGCTCAGTTCTGAGAGATAAGTGTGTGTGAAAGCCGGCCTTCACCTAGCTTGAAGGGAACACAAAGTTTCTTTTCAGTTGCAAACTCCACTCCATACATATATATGGGGAGGTACAAGCTCCAACTCGGTTTTACAGTGAAAACGGCAGGCACTTCAAACCGGCACTAGGAAACAGACTGAGAAACCAGAGTAAGGGATTCTCCTGCAACCCGTTCCCTTTGTGCTGGATGAACGAACGTCTCTCCACATGCTCAGTTCTGAGAGATAAGTGTGTGTGAAAGCCGTTCTTCACCTAACTTGAAGGGAACACAAAGTTTCTTTTCAGTTGTCAACTCCACACCATACATATATATGGGGAGGTACAAGCCCCAATTCGGTTTTACAGTGAAAACGGCAGGCACTTCAAACCGGCACTAGGAAACAGACTGAGAAACCAGAGTCAGTGTTTCTCCTGCAACCCGTTCCATTTGTGCTGTATGAACGAACGTCTCTCCACATGCTCAGTTCTGAGAGATAAGTGTGTGTGAAAGCCGTCCTTCACCTAGTTTGAGGGAAAACAAAATTTCTTTTCAGTTGCAAACTCCACTCCATACATATATATTGGGAGGTACAAGCTCCAATTCGGTTTTACAGTGAAAACGGCAGGCACTTCAAACCGGCACTAGGAAACAGACTGAGAAACCAGAGTAAGGGTTTCTCCTGCAACCCGTTCCCTTTGTGCTGGAAGAACGAACGTCTCTTCACATGCTCAGTTCTGAGAGAAAAGTGTGTGTGAATGCCGTCCTTCTCCTGCTTGAAGGGAACACAAAGTTTCTTTTCAGTTGCAAACTCCTCTCCATACATATATATGGGGACATACAAGCTCCAACTCGGTTTTACAGTGAAAACGGCAGGCACTTCAAACCGGCACTAGGAAACAGACTGAGAAACCAGAGTAAGGGTTTCCCCAGCAACCCGTTCCCTTTGTGATGGATGAATGAACGTCTCTCCACATGCTCAGTTCTGAGATTTAGTGTGTGTGAAAGCCGTACTTCACCTAGCTTGAAGGGAACACAAAGATTCTTTTAAGTTGCCAACTCTAATCCATACATATATATGGGGAGGTACAAGCTCCACCTCGGTTTTACAGTGAAAACGGCAGGCACTTCAAACCGGCACTAGGAAACAGACTGAGAAACCAGAGTAAGGGCTTCTCCTGCAACCCGTTCCCTTTGTGCTGGATGAACGAACGTCTCTCCACATGCTCAGTTCTGAGAGATAACTGTGTGTGAAAGCCGTCCTTCACCTAGCTTGAAGGGAACACAAAGTTTCTTTTCAGTTGCAAACTCCACTCCATACATATATAAGGGGAGGTACAAGCTCCAACTCGGTTTTACAGTGAAAACGGCAGGCACTTCAAACCGGCACTAGGAAACAGACTGAGAATCCAGAGTAAGGGTTTCCCCTGCAACACGTTCCCTTTGTGCTGGATGAACGAACGTCTCTCCACATGCTCAGTTCTGAGAGATAAATGTGTGTGAAAGCCGTCCTTCAACTAGCTTGAAGGGAACACAAAGTTTCTTTACAGTTGCCAACTCTAATCCATACATATATATGGGGAGGTACAAGCTCCACCTAGGGTTTACAGTTAAAACGGCAGGCACTTCAAACCGGCACTAGGAAACAGACTGAGAACCAGAGTAATGGTTTCTCCTGCAACCCGTTCCATTTGTGCTGGATGAACGAACGTCTCTCCACATGCTCAGTCCTGAGAGATAAGTGTGTGTGAAAGCCGTCCTTCAACTAGCTTGAAGGGAACACAAAGTTTCTTTTCAGTTGCAAACTCCACTCCATACATATATATGGGGATGTACGGGCTCCAACTCGGTTTTACAGTGAAAACAGCAGGCACTTCAAACCGGCACTAGGAAACAGACTGAGAAACCACAGTCAGGGTTTCCCCTGCAAACCGTTCCCTTTGTGCTGGATGAACGAACGTCTCTCCACATGATCAGTTCTGAGAGATAAGTGCGTGTGAAAGCCGTACTTCACCTAGCTTGAAGGGAACACTAAGTTTCTTTTCAGTTGCAAATTCCAGTCCATACATATATATGGGGATGTACGAGCTTCAACTCGGTTTTACAGTGAAAAAGGCAGGCACTTCAAACCGGCTCTGGGAAACAGACTGAGAAACCAGAGTCAGGGTTTCTCCTGCAACCCGTTCCCTTTGTGCTGGATGAACGAACGTCTCTCCACATGCTCAGTTCTGAGAGATAAGTGTGTGTGAAAGCCGTCCTTCACCAAGCTTGAAGGGAACACAAAGTTTCTTTTCAGTTGCAAACTCCACTCCACACATATATATGGGGAGGTACAAGCTCCAACTCGGTTTTACAGTGAAAACGGCAGGCACTTCAAACCGGCACTAGGAAACAGACTGAGAAACCAGAGTAAGGGTTTCTCCTGCAACCCGTTCCCTTTGTGCTGGATGAACGAACGTCTCTCCACATGCTCAGTTCTGAGAGATAAGTGTGTGTGAAAGCCGTCCTTCACCTTCTTGAAGGGAACACAAAGTTTCTTTTCAGTTGCAAACCCCACTCCATACATATATATGGGGAGGTACAAGCTCCAACTCGGTTTTACAGTGAAAACGGCAGGCACTTCAAACCGGCACTAGGAAACAGAATGAGAAACCAGAGTAAGGGTTTCTCCGGCAACCCGTTCCCTTTGTGCTGGATGACCGAACGTCTCTCCACATGCTCAGTTCTGAGAGATAAGTGTGTGTGAAAGCCGACGTTCACCTAGCTTGAAGGGAACACAAAGTTTCTTTTCAGTTGCAAAATCCACTCCATACATATATATGGGGAGGTACAAGCTCCAACTCGGTTTTACAGTGAAAACGGCAGGCACTTCAAACCGGAACCAGGAAACAGACTGAGAAACCAGTGTCAGGGTTTCTCCTGCAACCCGTTCCCTTTGTACTGGATGAACGAACGTCTCTCCACATGCACAGTTCTGAGAGATAAGTGTGTGTGAAAGCCGTCCTTCACAAAGCTTGATGGGAACACAAAGTTTCTTTTAAGTTGCATACTCCACTCCATACATATATATGGGGAGTTACAAGCTCCAACTCGGTTTTACAGTGAAAACGGCAGGCACTTCAAACCGGCACTAGGAAACAGACTGAGAAACCAGAGTAAGGGTTTCCCCTGCAACCCGTTCCCTTTGTGCTGGATGAACGAACGTCTCTCCACATGCTCAGTTCTGAGAGATAAGTGTGTGTGAAAGCCGTCCTTCACCTAGCTTGAAGGGAACACAAAGTTTCTTTTCAGTTGCCAACTCCACTCCATACATATATATGGGGAGGTACAAGCTCCACCTCGGTTTTACAGTGAAAACGGCAGGCACTTCAAACCGGCACTAGGAAACAGACTGAGAAACCAGAGTAAGGGTTTCTCCTGCAACCCGTTCCCTTTGTGCTGGATGAACGAACGTCTCTCCACATGCTCAGTTCTGAGAGATAAGTGTGTGTGAAAGCCGTCCTTCAAATAGCTTGAAGGGAACACAAAGATTCTTTTCAGTTGCAAAGTCCACTCCATACATATATATGGGGAGGTACAAGCTCCAACTCGGTTTTACAGTAAAAACGGCAGGCACTTCAAACCGGCACTAGGAAACAGACTGAGAAACCAGAGTCAGGGTTTCTCCTGCAACCCGTTCCCTTTTTGCTGGATGAACGAACGTCTCTCCACATGCTCAGTTCTGAGAGATATGTGTGTGTGAAAGCCGTCCTTCCCCTTGCTTGAAGGGAACACAAAGTTACTTTTCAGTTGCCAACTCCACTCCATACATATATATGGGGAGGTACAAGCTCCAACTCGGTTTTACAGTGAAAACAGCAGGCACTTCAAACCGGCACTAGGAAACAAACTGAGAAACCAGAGTAAGGGTTTCTCCTGCAACCCGTTCCCTTTGTGCTGGATGAACGAACGTCTCTCCACATGCTCAGTTCTGAGAGATAAGTGTGTGTGAAAGCCGTCCTTCACCTAGCTTGAAGGGAACACAAAGTTTCTTTTCAGTTGCCAACCCCACTCCATACATATATATGGGGAGGTACAAGCTCCAACTCGGTTTTACAGTGAAAACGGCAGGCACTTCAATCCGGCACTAGGAAATAGACTGAGAAACCAGAGTAATGGTTTCTCCTGCATCCCGTTCCCTTTGTGCTGGATGAACGAACGTCTCTCCACATGCTCAGTTCTGAGAGATAAGTGTGTGTGAAAGCCGTCCTTCACCTAGCTTGAAGGGAACACAAAGTTTCTTTTCAGTTGCAAACTCCACTCCATACATATATAAGGGGAGGTACAATCTCCAACTCGGTTTTACAGTGAAAACGGCAGGCACTTCAAACCGGCACTAAGAAACAGATTGAGAAACCAGAGTAAGGTTTTCTCCTACAACCCGTTCCTTTGTGCTGGATGAACGAACGTCTTTTCACATGCTCAGTTCTGAGAGAATAGTGGGTGTGAATGCCGTCCTTCACCTGCTTGAAGGGAACACAAAGTTTCTTTTCAGTTGCCAACTCCACTCCATACATATATATGGGGAAGTACAAGCTCCAACTCGGTTTTACAGTGAAAACGGCAGGCACTTCACACTGGCACTAGGAAACAGACTGAGAAACCAGAGTAAGGGTTTCTCCTGCAACCCGTTCCCTTTGTGCTGAATGAACGAACGTCTCTCCACATGCTCAGTTCTGAGAGATAAGTGTGTGTGAAAGCCGTCCTTCACCTAGCTTAAAGGGAACAAAAGTTTCTTTTCAGTTGCAAACTCCACTCCATTAATATATATGGGAAGGTACGAGCTTCAACTCGGTTTTACAGTGAAAACAGCAGGCACTTCAAACCGGCACTAGGAAACAGACTGAGAAACCAGAGTCAGGTTTCACCTGCAACCCGTTCCCTTTGTGCTGGATGAACGAACGTCTCTCCACATGCTCAGTTCTGAGAGATAAGTGTGTGTGAAAGCCGTCCTTCACCTAGCTTGAAGGGAACACATAGTTTCTTTTCAGTTGTAAACTACACTCCATACATATATAAGGGGAGGTACAAGCTCAAATTCGGTTTTACAGTGAAAACGGCAGGCACTTCAAACCGGCACTAGAAAACTGACTGAGAAACCAGAGTAAGGGTTTTTCCTGCAACCCGTTCCCCTTGTGCTGGATGAACGAACGTCTCTCCACATGCTCAGTTCTGAGAGATAAGTGTGTGTGAAAGCCGTCCTTCACCTAGCTTGAAGGGAACACAAAGTTTCTTTTCAGTTGCAAACTGCACTCCATACATATATATGGGGAGGTACGATCTCCAACTCGGTTTTACAGTGAAAACGGTAGGCACTTCAAACCGGCACTAGGAAACAGACTGAGAAACCAGAGTAAGGGTTTCACCTGCAACCCGTTCCCTTTGTGCTGGATGAACGAACGTCTCTCCACATGCTCAGTTCTGAGGGATAAGTGTGTGTGAAAGCCGTCCTTCAACTAGCTTGAAGGGAACACAAAGTTTCTTTTCAGTTGCAAACTCCACTCCATACATATATATGGGTAGGTACATGCTCCAACTCGGTTTTACAGTGAAAACGGCAGGCACTTCAAACCGGCACTAGGAAACAGACTGAGAAACCAGAGTCAGGGTTTCTCCTGCAACCCGTTCCCTTTGTGCTGGATGAACGAACGTCTCTCCAAATGCTCAGTTCTGAGAGATAAGTGTGTGTGAAAGCCGTCCTTCACCTAGCTTGAAGGGAACACAAAGTTTCTTTTCAGTTGCAAACTCCACTCCATACATATATATGGGGAGGTACGAGCTTCAACTCGGTTTTACAGTGAAAACGGCAGGCACATCAAACCGGCACTGGGAAACAGACTGAGAAACCTGAGTCAGGGTTTCTCCTGCAACCCGTTCCATTTGTACTGGATGAACGAACGTCTCTCCACATGCTCAGTTCTGAGAGATAAGTGTGTGTGAAAGCCGTCCTTCACCTAGCTTGAAGGGAACACAAAGTTTCTTTTCAGTTGCCAACTCCACTCCATACATATATATGGGGAGGTACAAGCTCAAACACGGTTTTACAGTGAAAACGGCAGGCACTTCAAACCGGCACTAGGAAACAGACTGAGAAACCAGAGTAAGGGTTTCTCCTGCAACCCGTTCCCTTTGTGCTGGATGAACGAACGTCTCTCCACATGCTCAGTTCTGAGAGATAAGTGTGTGTGAAAGCCGTCCTTCACCTTCTTGAAGGGAACACAAAGTTTCTTTTCAGTTGCAAACCCCACTCCATACATATATATGGGGAGGTACAAGCTCCAACTCGGTTTTACAGTGAAAACGGCAGGCACTTGAAACCGGCACTAGGAAACAGAATGAGAAACCAGAGTAAGGGTTTCTCCGGCAACCCGTTCCCTTTGTGCTGGATGACCGAACGTCTCTCCACATGCTCAGTTCTGAGAGATAAGTGTGTGTGAAAGCCGTCCTTCACCTAGCTTGAAGGAACACAAAGTTTCTTTTCAGTTGCAAACTCCACTCCATACATATATATGGGGAGGTACAAGCTCCAACTCGGTTTTACAGTGAAAACGGCAGGCACTTCAAACCGGCACTAGGAAACAGACTGAGAAACCAGAGTAAGGGTTTATCCTGCAACCCGTTCCATTTGTGCTGGATGAACGAATGTCTCTCCACATGCTCAGTTCTGAGAGATAAGTGTGTGTGAAAGCCGTCCTTCACCTAGCTTGAAGGGAACACAAACTTTCTTTTCAGTTGCAAACTCCACTCCATACATATATATGGGGTGGAACAAGCTCCAACTCGGTTTTACAGTGAAAACGGCAGGCACTTCAAACCGGCACTAGGAAACAGACTGAGAAACCAGAGTAAGGGTTTCTCCTGCAACCCGTTCCCTTTGTGCTGGATGAACGAACGTCTCTCCACATGCTCAGTTCTGAGAGATAAGTGTGTGTGAAAGCCGTCCTTCACCTAGCTTGAAGGGAACACCAAGTTTCTTTTCAGTTGCAAAGTGCACTCCATACATATATATGGGGAGGTACAAGCTCCAACTCGGTTTTACAGTGAAAACGGCAGGCACTTCAAACCGGCACTAGGAAACAGACTGAGAAACCAGAGTAAGGGTTTCTCCTGCAACCCGTTCCCTTTGTGCTGGATGAACGAACGTCTCTCCACATGCTCAGTTCTGAGAGATAAGTGTGTGTGAAAGCCGTCCTTCACCTAGCTTGAAGGGAACACAAAGTTTCTTTTCAGTTGCAAACTCCACTCCATACATATCTATGTGGTGGAACAAGTTCCAACTCGGTTTTACAGTGAAAACGGCAGGCACTTCAAACCGGCACTAAGAAACAGACTGAGAAACCAGAGTAAGGGTTTCTCCTGCAACCCGTTCCCTTTGTGCTGGATGAACGAACGTCTCTCCACATGCTCAGTTCTGAGAGATAAGTGTGTGTGAAAGCCGTCCTTCACCTAGCTTGAAGGGAACAAAAACTTTCTTTTCAGTTGCTAACTCCACTCCATACATATATATGGGGAGGTACAAGCTCCAACACGGTTGTACAGTGAAAACGGCAGGCACTTCAAACCGGCACTAGGAAACAGACTGAGAAACCAGAGTAAGGGTTTCTCCTGCAACCCGTTCCCTTTGTGCTGGATGAACGAACGTCTCTCCACATGCTCAGTTCTGAGAGATAAGTGTGTGTGAAAGCCGTCCTTCACCTAGCTTGAAGGGAACACAAAGTTTCTTTTCAGTTGCAAACTCCACTCCATACATATATATGGGGAGGTATAAGCTCCAACTAGGTTTTACAGTGAAAACGGCAGGCACTTCAAACCGGCACTAGGAAACAGACTGAGAAACCAGAGTAAGGGTTTCTCCTGCAACCCGTTCCCTTTGTGCTGAATGAACGAACGTCTCTCCACATGCTCAGTTCTGAGAGATAATTGTGTGTGAATGCCGCCTTTCACCTAGCTTGAAGGGAACACAAAGTTTCTTTTCAGTTGCAAACTCCACTCCATACATATATATGGGGAGGTACGAGCTTCAACTCGGTTTTACAGTGAAAACGGCAGGCACATCAAACCGGCACTGGGAAACAGACTGAGAAACCTGAGTCAGGGTTTCTCCTGCAACCCGTTCCATTTGTACTGGATGAACGAACGTCTCTCCACATGCTCAGTTCTGAGAGATAAGTGTGTGTGAAAGCCGTCCTTCACCTAGCTTGAAGGGAACACAAAGTTTCTTTTCAGTTGCCAACTCCACTCCATACATATATATGGGGAGGTACAAGCTCAAACACGGTTTTACAGTGAAAACGGCAGGCACTTCAAACCGGCACTAGGAAACAGACTGAGAAACCAGAGTAAGGGTTTCTCCTGCAACCCGTTCCCTTTGTGCTGGATGAACGAACGTCTCTCCACATGCTCAGTTCTGAGAGATAAGTGTGTGTGAAAGCCGTCCTTCACCTTCTTGAAGGGAACACAAAGTTTCTTTTCAGTTGCAAACCCCACTCCATACATATATATGGGGAGGTACAAGCTCCAACTCGGTTTTACAGTGAAAACGGCAGGCACTTGAAACCGGCACTAGGAAACAGAATGAGAAACCAGAGTAAGGGTTTCTCCGGCAACCCGTTCCCTTTGTGCTGGATGACCGAACGTCTCTCCACATGCTCAGTTCTGAGAGATAAGTGTGTGTGAAAGCCGTCCTTCACCTAGCTTGAAGGAACACAAAGTTTCTTTTCAGTTGCAAACTCCACTCCATACATATATATGGGGAGGTACAAGCTCCAACTCGGTTTTACAGTGAAAACGGCAGGCACTTCAAACCGGCACTAGGAAACAGACTGAGAAACCAGAGTAAGGGTTTATCCTGCAACCCGTTCCATTTGTGCTGGATGAACGAATGTCTCTCCACATGCTCAGTTCTGAGAGATAAGTGTGTGTGAAAGCCGTCCTTCACCTAGCTTGAAGGGAACACAAACTTTCTTTTCAGTTGCAAACTCCACTCCATACATATATATGGGGTGGAACAAGCTCCAACTCGGTTTTACAGTGAAAACGGCAGGCACTTCAAACCGGCACTAGGAAACAGACTGAGAAACCAGAGTAAGGGTTTCTCCTGCAACCCGTTCCCTTTGTGCTGGATGAACGAACGTCTCTCCACATGCTCAGTTCTGAGAGATAAGTGTGTGTGAAAGCCGTCCTTCACCTAGCTTGAAGGGAACACCAAGTTTCTTTTCAGTTGCAAAGTGCACTCCATACATATATATGGGGAGGTACAAGCTCCAACTCGGTTTTACAGTGAAAACGGCAGGCACTTCAAACCGGCACTAGGAAACAGACTGAGAAACCAGAGTAAGGGTTTCTCCTGCAACCCGTTCCCTTTGTGCTGGATGAACGAACGTCTCTCCACATGCTCAGTTCTGAGAGATAAGTGTGTGTGAAAGCCGTCCTTCACCTAGCTTGAAGGGAACACAAAGTTTCTTTTCAGTTGCAAACTCCACTCCATACATATATATGGGGAGGTATAAGCTCCAACTAGGTTTTACAGTGAAAACGGCAGGCACTTCAAACCGGCACTAGGAAACAGACTGAGAAACCAGAGTAAGGGTTTCTCCTGCAACCCGTTCCCTTTGTGCTGAATGAACGAACGTCTCTCCACATGCTCAGTTCTGAGAGATAATTGTGTGTGAATGCCGCCTTTCACCTAGCTTGAAGGGAACACAAAGTTTCTTTTCAGTTGCAAACTCCACTCCATACATATATATGGGGAGGTACGAGCTTCAACTCGGTTTTACAGTGAAAACGGCAGGCACATCAAACCGGCACTGGGAAACAGACTGAGAAACCTGAGTCAGGGTTTCTCCTGCAACCCGTTCCATTTGTACTGGATGAACGAACGTCTCTCCACATGCTCAGTTCTGAGAGATAAGTGTGTGTGAAAGCCGTCCTTCACCTAGCTTGAAGGGAACACAAAGTTTCTTTTCAGTTGCCAACTCCACTCCATACATATATATGGGGAGGTACAAGCTCAAACACGGTTTTACAGTGAAAACGGCAGGCACTTCAAACCGGCACTAGGAAACAGACTGAGAAACCAGAGTAAGGGTTTCTCCTGCAACCCGTTCCCTTTGTGCTGGATGAACGAACGTCTCTCCACATGCTCAGTTCTGAGAGATAAGTGTGTGTGAAAGCCGTCCTTCACCTTCTTGAAGGGAACACAAAGTTTCTTTTCAGTTGCAAACCCCACTCCATACATATATATGGGGAGGTACAAGCTCCAACTCGGTTTTACAGTGAAAACGGCAGGCACTTGAAACCGGCACTAGGAAACAGAATGAGAAACCAGAGTAAGGGTTTCTCCGGCAACCCGTTCCCTTTGTGCTGGATGACCGAACGTCTCTCCACATGCTCAGTTCTGAGAGATAAGTGTGTGTGAAAGCCGTCCTTCACCTAGCTTGAAGGAACACAAAGTTTCTTTTCAGTTGCAAACTCCACTCCATACATATATATGGGGAGGTACAAGCTCCAACTCGGTTTTACAGTGAAAACGGCAGGCACTTCAAACCGGCACTAGGAAACAGACTGAGAAACCAGAGTAAGGGTTTATCCTGCAACCCGTTCCATTTGTGCTGGATGAACGAATGTCTCTCCACATGCTCAGTTCTGAGAGATAAGTGTGTGTGAAAGCCGTCCTTCACCTAGCTTGAAGGGAACACAAACTTTCTTTTCAGTTGCAAACTCCACTCCATACATATATATGGGGTGGAACAAGCTCCAACTCGGTTTTACAGTGAAAACGGCAGGCACTTCAAACCGGCACTAGGAAACAGACTGAGAAACCAGAGTAAGGGTTTCTCCTGCAACCCGTTCCCTTTGTGCTGGATGAACGAACGTCTCTCCACATG
The DNA here is from genome assembly GCF_048564905.1 of Vicugna pacos. NCBI lineage: Eukaryota > Metazoa > Chordata > Mammalia > Artiodactyla > Camelidae > Vicugna > Vicugna pacos. The sequence goes on from NC_133017.1 coordinate 7,581,620, forward strand.
CTCAGTTCTGAGAGATAAGTGTGTGTGAAAGCCGTCCTTCACCTAGCTTGAAGGGAACACCAAGTTTCTTTTCAGTTGCAAAGTGCACTCCATACATATATATGGGGAGGTACAAGCTCCAACTCGGTTTTACAGTGAAAACGGCAGGCACTTCAAACCGGCACTAGGAAACAGACTGAGAAACCAGAGTAAGGGTTTCTCCTGCAACCCGTTCCCTTTGTGCTGGATGAACGAACGTCTCTCCACATGCTCAGTTCTGAGAGATAAGTGTGTGTGAAAGCCGTCCTTCACCTAGCTTGAAGGGAACACAAAGTTTCTTTTCAGTTGCAAACTCCACTCCATACATATCTATGTGGTGGAACAAGTTCCAACTCGGTTTTACAGTGAAAACGGCAGGCACTTCAAACCGGCACTAAGAAACAGACTGAGAAACCAGAGTAAGGGTTTCTCCTGCAACCCGTTCCCTTTGTGCTGGATGAACGAACGTCTCTCCACATGCTCAGTTCTGAGAGATAAGTGTGTGTGAAAGCCGTCCTTCACCTAGCTTGAAGGGAACAAAAACTTTCTTTTCAGTTGCTAACTCCACTCCATACATATATATGGGGAGGTACAAGCTCCAACACGGTTGTACAGTGAAAACGGCAGGCACTTCAAACCGGCACTAGGAAACAGACTGAGAAACCAGAGTAAGGGTTTCTCCTGCAACCCGTTCCCTTTGTGCTGGATGAACGAACGTCTCTCCACATGCTCAGTTCTGAGAGATAAGTGTGTGTGAAAGCCGTCCTTCACCTAGCTTGAAGGGAACACAAAGTTTCTTTTCAGTTGCAAACTCCACTCCATACATATATATGGGGAGGTATAAGCTCCAACTAGGTTTTACAGTGAAAACGGCAGGCACTTCAAACCGGCACTAGGAAACAGACTGAGAAACCAGAGTAAGGGTTTCTCCTGCAACCCGTTCCCTTTGTGCTGAATGAACGAACGTCTCTCCACATGCTCAGTTCTGAGAGATAATTGTGTGTGAATGCCGCCTTTCACCTAGCTTGAAGGGAACACAAAGTTTCTTTTCAGATGCAAACTCCACTCCATACATATATATGGGGAGGTACAAGCTCCAACTCGGTTTTACAGTGAAAACGGCAGGCACTTCAAACCGGCACTAGGAAACAGACTGAGAAACCAGAGTAAGGGTTTCTCCTGCAACCCGTTCCCTTTGTGCTGGATGAACGAACGTCTCTCCACATGCTCAGTTCTGAGAGATAAGTGTGTGTGAAAGCCGTCCTTCACCTAGCTTGAAGGGAACATAAAGTTTCTTTTCAGTTACAAACTCCACTCCATACATATATATGGGGAGGTACAAACTCCAACTCGGTTTTACAGTGAAAACGGCAGGCACTTCAAACCGGCACTAGGAAACAGACTGAGAAACCAGAGTCAGGGTTTCCCCTGCAACCCGTTCCCTTTGTGCTGGATGAACGAACGTCTCTCCACATGCTCAGTTCTGAGAGATAAGTGTGTGTGAAAGCCGTCCTTCACCTAGCTTGAAGGGAACACAAAGTTTCTTTTCAGTTGCAAACTCCACTCCATACATATATATGGGGAGGTACAAGCTCCAACTCGGTTTTACAGTGAAAACGGCAGGCACTTCAAACCGGCACTAGGAAACAGACTGAGAAATCAGAGTAAGGGTTTCTCCTGCAACCCGTTCCCTTTGTGCTGGATGAACGAAGGTCTCTCCAAATGCTCAGTTCTGAGAGATAAGTATGTGTGAAAGCCGTCCTTCACCTAGCTTGAAGGGAACACAAAGTTTCTTTTCAATTGCAAACTACACTCCATACATATATATGGGGAGGTACAAGTTCCAAATCGGTTTTATAGTGAAAACGGCAGGCATTTCAAACCGGCACTAGGAAATACACTGAGAAACCAGAGTAAGGATTTCTCCTGCAACCCGTTCCCTTTGTGCTGGATGAACGAACGTCTCTCCACATGCTCAGTTCTGAGAGATAAGTGTGTGTGAAAGCCGTCCTTCACCTAGCTTGAAGGGAACACAAAGTTTCTTTTCAGTTGCAAACTCCACTCCATACATATATAGGGGGAGGTACAAGCTCCAACTCGGTTTTACAGTGATAACGGCAGGCACTTCAAACCGGCACTAGGAAACAGACTGAGAAACCAGAGTAAGGGTTTCTCCTGCAACCCGTTCCCTTTGTGCTGGATGAACGAACGTCTCTCCACATGCTCAGTTCTGAGAGATAAGTGTGTGTGAAAGCCGTCCTTCACCTAGCTTGAAGGGAACACAAAGTTTCTTTTCACTTGCAAACTCCACTCCATACATATATATGGGGAGGTACAAGCTCCAACTCGGTTTTACAGTGAAAACGGCAGGCACTTCAAACCGGCACTAGGAAACAGACTGAGAAACCAGAGTCAGGGTTTCTCCTGCAACCCGTTCCCTTTGTGCTGGATGAACGAACGTCTCTCCACATGCTCAGTTCTGAGAGATAAGTGTGTGTGAAAGCCGTCCTTCACCTAGCTTGAAGGGAACACAAAGTTTCTTTTCAGTTGCAAACTGCACTCCATACATATATATGGGGAGGTACGATCTCCAACTCGGTTTTACAGTGAAAACGGTAGGCACTTCAAACCGGCACTAGGAAACAGACTGAGAAACCAGAGTAAGGGTTTCACCTGCAACCCGTTCCATTTGTGCTGGATGAACGAACGTCTCTCCACATGCTCAGTTCTGAGGGTAAGTGTGTGTGAAAGCCGTCCTTCACCAAGCTTGAAGGGAACACAAAGTTTCTTTTCAGTTGCAAACTCCACTCCATACATATATATGGGTAGGTACATGCTCCAACTCGGTTTTACAGTGAAAACGGCAGGCACTTCAAACCGGCACTAGGAAACAGACTGAGAAACCAGAGTCAGGGTTTCTCCTGCAACCCGTTCCCTTTGTGCTGGATGAACGAACGTCTCTCCAAATGCTCAGTTCTGAGAGATAAGTGTGTGTGAAAGCCGTCCTTCACCTAGCTTGAAGGGAACACAAAGTTTCTTTTCAGTTGCAAACTCCACTCCATACATATATATGGGGAGGTACGAGCTTCAACTCGGTTTTACAGTGAAAACGGCAGGCACTTCAAACCGGCACTGGGAAACAGACTGAGAAACCTGAGTCAGGGTTTCTCCTGCAACCCGTTCCATTTGTACTGGATGAACGAACGTCTCTCCACATGCTCAGTTCTGAGAGATAAGTGTGTGTGAAAGCCGTCCTTCACCTAGCTTGAAGGGAACACAAAGTTTCTTTTCAGTTGCCAACTCCACTCCATACATATATATGGGGAGGTACAAGCTCAAACACGGTTTTACAGTGAAAACGGCAGGCACTTCAAACCGGCACTAGGAAACAGACTGAGAAACCAGAGTAAGGGTTTCTCCTGCAACCCGTTCCCTTTGTGCTGGATGAACGAACGTCTCTCCACATGCTCAGTTCTGAGAGATAAGTGTGTGTGAAAGCCGTCCTTCACCTAGCTTGAAGGGAACACAAAGTTTCTTTTCAGTTGCAAACTCCACTCCATACATATATATGGGGAGGTACAAGCTCCAACTCGGTTTTACAGTGAAAACGGCAGGCACTTCAAACCGGCACTAGGAAACAGACTGAGAAACCAGAGTAAGGGTTTATCCTGCAACCCGTTCCATTTGTGCTGGATGAACGAATGTCTCTCCACATGCTCAGTTCTGAGAGATAAGTGTGTGTGAAAGCCGTCCTTCACCTAGCTTGAAGGGAACACAAACTTTCTTTTCAGTTGCAAACTCCACTCCATACATATATATGGGGTGGAACAAGCTCCAACTCGGTTTTACAGTGAAAACGGCAGGCACTTCAAACCGGCACTAGGAAACAGACTGAGAAACCAGAGTAAGGGTTTCTCCTGCAACCCGTTCCCTTTGTGCTGGATGAACGAACGTCTCTCCACATGCTCAGTTCTGAGAGATAAGTGTGTGTGAAAGCCGTCCTTCACCTAGCTTGAAGGGAACACCAAGTTTCTTTTCAGTTGCAAAGTGCACTCCATACATATATATGGGGAGGTACAAGCTCCAACTCGGTTTTACAGTGAAAACGGCAGGCACTTCAAACCGGCACTAGGAAACAGACTGAGAAACCAGAGTAAGGGTTTCTCCTGCAACCCGTTCCCTTTGTGCTGGATGAACGAACGTCTCTCCACATGCTCAGTTCTGAGAGATAAGTGTGTGTGAAAGCCGTCCTTCACCTAGCTTGAAGGGAACACAAAGTTTCTTTTCAGTTGCAAACTCCACTCCATACATATCTATGTGGTGGAACAAGTTCCAACTCGGTTTTACAGTGAAAACGGCAGGCACTTCAAACCGGCACTAAGAAACAGACTGAGAAACCAGAGTAAGGGTTTCTCCTGCAACCCGTTCCCTTTGTGCTGGATGAACGAACGTCTCTCCACATGCTCAGTTCTGAGAGATAAGTGTGTGTGAAAGCCGTCCTTCACCTAGCTTGAAGGGAACAAAAACTTTCTTTTCAGTTGCTAACTCTACTCCATACATATATATGGGGAGGTACAAGCTCCAACACGGTTGTACAGTGAAAACGGCAGGCACTTCAAACCGGCAATAGGAAACAGACTGAGAAACCAGAGTAAGGGTTTCTCCTGCAACCCGTTCCCTTTGTGCTGGATGAACGAACGTCTCTCCACATGCTCAGTTCTGAGAGATAAGTGTGTGTGAAAGCCGTCCTTCACCTAGCTTGAAGGGAACACAAAGTTTCTTTTCAGTTGCAAACTCCACTCCATACATATATATGGGGAGGTATAAGCTCCAACTAGGTTTTACAGTGAAAACGGCAGGCACTTCAAACCGGCACTAGGAAACAGACTGAGAAACCAGAGTAAGGGTTTCTCCTGCAACCCGTTCCCTTTGTGCTGAATGAACGAACGTCTCTCCACATGCTCAGTTCTGAGAGATAATTGTGTGTGAATGCCGCCTTTCACCTAGCTTGAAGGGAACACAAAGTTTCTTTTCAGATGCAAACTCCACTCCATACATATATATGGGGAGGTACAAGCTCCAACTCGGTTTTACAGTGAAAACGGCAGGCACTTCAAACCGGCACTAGGAAACAGACTGAGAAACCACAGTAAGGGTTTCTCCTGCAACCCGTTCCCTTTGTGCTGGATGAACGAACGTCTCTCCACATGCTCAGTTCTGAGAGATAAGTGTGTGTGAAAGCCGTCCTTCACCTAGCTTGAAGGGAACACAAAGTTTCTTTTCAGTTGCAAACTCCACTCCATACATATATATGGGGAGGTACGAGCTTCAACTCGGTTTTACAGTGAAAACGGCAGGCACTTCAAACCGGCACTGGGAAACAGACTGAGAAACCTGAGTCAGGGTTTCTCCTGCAACCCGTTCCATTTGTACTGGATGAACGAACGTCTCTCCACATGCTCAGTTCTGAGAGATAAGTGTGTGTGAAAGCCGTCCTTCACCTAGCTTGAAGGGAACACAAAGTTTCTTTTCAGTTGCCAACTCCACTCCATACATATATATGGGGAGGTACAAGCTCAAACACGGTTTTACAGTGAAAACGGCAGGCACTTCAAACCGGCACTAGGAAACAGACTGAGAAACCAGAGTAAGGGTTTCTCCTGCAACCCGTTCCCTTTGTGCTGGATGAACGAACGTCTCTCCACATGCTCAGTTCTGAGAGATAAGTGTGTGTGAAAGCCGTCCTTCACCTAGCTTGAAGGGAACACAAAGTTTCTTTTCAGTTGCAAACTCCACTCCATACATATATATGGGGAGGTACAAGCTCCAACTCGGTTTTACAGTGAAAACGGCAGGCACTTCAAACCGGCACTAGGAAACAGACTGAGAAACCAGAGTAAGGGTTTATCCTGCAACCCGTTCCATTTGTGCTGGATGAACGAATGTCTCTCCACATGCTCAGTTCTGAGAGATAAGTGTGTGTGAAAGCCGTCCTTCACCTAGCTTGAAGGGAACACAAACTTTCTTTTCAGTTGCAAACTCCACTCCATACATATATATGGGGTGGAACAAGCTCCAACTCGGTTTTACAGTGAAAACGGCAGGCACTTCAAACCGGCACTAGGAAACAGACTGAGAAACCAGAGTAAGGGTTTCTCCTGCAACCCGTTCCCTTTGTGCTGGATGAACGAACGTCTCTCCACATGCTCAGTTCTGAGAGATAAGTGTGTGTGAAAGCCGTCCTTCACCTAGCTTGAAGGGAACACCAAGTTTCTTTTCAGTTGCAAAGTGCACTCCATACATATATATGGGGAGGTACAAGCTCCAACTCGGTTTTACAGTGAAAACGGCAGGCACTTCAAACCGGCACTAGGAAACAGACTGAGAAACCAGAGTAAGGGTTTCTCCTGCAACCCGTTCCCTTTGTGCTGGATGAACGAACGTCTCTCCACATGCTCAGTTCTGAGAGATAAGTGTGTGTGAAAGCCGTCCTTCACCTAGCTTGAAGGGAACACAAAGTTTCTTTTCAGTTGCAAACTCCACTCCATACATATCTATGTGGTGGAACAAGTTCCAACTCGGTTTTACAGTGAAAACGGCAGGCACTTCAAACCGGCACTAAGAAACAGACTGAGAAACCAGAGTAAGGGTTTCTCCTGCAACCCGTTCCCTTTGTGCTGGATGAACGAACGTCTCTCCACATGCTCAGTTCTGAGAGATAAGTGTGTGTGAAAGCCGTCCTTCACCTAGCTTGAAGGGAACAAAAACTTTCTTTTCAGTTGCTAACTCCACTCCATACATATATATGGGGAGGTACAAGCTCCAACACGGTTGTACAGTGAAAACGGCAGGCACTTCAAACCGGCAATAGGAAACAGACTGAGAAACCAGAGTAAGGGTTTCTCCTGCAACCCGTTCCCTTTGTGCTGGATGAACGAACGTCTCTCCACATGCTCAGTTCTGAGAGATAAGTGTGTGTGAAAGCCGTCCTTCACCTAGCTTGAAGGGAACACAAAGTTTCTTTTCAGTTGCAAACTCCACTCCATACATATATATGGGGAGGTATAAGCTCCAACTAGGTTTTACAGTGAAAACGGCAGGCACTTCAAACCGGCACTAGGAAACAGACTGAGAAACCAGAGTAAGGGTTTCTCCTGCAACCCGTTCCCTTTGTGCTGAATGAACGAACGTCTCTCCACATGCTCAGTTCTGAGAGATAATTGTGTGTGAATGCCGCCTTTCACCTAGCTTGAAGGGAACACAAAGTTTCTTTTCAGATGCAAACTCCACTCCATACATATATATGGGGAGGTACAAGCTCCAACTCGGTTTTACAGTGAAAACGGCAGGCACTTCAAACCGGCACTAGGAAACAGACTGAGAAACCACAGTAAGGGTTTCTCCTGCAACCCGTTCCCTTTGTGCTGGATGAACGAACGTCTCTCCACATGCTCAGTTCTGAGAGATAAGTGTGTGTGAAAGCCGTCCTTCACCTAGCTTGAAGGGAACATAAAGTTTCTTTTCAGTTACAAACTCCACTCCATACATATATATGGGGAGGTACAAACTCCAACTCGGTTTTACAGTGAAAACGGCAGGCACTTCAAACCGGCACTAGGAAACAGACTGAGAAACCAGAGTCAGGGTTTCCCCTGCAACCCGTTCCCTTTGTGCTGGATGAACGAACGTCTCTCCACATGCTCAGTTCTGAGAGATAAGTGTGTGTGAAAGCCGTCCTTCACCTAGCTTGAAGGGAACACAAAGTTTCTTTTCAGTTGCAAACTCCACTCCATACATATATATGGGGAGGTACAAGCTCCAACTCGGTTTTACAGTGAAAACGGCAGGCACTTCAAACCGGCACTAGGAAACAGACTGAGAAATCAGAGTAAGGGTTTCTCCTGCAACCCGTTCCCTTTGTGCTGGATGAACGAAGGTCTCTCCAAATGCTCAGTTCTGAGAGATAAGTATGTGTGAAAGCCGTCCTTCACCTAGCTTGAAGGGAACACAAAGTTTCTTTTCAATTGCAAACTACACTCCATACATATATATGGGGAGGTACAAGTTCCAAATCGGTTTTATAGTGAAAACGGCAGGCATTTAAAACCGGCACTAGGAAATACACTGAGAAACCAGAGTAAGGATTTCTCCTGCAACCCGTTCCATTTGTGCTGGATGAACGAACGTCTCTCCACATGCTCAGTTCTGAGAGATAAGTGTGTGTGAAAGCCGTCCTTCACCTAGCTTGAAGGGAACACAAAGTTTCTTTTCAGTTGCAAACTCCACTCCATACATATATAGGGGGAGGTACAAGCTCCAACTCGGTTTTACAGTGATAACGGCAGGCACTTCAAACCGGCACTAGGAAACAGACTGAGAAACCAGAGTAAGGGTTTCTCCTGCAACCCGTTCCCTTTGTGCTGGATGAACGAACGTCTCTCCACATGCTCAGTTCTGAGAGATAAGTGTGTGTGAAAGCCGTCCTTCACCTAGCTTGAAGGGAACACAAAGTTTCTTTTCACTTGCAAACTCCACTCCATACATATATATGGGGAGGTACAAGCTCCAACTCGGTTTTACAGTGAAAACGGCAGGCACTTCAAACCGGCACTAGGAAACAGACTGAGAAACCAGAGTCAGGGTTTCTCCTGCAACCCGTTCCCTTTGTGCTGGATGAACGAACGTCTCTCCACATGCTCAGTTCTGAGAGATAAGTGTGTGTGAAAGCCGTCCTTCACCTAGCTTGAAGGGAACACAAAGTTTATTTTCAGTTGCAAACTCCACTCCATACATATATATGGGGAGGTACAAGCTCCAACTCGGTTTTACAGTGAAAACGGCAGGCACTTCAAACCGGCACTAGGAAACAGACTGAGAAACCAGAGTAAGGGTTTCTCCTGCAACCCGTTCCCTTGGTGCTGGATGAACGAACGTCTCTCCACATGCTCAGTTCTGAGAGATAAGTGTGTGTGAAAGCCGTCCTTCACCTAGCTTGAAGGGAACACAAAGTTTCTTTTCAGTTGCAAACACCACTGCATACATATATATGGGGAGGTACAAGCTCCAACTCGGTTTTACAGTGAAAACGGCAGGCACTTCAAACCGGCACTAGGAAACAGACTGAGAAACCAGAGTAAGGGTTTCTCCTGCAAACCGTTCCCTTGGTGCTGGATGAATGAACGTCTCTCCACATGCTCAGTTCTGAGAGATAAGTGTGTGTGAAAGCCGTCCTTCACCTAGCTTGAAGGGAACACAAAGTTTCTTTTCAGTTGCCAACTCCACTCCATACATATATATGGGGAGGTACAAGCTCCAACTCGGTTTTACAGTGAAAACGGCAGGCACTTCAAACCGGCACTAGGAAACAGACTGAGAAACCAGAGTCAGGGTTTCTCCTGCAACCCGTTCCCTTTGTGTTGGATGAACGAACGTCTCTCCACATGCTCAGTTCTGAGAGATATGTGTGTGTGAAAGCCGTCCTTCAGCTAGCTTGAAGGGAACACAAAGTTTCTTTCAGTTGCAAACTCCACTCCATACATATATATGGGGAGGTACAAGCTCCACCTCGGTTTTACAGTGAAAACGGCAGGCACTTCAAACCGGCACTAGGAAACAGACTGAGAAACCAGAGTAAGGGTTTCTCCTGCAACCCGTTCCCATTGTGCTGGATGAACGAACGTCTCTCCACATGCTCAGTTCTGAGAGATAAGTGTGTGTGAAAGCCGTCCTTCACCTAGCTTGAAGGGAACACAAAGTTTCTTTTCACTTGCAAACTCCACTCCATACATATATATGGGGTGGAACAAGCTCCAACTCGGTTTTACAGTGAAAACGGCAGGCACTTCAAACCGGCACTAGGAAACAGACTGAGAAACCAGAGTAAGGGTTTCTCCTGCAACCCGTTCCCTTGGTGCTGGATGAACGAATTTCTCTCCACATGCTCAGTTCTGAGAGATAAGTGTGTGTGAAAGCCGTCCTTCACCTAGCTTGAAGGGAACACAAAGTTTCTTTTCAGTTGCAAACTCCACTCCATACATATATATGGGTGGAACAAGCTCCAACTCGGTTTTACAGTGAAAACGGCAGGCACTTCAAACCGGCACTAGGAAACAGACTGAGAAACCAGAGTAAGGGTTTCTCCTGCAACCCTTTCCCTTTGTGCTGGATGAACGAACGTCTCTCCACATGCTCAGTTCTGAGAGATAAGTGTGTGTGAAAGCCGTCCTTCACCTAGCTTGAAGGGAACACAAAGTTTCTTTTCAGTTGCAAACTCCATTCCATACATACATATGGGGTGGAACAAGCTCCAACTCGGTTTTACAGTGAAAACGGCAGGCACTTCAAACCGGCACTAGGAAACAGACTGAGAAACCAGAGTAAGGGTTTCTCCTGCAACCCGTTCCCTTTGTGCTGGATGAACGATCGTCTCTCCACATGCTAAGTTCTGAGAGATAAGTGTGTGCGAAAGCCGTCCTTCACCTATCTTGAAGGGAACACAAAGTTTCTTTTCAGTTGCAAAATCCACTCCATACATATATATGGGGAGGTACAAGTTCCAACTCGGTTTTACAGTGAAAACGGCAGGCACTTCAAACCGGCACTAGGAAACAGACTGAGAAACCAGAGTAAGGGTTTCTCCTGCAACCCGTTCCCTTTGTGCTGGATGAACGATCGTCTCTCCACATGATCAGTTCTGAGAGATAAGTGTGTGTGAAGGCCGTCCTTCACCTAGCTTGAAGGGAACACAAAGTTTCTTTTCAGTTGCAAAATCCACTCCATACATATATATGGGGAGGTACAAGTTCCAACTCGGTTTTACAGTGAAAACGGCAGGCACTTCAAACCGGCACTAGGAAACAGACTGAGAAACCAGAGTAAGGGTTTCTCCTGCAACCCGTTCCCTTTGTGCTGGATGAACGAACGTCTCTCCACATGCTCAGTTCTGAGAGATAAGTGTGTGTGAAAGCCGTCCTTCACCTAGCTTGAAGGGAACACAAAGTTTCTTTTCAGTTGCAAACTCCACTCCATACATATATATGGGGAGGTACAAGCTCCAACTCGGTTTTACAGTGAAAACGGCAGGCACTTCAAACCGGCACTAGGAAACAGACTGAGAAACCAGAGTAAGGGTTTCTCCTGCAACCCGTTCCCTTTGTGCTGGATGAACGAACGTCTCTCCAAATGCTCAGTTCTGAGAGATAAGTGTGTGTGAAAGCCGTCCTTCACCTAGCTTGAAGGGAACACAAAGTTTCTTTTCAGTTGCAAACTCCACTCCATACATATATATGGGGTGGAACAGCTCCAACTCGGTTTTACAGTGAAAAAGGCAGGCACTTCAAACCGGCACTAGGAAACAGACTGAGAAACCAGAGTCAGGGTTTCTCCTGCAACCCGTTCCCTTGGTGCTGGATGAACGAACGTCTCTCCACATGCTCAGTTCTGAGAGATAAGTGTGTGTGAAAGCCGTCCTTCACCTAGCTTGAAGGGAACACAAAGTTTCTTTTCAGTTGCAAACTCCACTCCATACATATATATGGGGTGGAACAAGCTCCAACTCGGTTTTACAGTGAAAACGGCAGGCACTTCAAACCGGCACTAGGAAACAGACTGAGAAACCAGAGTAAGGGTTTCTCCTGCAACCCGTTCCCTTTGTGCTGGATGAACGAACGTCTCTCCACATGCTCAGTTCTGAGAGATAAGTGTGTGTGAAAGCCGTCCTTCACCTAGCTTGAAGGGAACACAAAGTTTCTTTTCAGTTGCAAACTCCACTCCATACATATATATGGGGAGGTACAAGCTCCAACTCGGTTTTACAGTGAAAACGGCAGGCACTTCAAACCGGCACTAGGAAACAGACTGAGAAACCAGAGTAAGGGTTTCTCCTGCAACCCGTTCCCTTTGTGCTGGATGAACGAACGTCTCTCCAAATGCTCAGTTCTGAGAGATAAGTGTGTGTGAAAGCCGTCCTTCACCTAGCTTGAAGGGAACACAAAGTTTCTTTTCAGTTGCAAACTCCACTCCATACATATATATGGGGAGGTACAAGCTCCAACTCGGTTTTACAGTGAAAACGGCAGGCACTTCAAACCGGCACTAGGAAACAGACTGAGAAACCAGAGTAAGGGTTTCTCCTGCAACCCGTTCCCTTTGTGCTGGATGAACGAACGTCTCTCCACATGCTCAGTTCTGAGAGATATGTGTGTGTGAAAGCCGTCCTTCAGCTAGCTTGAAGGGAACACAAAGTTTCTTTTCAGTTGCAAACTCCACTCCATACATATATATGGGGAGGTACAAGCTCCACCTCGGTTTTACAGTGAAAACGGCAGGCACTTCAAACCGGCACTAGGAAACAGACTGAGAAACCAGAGTAAGGGTTTCTCCTGCAACCCGTTCCCATTGTGCTGGATGAACGAACGTCTCTCCACATGCTCAGTTCTGAGAGATAAGTGTGTGTGAAAGCCGTCCTTCACCTAGCTTGAAGGGAACACAAAGTTTCTTTTCAGTTGCAAACTCCACTCCATACATATATATGGGGTGGAACAGCTCCAACTCGGTTTTACAGTGAAAAAGGCAGGCACTTCAAACCGGCACTAGGAAACAGACTGAGAAACCAGAGTCAGGGTTTCTCCTGCAACCCGTTCCCTTGGTGCTGGATGAACGAACGTCTCTCCACATGCTCAGTTCTGAGAGATAAGTGTGTGTGAAAGCCGTCCTTCACCTAGCTTGAAGGGAACACAAAGTTTCTTTTCAGTTGCAAACTCCACTCCATACATATATATGGGGTGGAACAAGCTCCAACTCGGTTTTACAGTGAAAACGGCAGGCACTTCAAACCGGCACTAGGAAACAGACTGAGAAACCAGAGTAAGGGTTTCTCCTGCAACCCGTTCCCTTTGTGCTGGATGAACGAAGTTCTCTCCACATGCTCAGTTCTGAGAGATAAGTGTGTGTGAAAGCCGTCCTTCACCTAGCTTGAAGGGAACACAAAGTTTCTTTTCAGTTGCAAACTCCACTCCATACATATATATGGGTGGAACAAGCTCCAACTCGGTTTTACAGTGAAAACGGCAGGCACTTCAAACCGGCACTAGGAAACAGACTGAGAAACCAGAGTAAGGGTTTCTCCTGCAACCCTTTCCCTTTGTGCTGGATGAACGAACGTCTCTCCACATGCTCAGTTCTGAGAGATAAGTGTGTGCGAAAGCCGTCCTTCACCTATCTTGAAGGGAACACAAAGTTTCTTTTCAGTTGCAAAATCCACTCCATACATATATATGGGGAGGTACAAGTTCCAACTCGGTTTTACAGTGAAAACGGCAGGCACTTCAAACCGGCACTAGGAAACAGACTGAGAAACCAGAGTAAGGGTTTCTCCTGCAACCCGTTCCCTTTGTGCTGGATGAACGATCGTCTCTCCACATGATCAGTTCTGAGAGATAAGTGTGTGTGAAGGCCGTCCTTCACCTAGCTTGAAGGGAACACAAAGTTTCTTTTCAGTTGCAAAATCCACTCCATACATATATATGGGGAGGTACATGTTCCAACTCGGTTTTACAGTGAAAACGGCAGGCACTTCAAACCGGCACTAGGAAACAGACTGAGAAACCAGAGTAAGGGTTTCTCCTGCAACCCGTTCCCTTTGTGCTGGATGAACGAACGTCTCTCCACATGCTCAGTTCTGAGAGATAAGTGTGTGTGAAAGCCGTCCTTCACCTAGCTTGAAGGGAACACAAAGTTTCTTTTCAGTTGCAAACTCCACTCCATACATATATATGGGGAGGTACAAGCTCCAACTCGGTTTTACAGTGAAAACGGCAGGCACTTCAAACCGGCACTAGGAAACAGACTGAGAAACCAGAGTAAGGGTTTCTCCTGCAACCCGTTCCCTTTGTGCTGGATGAACGAACGTCTCTCCAAATGCTCAGTTCTGAGAGATAAGTGTGTGTGAAAGCCGTCCTTCACCTAGCTTGAAGGGAACACAAAGTTTCTTTTCAGTTGCAAACTCCACTCCATACATATATATGTGGTGGAACAAGCTCCAACTCGGTTTTACAGTGAAAACGGCAGGCACTTCAAACCGGCACTAAGAAACAGACTGAGAAACAAGAGTAAGGGTTTCTCCTGCAAACCGTTCCCTTTGTGCTGGATGAACGAACGTCTCTCCACATGCTCAGTTCTGAGAGATAAGTGTGTGTGAAAGCTGTCCTTCACCTAGCTTGAAGGGAACACAAAGTTTCTTTTCAGTTGCAAACTCCACTCCATACATATATATGGGGAGGTACAAGCTCCAACTCGGTTTTACAGTGAAAACGGCAGGCACTTCAAACCGGCACTAGGAAACAGACTGAGAAACCAGAGTAAGGGTTTCTCCTGCAACCCATTCCCTTTGTGCTGGATGAACGAACGTCTCTCCACATGCTCAGTTCTGAGAGATAAGTGTGTGTGAAAGCCATCCTTCACCTGGTTTGAAGGGAACACAAAGTTTCTTTTCAGTTGCAAACTCCACTCCATACATATATATGGGGAGGTACAAGCTCCAACTCGGTTTTACAGTGAAAACGGCAGGCACTTCAAACCGGCACTAGGAAACAGACTGAGAAACCAGAGTAAGGGTTTATCCTGCAACCCGTTCCATTTGTGCTGGATGAACGAATGTCTCTCCACATGCTCAGTTCTGAGAGATAAGTGTGTGTGAAAGCCGTCCTTCACCTAGCTTGAAGGGAACACAAACTTTCTTTTCAGTTGCAAACTCCACTCCATACATATATATGGGGTGGAACAAGCTCCAACTCGGTTTTACAGTGAAAACGGCAGGCACTTCAAACCGGCACTAGGAAACAGTCTGAGAAACCAGAGTAAGGGTTTCTCCTGCAACCCGTTCCCTTTGTGCTGGATGAACGAACGTCTCTCCACATGCTCAGTTCTGAGAGATAAGTGTGTGTGAAAGCCGTCCTTCACCTAGCTTGAAGGGAACACCAAGTTTCTTTTCAGTTGCAAAGTGCACTCCATACATATATATGGGGAGGTACAAGCTCCAACTCGGTTTTACAGTGAAAACGGCAGGCACTTCAAACCGGCACTAGGAAACAGACTGAGAAACCAGAGTAAGGGTTTCTCCTGCAACCCGTTCCCTTTGTGCTGGATGAACGAACGTCTCTCCACATGCTCAGTTCTGAGAGATAAGTGTGTGTGAAAGCCATCCTTCACCTAGCTTGAAGGGAACACAAAGTTTCTTTTCAGTTGCAAACTCCACTCCATACATATCTATGTGGTGGAACAAGTTCCAACTCGGTTTTACAGTGAAAACGGCAGGCACTTCAAACCGGCACTAAGAAACAGACTGAGAAACCAGAGTAAGGGTTTCTCCTGCAACCCGTTCCCTTTGTGCTGGATGAACGAACGTCTCTCCACATGCTCAGTTCTGACAGATAAGTGTGTGTGAAAGCCGTCCTTCACCTAGCTTGAAGGGAACAAAAACTTTCTCTTCAGTTGCTAACTCCACTCCATACATATATATGGGGAGGTACAAGCTCCAACACGGTTGTACAGTGAAAACGGCAGGCACTTCAAACCGGCACTAGGAAACAGACTGAGAAACCAGAGTAAGGGTTTCTCCTGCAACCCGTTCCCTTTGTGCTGGATGAACGAACGTCTCTCCACATGCTCAGTTCTGAGAGATAAGTGTGTGTGAAAGCCGTCCTTCACCTAGCTTGAAGGGAACACAAAGTTTCTTTTCAGTTGCAAACTCCACTCCATACATATATATGGGGAGGTATAAGCTCCAACTCGGTTTTACAGTGAAAACGGCAGGAACTTCAAACCGGCACTAGGAAACAGACTGAGAAACCAGAGTAAGGGTTTCTCCTGCAACCCGTTCCCTTTGTGCTGGATGAACGAACGTCTCTCCACATGCTCAGTTCTGAGAGATAATTGTGTGTGAATGCCGCCTTTCACCTAGCTTGAAGGGAACACAAAGTTTCTTTTCAGTTGCAAACTCCACTCCATACATATATATGGGGAGGTACAAGCTCCAACTCGGTTTTACAGTGAAAACGGCAGGCACTTCAAACCGGCACTAGGAAACAGACTGAGAAACCAGAGTAAGGGTTTCTCCTGCAACCCGTTCCCTTTGTGCTGGATGAACGAACGTCTCTCCACATGCTCAGTTCTGAGAGATAAGTGTGTGTGAAAGCCGTCCTTCACCTAGCTTGAAGGGAACATAAAGTTTCTTTTCAGTTACAAACTCCACTCCATACATATATATGGGGAGGTACAAACTCCAACTCGGTTTTACAGTGAAAACGGCAGGCACTTCAAACCGGCACTAGGAAACAGACTGAGAAACCAGAGTCAGGGTTTCCCCTGCAACCCGTTCCCTTTGTGCTGGATGAACGAACGTCTCTCCACATGCTCAGTTCTGAGAGATAAGTGTGTGTGAAAGCCGTCCTTCACCTAGCTTGAAGGGAACACAAACTTTCTTTTCAGTTGCAAACTCCACTCCATACATATATATGGGGAGGTACAAGCTCCAACTCGGTTTTACAGTGAAAACGGCAGGCACTTCAAACCGGCACAAGGAAACAGACTGAGAAACCAGAGTCAGGGTTTCTCCTGCAACCCGTTCCCTTTGTGCTGGATGAACGAACGTCTCTCCACATGCTCAGTTCTGAGAGATAAGTGTGTGTGAAAGCCGTCCTTCACCTAGCTTGAAGGGAACACAAAGTTTCTTTTCAGTTGCAAACTCCACTCCATACATATATATGGGGAGGTACAAGCTCCAACTCGGTTTTACAGTGAAAACGGCAGGCACTTCAAACCGGCACTAGGAAACAGACTGAGAAACCAGAGTAAGGGTTTCTCCTGCAACCCGTTCCCTTTGTGCTGGATGAACGAAGGTCTCTCCAAATGCTCAGTTCTGAGAGATAAGTGTGTGTGAAAGCCGTCCTTCACCTAGCTTGAAGGGAACACAAAGTTTCTTTTCAATTGCAAACTACACTCCATACATATATATGGGGAGGTACAAGTTCCAAATCGGTTTTATAGTGAAAACGGCAGGCATTTAAAACCGGCACTAGGAAATACACTGAGAAACCAGAGTAAGGATTTCTCCTGCAACCCGTTCCCTTTGTGCTGGATGAACGAACGTCTCTCCACATGCTCAGTTCTGAGAGATAAGTGTGTGTGAAAGCCGTCCTTCACCTAGCTTGAAGGGAACACAAAGTTTCTTTTCAGTTGCAAACTCCACTCCATACATATATAGGGGGAGGTACAAGCTCCAACTCGGTTTTACAGTGATAACGGCAGGCACTTCAAACCGGCACTAGGAAACAGACTGAGAAACCAGAGTAAGGGTTTCTCCTGCAACCCGTTCCCTTTGTGCTGGATGAACGAACGTCTCTCCACATGCTCAGTTCTGAGAGATAAGTGTGTGTGAAAGCCGTCCTTCACCTAGCTTGAAGGGAACACAAAGTTTCTTTTCAGTTGCAAACTCCACTCCATACATATATATGGGGAGGTACAAGCTCCAACTCGGTTTTACAGTGAAAACGGCAGGCACTTCAAACCGGCACTAGGAAACAGACTGAGAAACCAGAGTCAGGGTTTCTCCTGCAATCCGTTCCCTTTGTGCTGGATGAACGAACGTCTCTCCAAATGCTCAGTTCTGAGAGATAAGTGTGTGTGAAAGCCGTCCTTCACCTAGCTTGAAGGGAACACAAAGTTTATTTTCAGTTGCAAACTCCACTCCATACATATATATGGGGAGGTACAAGCTCCAACTCGGTTTTACAGTGAAAACGGCAGGCACTTCAAACCGGCACTAGGAAACAGACTGAGAAACCAGAGTAAGGGTTTCTCCTGCAACCCGTTCCCTTGGTGCTGGATGAACGAACGTCTCTCCACATGCTCAGTTCTGAGAGATAAGTGTGTGTGAAAGCCGTCCTTCACCTAGCTTGAAGGGAACACAAAGTTTCTTTTCAGTTGCAAACACCACTCCATACATATATATGGGGAGGTACAAGCTCCAACACGGTTTTACAGTGAAAACGGCAGGCACTTCAAACCGGCACTAGGAAACAGACTGAGAAACCAGAGTAAGGGTTTCTCCTGCAAAGCGTTCCCTTGGTGCTGGATGAATGAACGTCTCTCCACATGCTCAGTTCTGAGAGATAAGTGTGTGTGAAAGCCGTCCTTCACCTAGCTTGAAGGGAACACAAAGTTTCTTTTCAGTTGCCAACTCCACTCCATACATATATATGGGGAGGTACAAGCTCCAACTCGGTTTTACAGTGAAAACGGCAGGCACTTCAAACCGGCATTAGGAAACAGACTGAGAATACAGAGTCAGGGTTTCTCCTGCAACCCGTTCCCTTTGTGCTGGATGAACGAACGTCTCTCCACATGCTCAGTTCTGAGAGATATGTGTGTGTGAAAGCCGTCCTTCAGCTAGCTTGAAGGGAACACAAAGTTTCTTTTCAGTTGCAAACTCCACTCCATACATATATATGGGGAGGTACAAGCTCCACCTCGGTTTTACAGTGAAAAAGGCAGGCACTTCAAACCGGCACTAGGAAACAGACTGAGAAACCAGAGTAAGGGTTTCTCCTGCAACCCGTTCCCATTGTGCTGGATGAACGAACGTCTCTCCACATGCTCAGTTCTGAGAGATAAGTGTGTGTGAAAGCCGTCCTTCACCTAGCTTGAAGGGAACACAAAGTTTCTTTTCAGTTGCCAACTCCACTCCATACATATATATGGGGAGGTACAAGCTCCAACTCGGTTTTACAGTGAAAACGGCAGGCACTTCAAACCGGCACTAGGAAACAGACTGAGAAACCAGAGTAAGGGTTTCTCCTGCAACCCGTTCCCTTTGTGCTGGATGAACGAACGTCTCTCCACATGCTCAGTTCTGAGAGATATGTGTGTGTGAAAGCCGTCCTTCAGCTAGCTTGAAGGGAACACAAAGTTTCTTTTCAGTTGCAAACTCCACTCCATACATATATATGGGTGGAACAAGCTCCAACTCGGTTTTACAGTGAAAACGGCAGGCACTTCAAACCGGCACTAGGAAACAGACTGAGAAACCAGAGTAAGGGTTTCTCCTGCAACCCTTTCCCTTTGTGCTGGATGAACGAACGTCTCTCCACATGCTCAGTTCTGAGAGATAAGTGTGTGTGAAAGCCGTCCTTCACCTAGCTTGAAGGGAACACAAAGTTTCTTTTCAGTTGCAAACTCCATTCCATACATACATATGGGGTGGAACAAGCTCCAAATCGATTTTACAGTGAAAACGGCAGGCACTTCAAACCGGCACTAGGAAACAGACTGAGAAACCAGAGTAAGGGTTTCTCCTGCAACCCGTTCCCTTTGTGCTGGATGAACGATCGTCCATCCACATGCTAAGTTCTGAGAGACAAGTGTGTGCGAAAGCCGTCCTTCACCTAGCTTGAAGGGAACACAAAGTTTCTTTTCAGTTGCAAAATCCACTCCATACATATATATGGGGAGGTACAAGTTCCAACTCGGTTTTACAGTGAAAACGGCAGGCACTTCAAACCGGCACTAGGAAACAGACTGAGAAAACAGAGTAAGGGTTTCTCCTGCAACCCGTTCCCTTTGTGCTGGATGAACGAACGTCTCTCCACATGCTCAGTTCTGAGAGATAAGTGTGTGTGAAAGCCGTCCTTCACCCAGCTTGAAGGGAACACAAAGTTTCTTTTCCGTTGCAAACTCCACTCCATACATATATATGGGGAGTTACAAGCTCCAACTCGGTTTTACAGTGAAAACGGCAGGCACTTCAAACCGGCACTAGGAAACAGACTGAGAAACCAGAGTAAGGGTTTCTCCTGCAACCCGTTCCCTTGGTGCTGGATGAACGAACGTCTCTCCACATGCTCAGTTCTGAGAGATAAGTGTGTGTGAAAGCCGTCCTTCACCTAGCTTGAAGGGAACACAAAGTTTCTTTTCAGTTGCAAACACCACTCCATACATATATATGTGGAGGTACAAGCTCCAACTCGGTTTTACAGTGAAAACGGCAGGCACTTCAAACCGGCACTAGGAAACAGACTGAGAAACCAGAGTAAGGGTTTCTCCTGCAACCCGTTCCCATTGTGCTGGATGAACGAACGTCTCTCCACATGCTCAGTTCTGAGAGATAAGTGTGTGTGAAAGCCGTCCTTCACCTAGCTTGAAGGGAACACAAAGTTTCTTTTAAGTTGCAAACTCCACTCCATACATATATATGGGGTGGAACAGCTCCAACTTGGTTTTACAGTGAAAAAGGCAGGCACTTCAAACCGGCACTAGGAAACAGACTGAGAAATCAGAGTCAGGGTTTCTCCTGCAACCCGTTCCCTTGGTGCTGGATG
The DNA here is from genome assembly GCF_048564905.1 of Vicugna pacos. Classification (NCBI taxonomy): domain Eukaryota; kingdom Metazoa; phylum Chordata; class Mammalia; order Artiodactyla; family Camelidae; genus Vicugna; species Vicugna pacos. The sequence goes on from NC_133017.1 coordinate 7,602,010, forward strand.
AACGAACGTCTCTCCACATGCTCAGTTCTGAGAGATAAGTGTGTGTGAAAGCCGTCCTTCACCTAGCTTGAAGGGAACACAAAGTTTCTTTTCAGTTGCAAACTCCACTCCATACATATATATGGGGTGGAACAAGCTCCAACTCGGTTTTACAGTGAAAACGGCAGGCACTTCAAACCGGCACTAGGAAACAGACTGAGAAACCAGAGTAAGGGTTTCTCCTGCAACCCGTTCCTTTGTGCTGGATGAAAGAAGTTCTCTCCACATGCTCAGTTCTGAGAGATAAGTGTGTGTGAAAGCCGTCCTTCACCTAGCTTGAAGGGAACACAAAGTTTCTTTTCAGTTGCAAACTCCACTCCATACATATATATGGGTGGAACAAGCTCCAACTCGGTTTTACAGTGAAAACGGCAGGCACTTCAAACCGGCACTAGGAAACAGACTGAGAAACCAGAGTAAGGGTTTCTCCTGCAACCCTTTCCCTTTGTGCTGGATGAACGAACGTCTCTCCACATGCTCAGTTCTGAGAGATAAGTGTGTGTGAAAGCCGTCCTTCACCTAGCTTGAAGGGAACACAAAGTTTCTTTTCAGTTGCAAACTCCATTCCATACATACATATGGGGTGGAACAAGCTCCAACTCGGTTTTACAGTGAAAACGGCAGGCACTTCAAACCGGCACTAGGAAACAGACTGAGAAACCAGAGTCAGGGTTTCTCCTGCAACCCGTTCCCTTTGTGCTGGATGAACGATCGTCTCTCCACATGCTAAGTTCTGAGAGATAAGTGTGTGCGAAAGCCGTCCTTCACCTATCTTGAAGGGAACACAAAGTTTCTTTTCAGTTGCAAAATCCACTCCATACATATATATGGGGAGGTACAAGTTCCAACTCGGTTTTACAGTGAAAACGGCAGGCACTTCAAACCGGCACTAGGAAACAGACTGAGAAACCAGAGTAAGGGTTTCTCCTGCAACCCGTTCCCTTGGTGCTGGATGAACGAACGTCTCTCCACATGCTCAGTTCTGAGAGATAAGTGTGTGTGAAAGCCGTCCTTCACCTAGCTTGAAGGGAACACAAAGTTTCTTTTCAGTTGCAAACTCCACTCCATACATATATATGGGGAGGTACAAGCTCCAACTCGGTTTTACAGTGAAAACGGCAGGCACTTCAAACCGGCACTAGGAAACAGACTGAGAAACCAGAGTAAGGGTTTCTCCTGCAACCCGTTCCCTTGGTGCTGGATGAACGAACGTCTCTCCACATGTTCAGTTCTGAGAGATAAGTGTGTGTGAAAGCCGTCCTTCACCCAGCTTGAAGGGAACACAAAGTTTCTTTTCAGTTGCAAACACCACTCCATACATATATATGGGGAGGTACAAGCTCCAACTCGGTTTTACAGTGAAAACGGCAGGCACTTCAAACCGGCACTAGGAAACAGACTGAGAAACCAGAGTAAGGGTTTCTCCTGCAACCCGTTCCCTTTGTGCTGGATGAACGAACGTCTCTCCACATGCTCAGTTCTGAGAGATAAATGTGTGTGAAAGCCGTCCTTCACCTAGCTTGAAGGGAACCCAAAGTTTCTTTTCAGTTGCCAACTCCACTCCATACATATATATGGGGAGGTACAAGCTCCAACTCGGTTTTACAGTGAAAACGGCAGGCACTTCAAACCGGCACTAGGAAACAGACTGAGAAACCAGAGTCAGGGTTTCTCCTGCAACCCGTTCCCTTTGTGCTGGATGAACGAACGTCTCTCCACATGCTCAGTTCTGAGAGATATGTGTGTGTGAAAGCCGTCCTTCAGCTAGCTTGAAGGGAACACAAAGTTTCTTTTCAGTTGCAAACTCCACTCCATACATATATATGGGGAGGTACAAACTCCAACTCGGTTTTACAGTGAAAACGGCAGGCACTTCAAACCGGCACTAGGAAACAGACTGAGAAACCAGAGTAAGGGTTTCTCCTGCAACCCGTTCCCTTTGTGCTGGATGAACGATCGTCTCTCCACATGCTAAGTTCTGAGAGATAAGTGTGTGTGAAAGCCGTCCTTCACCTAGCTTGAAGGGAACACAAAGTTTCTTTTCAGTTGCAAAATCCACTCCATACATATATATGGGGAGGTACAAGCTCCAAATCGATTTTACAGTGAAAACGGCAGGCACTTCAAACCGGCACTAGGAAACAGACTGAGAAACCAGAGTAAGGGTTTCTCCTGCAACCCGTTCCCTTTGTGCTGGATGAACGAACGTCTCTCCACATGCTAAGTTCTGAGAGATAAGTGTGTGTGAAAGCCGACCTTCACCTAGCTTGAAGGGAACACAAAGTTTCTTTTCAGTTGCCAACTCCACTCCATACATATATATGGGGAGGTACAAGTTCCAACTCGGTTTTACAGTGAAAACGGCAGGCACTTCAAACCGGCACTAGGAAACAGACTGAGAAACCAGAGTCAGGGTTTCTCCTGCAACCCGTTCCCTTTGTGCTGGATGAACGAACGTCTCTCCACATGCTCAGTTCTGAGAGATATGTGTGTGTGAAAGCCGTCCTTCACCTAGCTTGAAGGGAACACAAAGTTTCTTTTCAGTTGCAAACTCCACTCCATACATATATATGGGTGGAACAAGCTCCAACTCGGTTTTACAGTGAAAACGGCAGGCACTTCAAACCGGCACTAGGAAACAGACTGAGAAACCAGAGTAAGGGTTTCTCCTGCAACCCTTTCCCTTTGTGCTGGATGAACGAACGTCTCTCCACATGCTCAGTTCTGAGAGATAAGTGTGTGTGAAAGCCGTCCTTCACCTAGCTTGAAGGGAACACAAAGTTTCTTTTCAGTTGCAAACTCCATTCCATACATACATATGGGGTGGAACAAGCTCCAACTCGGTTTTACAGTGAAAACGGCAGGCACTTCAAACCGGCACTAGGAAACAGACTGAGAAACCAGAGTAAGGGTTTCTCCTGCAACCCGTTCCCTTTGTGCTGGATGAACGATCGTCTCTCCACATGCTAAGTTCTGAGAGATAATGTGTGCGAAAGCCGTCCTTCACCTAGCTTGAAGGGAACACAAAGTTTCTTTTCAGTTGCAAAATCCACTCCATACATATATATGGGGAGGTACAAGTTCCAACTCGGTTTTACAGTGAAAACGGCAGGCACTTCAAACCGGCACTAGGAAACAGACTGAGAAACCAGAGTAAGGGTTTCTCCTGCAACCCGTTCCCTTTGTGCTGGATGAACGAACGTCTCTCCACATGCTCAGTTCTGAGAGATAAGTGTGTGTGAAAGCCGTCCTTCACCTAGCTTGAAGGGAACACAAATTTTCTTTTCAGTTGCAAACTCCACTCCATACATATATATGGGGAGGTACAAGCTCCAACTCGGTTTTACAGTGAAAACGGCAGGCACTTCAAACCGGCACTAGGAAACAGACTGAGAAACCAGAGTAAGGGTTTCTCCTGCAACCCGTTCCCTTGGTGCTAGATGAACGAACGTCTCTCCACATGCTCAGTTCTGAGAGATAAGTGTGTGTGAAAGCCGTCCTTCACCTAGCTTGAAGGGAACAGAAACTTTCTTTTCAGTTGCAAACTCCACTCCATACATATATATGGGGAGGTACAAGCTCCAACTCGTTTTTACAGTGAAAACGGCAGGCACTTCAAACCGACACTAGGAAACAGACTGAGAAACCAGAGTCAGGGTTTCTCCTGCAACCCGTTCCCTTGGTGCTGGATGAACGAACGTCTCTCCACATGCTCAGTTCTGAGAGATAAGTGTGTGTGAAAGCCGTCCTTCACCTAGCTTGAAGGGAACACAAAGTTTCTTTTCAGTTGCCAACTCCACTCCATACATATATATGGGGAGGTACAAGCTCCAACTCGGTTTTACAGTGAAAACGGCAGGCACTTCAAACCGGCACTAGGAAACAGACTGAGAAACCAGAGTAAGGGTTTCTCCTGCAACCCTTTCCCTTTGTGCTGGATGAACGAACGTCTCTCCAAATGCTCAGTTCTGAGAGATATGTGTGTGTGAAAGCCGTCCTTCACCTAGCTTGAAGGGAACACAAAGTTTCTTTTCAGTTGCAAACTCCCCTCCATACATATATATGTGGTGGAGCAAGCTCCAACTCGGTTTTACAGTGAAAACGGCAGGCACTTCAAACCGGCACTAAGAAACAGACTGAGAAACAAGAGAAAGGGTTTCTCCTGCAACCCGTTCCCTTTGTGCTGGATGAACGAACGTCTCTCCACATGCTCAGTTCTGAGAGATAAGTGTGTGTGAAAGCCGTCCTTCACCTAGCTTGAAGGGAACACAAAGTTTCTTTTCAGTTGCAAACTCCACTCCATACATATATATGGGGTGGAACAGCTCCAACTCGGTTTTACAGTGAAAAAGGCAGGCACTTCAAACCGGCACTAGGAAACAGACTGAGAAACCAGAGTCAGGGTTTCTCCTGCAACCCGTTCCCTTTGTGCTGGATGAACGAACGTCTCTCCACATGCTCACTTCTGAGAGATAAGTGTGTGTGAAAGCCGTCCTTCACCTAGCTTGAAGGGAACACAAAGTTTCTTTTCAGTTGCAAACTCCACTCCATACATATATATGGGGTGGAACAAGCTCCAACTCGGTTTTACAGTGAAAACGGCAGGCACTTCAAACCGGCACTAGGAAACAGACTGAGAAACCAGAGTAAGGGTTTCTCCTGCAACCCGTTCCCTTTGTGCTGGATGAACGAAGTTCCCTCCACATGCTCAGTTCTGAGAGATAAGTGTGTGTGAAAGCCGTCCTTCACCTAGCTTGAAGGGAACACAAAGTTTCTTTTCAGTTGCAAACTCCACTCCATACATATATATGGGTGGAACAAGCTCCAACTCGGTTTTACAGTGAAAACGGCAGGCACTTCAAACCGGCACTAGGAAACAGACTGAGAAACCAGAGTAAGGGTTACTCCTGCAACCCGTTCCCTTTGTGCTGGATGAACGAAGTTCTCTCCACATGCTCAGTTCTGAGAGATAAGTGTGTGTGAAAGCCGTCCTTCACCTAGCTTGAAGGGAACACAAAGTTTCTTTTCAGTTGCAAACTCCATTCCATACATACATATGGGGTGGAACAAGCTCCAACTCGGTTTTACAGTGAAAACGGCAGGCACTTCAAACCGGCACTAGGAAACAGACTGAGAAACCAGAGTAAGGGTTTCTCCTGCAACCCGTTCCCTTTGTGCTGGATGAACGATCGTCTCTTCACATGCTAAGTTCTGAGAGATAAGTGTGTGCGAAAGCCGTCCTTCACCTATCTTGAAGGGAACACAAAGTTTCTTTTCAGTTGCAAAATCCACTCCATACATATATATGGGTAGGTACAAGTTCCAACTCGGTTTTACAGTGAAAACGGCAGGCACTTCAAACCGGCACTAGGAAACAGACTGAGAAACCAGAGTAAGGGTTTCTCCTGCAACCCGTTCCCTTTGTGCTGGATGAACGAACGTCTCTCCACATGCTCAGTTCTGAGAGATAAGTGTGTGTGAAAGCCGTCCTTCACCTAGCTTGAAGGGAACACAAAGTTTCTTTTCAGTTGCAAACTCCACTCCATACATATATATGGGGAGGTACAAGCTCCAACTCGGTTTTACAGTGAAAACGGCAGGCACTTCAAACCGGCACTAGGAAACAGACTGAGAAACCAGAGTAAGGGTTTCTCCTGCAACCCGTTCCCTTGGTGCTGGATGAACGAACGTCTCTCCACATGCTCAGTTCTGAGAGATAAGTGTGTGTGAAAGCCGTCCTTCACCCAGCTTGAAGGGAACACAAAGTTTCTTTTCAGTTGCAAACTCCACTCCATACATATATATGGGGTGGAACAAGCTCCAACTCGGTTTTACAGTGAAAACGGCAGGCACTTCAAACCGGCACTAGGAAACAGACTGAGAAACCAGAGTAAGGGTTTCTCCTGCAACCCGTTCCTTTGTGCTGGATGAACGAAGTTCTCTCCACATGCTCAGTTCTGAGAGATAAGTGTGTGTGAAAGCCGTCCTTCACCTAGCTTGAAGGGAACACAAAGTTTCTTTTCAGTTGCAAACTCCACTCCATACATATATATGGGTGGAACAAGCTCCAACTCGGTTTTACAGTGAAAACGGCAGGCACTTCAAACCGGCACTAGGAAACAGACTGAGAAACCAGAGTAAGGGTTTCTCCTGCAACCCTTTCCCTTTGTGCTGGATGAACGAACGTCTCTCCACATGCTCAGTTCTGAGAGATAAGTGTGTGTGAAAGCCGTCCTTCACCTAGCTTGAAGGGAACACAAAGTTTCTTTTCAGTTGCAAACTCCATTCCATACATACATATGGGGTGGAACAAGCTCCAACTCGGTTTTACAGTGAAAACGGCAGGCACTTCAAACCGGCACTAGGAAACAGACTGAGAAACCAGAGTCAGGGTTTCTCCTGCAACCCGTTCCCTTTGTGCTGGATGAACGAACGTCTCTCCACATGCTAAGTTCTGAGAGATAAGTGTGTGCGAAAGCCGTCCTTCACCTATCTTGAAGGGAACACAAAGTTTCTTTTCAGTTGCAAAATCCACTCCATACATATATATGGCGAGGTACAAGTTCCAACTCGGTTTTACAGTGAAAACGGCAGGCACTTCAAACCGGCACTAGGAAACAGACTGAGAAACCAGAGTAAGGGTTTCTCCTGCAACCCGTTCCCTTGGTGCTGGATGAACGAACGTCTCTCCACATGCTCAGTTCTGACAGATAAGTGTGTGTGAAAGCCGTCCTTCACCTAGCTTGAAGGGAACACAAAGTTTCTTTTCAGTTGCAAACTCCACTCCATACATATATATGGGGAGGTACAAGCTCCAACTCGGTTTTACAGTGAAAACGGCAGGCACTTCAAACCGGCACTAGGAAACAGACTGAGAAACCAGAGTAAGGGTTTCTCCTGCAACCCGTTCCCTTGGTGCTGGATGAACGAAGTTCTCTCCACATGCTCAGTTCTGAGAGATAAGTGTGTGTGAAAGCCGTCCTTCACCTAGCTTGAAGGGAACACAAAGTTTCTTTTCAGTTGCAAACACCACTCCATACATATATATGGGGAGGTACAAGCTCCAACTCGGTTTTACAGTGAAAACGGCAGGCACTTCAAACCGGCACTAGGAAACAGACTGAGAAACCAGAGTAAGGGTTTCTCCTGCAACCCGTTCCCTTGGTGCTGGATGAATGAACGTCTCTCCACATGCTCAGTTCTGAGAGATAAGTGTGTGTGAAAGCCGTCCTTCACCTAGCTTGAAGGGAACACAAAGTTTCTTTTCAGTTGCCAACTCCACTCCATACATATATATGGGGAGGTACAAGCTCCAACTCGGTTTTACAGTGAAAACGGCAGGCACTTCAAACCGGCATTAGGAAACAGACTGAGAATACAGAGTCAGGGTTTCTCCTGCAACCCGTTCCCTTTGTGCTGGATGAACGAACGTCTCTCCACATGCTCAGTTCTGAGAGATATGTGTGTGTGAAAGCCGTCCTTCAGCTAGCTTGAAGGGAACACAAAGTTTCTTTTCAGTTGCAAACTCCACTCCATACATATATATGGGTGGAACAAGCTCCAACTCGGTTTTACAGTGAAAACGGCAGGCACTTCAAACCGGCACTAGGAAACAGACTGAGAAACCAGAGTAAGGGTTACTCCTGCAACCCGTTCCCTTTGTGCTGGATGAACGAAGTTCTCTCCACATGCTCAGTTCTGAGAGATAAGTGTGTGTGAAAGCCGTCCTTCACCTAGCTTGAAGGGAACACAAAGTTTCTTTTCAGTTGCAAACTCCATTCCATACATACATATGGGGTGGAACAAGCTCCAACTCGGTTTTACAGTGAAAACGGCAGGCACTTCAAACCGGCACTAGGAAACAGACTGAGAAACCAGAGTAAGGGTTTCTCCTGCAACCCGTTCCCTTTGTGCTGGATGAACGATCGTCTCTTCACATGCTAAGTTCTGAGAGATAAGTGTGTGCGAAAGCCGTCCTTCACCTATCTTGAAGGGAACACAAAGTTTCTTTTCAGTTGCAAAATCCACTCCATACATATATATGGGTAGGTACAAGTTCCAACTCGGTTTTACAGTGAAAACGGCAGGCACTTCAAACCGGCACTAGGAAACAGACTGAGAAACCAGAGTAAGGGTTTCTCCTGCAACCCGTTCCCTTTGTGCTGGATGAACGAACGTCTCTCCACATGCTCAGTTCTGAGAGATAAGTGTGTGTGAAAGCCGTCCTTCACCTAGCTTGAAGGGAACACAAAGTTTCTTTTCAGTTGCAAACTCCACTCCATACATATATATGGGGAGGTACAAGCTCCAACTCGGTTTTACAGTGAAAACGGCAGGCACTTCAAACCGGCACTAGGAAACAGACTGAGAAACCAGAGTAAGGGTTTCTCCTGCAACCCGTTCCCTTGGTGCTGGATGAACGAACGTCTCTCCACATGCTCAGTTCTGAGAGATAAGTGTGTGTGAAAGCCGTCCTTCACCCAGCTTGAAGGGAACACAAAGTTTCTTTTCAGTTGCAAACTCCACTCCATACATATATATGGGGTGGAACAAGCTCCAACTCGGTTTTACAGTGAAAACGGCAGGCACTTCAAACCGGCACTAGGAAACAGACTGAGAAACCAGAGTAAGGGTTTCTCCTGCAACCCGTTCCTTTGTGCTGGATGAACGAAGTTCTCTCCACATGCTCAGTTCTGAGAGATAAGTGTGTGTGAAAGCCGTCCTTCACCTAGCTTGAAGGGAACACAAAGTTTCTTTTCAGTTGCAAACTCCACTCCATACATATATATGGGTGGAACAAGCTCCAACTCGGTTTTACAGTGAAAACGGCAGGCACTTCAAACCGGCACTAGGAAACAGACTGAGAAACCAGAGTAAGGGTTTCTCCTGCAACCCTTTCCCTTTGTGCTGGATGAACGAACGTCTCTCCACATGCTCAGTTCTGAGAGATAAGTGTGTGTGAAAGCCGTCCTTCACCTAGCTTGAAGGGAACACAAAGTTTCTTTTCAGTTGCAAACTCCATTCCATACATACATATGGGGTGGAACAAGCTCCAACTCGGTTTTACAGTGAAAACGGCAGGCACTTCAAACCGGCACTAGGAAACAGACTGAGAAACCAGAGTCAGGGTTTCTCCTGCAACCCGTTCCCTTTGTGCTGGATGAACGAACGTCTCTCCACATGCTAAGTTCTGAGAGATAAGTGTGTGCGAAAGCCGTCCTTCACCTATCTTGAAGGGAACACAAAGTTTCTTTTCAGTTGCAAAATCCACTCCATACATATATATGGCGAGGTACAAGTTCCAACTCGGTTTTACAGTGAAAACGGCAGGCACTTCAAACCGGCACTAGGAAACAGACTGAGAAACCAGAGTAAGGGTTTCTCCTGCAACCCGTTCCCTTGGTGCTGGATGAACGAACGTCTCTCCACATGCTCAGTTCTGACAGATAAGTGTGTGTGAAAGCCGTCCTTCACCTAGCTTGAAGGGAACACAAAGTTTCTTTTCAGTTGCAAACTCCACTCCATACATATATATGGGGAGGTACAAGCTCCAACTCGGTTTTACAGTGAAAACGGCAGGCACTTCAAACCGGCACTAGGAAACAGACTGAGAAACCAGAGTAAGGGTTTCTCCTGCAACCCGTTCCCTTGGTGCTGGATGAACGAAGTTCTCTCCACATGCTCAGTTCTGAGAGATAAGTGTGTGTGAAAGCCGTCCTTCACCTAGCTTGAAGGGAACACAAAGTTTCTTTTCAGTTGCAAACACCACTCCATACATATATATGGGGAGGTACAAGCTCCAACTCGGTTTTACAGTGAAAACGGCAGGCACTTCAAACCGGCACTAGGAAACAGACTGAGAAACCAGAGTAAGGGTTTCTCCTGCAACCCGTTCCCTTGGTGCTGGATGAATGAACGTCTCTCCACATGCTCAGTTCTGAGAGATAAGTGTGTGTGAAAGCCGTCCTTCACCTAGCTTGAAGGGAACACAAAGTTTCTTTTCAGTTGCCAACTCCACTCCATACATATATATGGGGAGGTACAAGCTCCAACTCGGTTTTACAGTGAAAACGGCAGGCACTTCAAACCGGCATTAGGAAACAGACTGAGAATACAGAGTCAGGGTTTCTCCTGCAACCCGTTCCCTTTGTGCTGGATGAACGAACGTCTCTCCACATGCTCAGTTCTGAGAGATATGTGTGTGTGAAAGCCGTCCTTCAGCTAGCTTGAAGGGAACACAAAGTTTCTTTTCAGTTGCAAACTCCACTCCATACATATATATGGGGAGGTACAAGCTCCACCTCGGTTTTACAGTGAAAAAGGCAGGCACTTCAAACCGGCACTAGGAAACAGACTGAGAAACCAGAGTAAGGGTTTCTCCTGCAACCCGTTCCCATTGTGCTGGATGAACGAACGTCTCTCCACATGCTCAGTTCTGAGAGATAAGTGTGTGTGAAAGCCGTCCTTCACCTAGCTTGAAGGGAACACAAAGTTTCTTTTCAGTTGCAATCTCCACTCCATACATATATATGGGGTGGAACAGCTCCAACTCGGTTTTACAGTGAAAAAGGCAGGCACTTCAAACCGGCACTAGGAAACAGACTGAGAAACCAGAGTCAGGGTTTCTCCTGCAACCCGTTCCCTTGGTGCTGGATGAACGAACGTCTCTCCACATGCTCACTTCTGAGAGATAAGTGTGTGTGAAAGCCGTCCTTCACCTAGCTTGAAGGGAAAACAAAGTTTCTTTTCAGTTGCAAACTCCACTCCATACATATATATGGGGAGGTACAAGCTCCAACTCGGTTTTACAGTGAAAACGGCAGGCACTTCAAACCGGCACTAGGAAACAGACTGAGAAACCAGAGTAAGGGTTTCTCCTGCAACCCGTTCCCTTGGTGCTGGATGAACGAACGTCTCTCCACATGCTCAGTTCTGAGAGATAAGTGTGTGTGAAAGCCGTCCTTCACCCAGCTTGAAGGGAACACAAAGTTTCTTTTCAGTTGCAAACTCCACTCCATACATATATATGGGGTGGAACAAGCTCCAACTCGGTTTTACAGTGAAAACGGCAGGCACTTCAAACCGGCACTAGGAAACAGACTGAGAAACCAGAGTAAGGGTTTCTCCTGCAACCCGTTCCTTTGTGCTGGATGAACGAAGTTCTCTCCACATGCTCAGTTCTGAGAGATAAGTGTGTGTGAAAGCCGTCCTTCACCTAGCTTGAAGGGAACACAAAGTTTCTTTTCAGTTGCAAACTCCACTCCATACATATATATGGGTGGAACAAGCTCCAACTCGGTTTTACAGTGAAAACGGCAGGCACTTCAAACCGGCACTAGGAAACAGACTGAGAAACCAGAGTAAGGGTTTCTCCTGCAACCCTTTCCCTTTGTGCTGGATGAACGAACGTCTCTCCACATGCTCAGTTCTGAGAGATAAGTGTGTGTGAAAGCCGTCCTTCACCTAGCTTGAAGGGAACACAAAGTTTCTTTTCAGTTGCAAACTCCATTCCATACATACATATGGGGTGGAACAAGCTCCAACTCGGTTTTACAGTGAAAACGGCAGGCACTTCAAACCGGCACTAGGAAACAGACTGAGAAACCAGAGTCAGGGTTTCTCCTGCAACCCGTTCCCTTTGTGCTGGATGAACGAACGTCTCTCCACATGCTAAGTTCTGAGAGATAAGTGTGTGCGAAAGCCGTCCTTCACCTATCTTGAAGGGAACACAAAGTTTCTTTTCAGTTGCAAAATCCACTCCATACATATATATGGCGAGGTACAAGTTCCAACTCGGTTTTACAGTGAAAACGGCAGGCACTTCAAACCGGCACTAGGAAACAGACTGAGAAACCAGAGTAAGGGTTTCTCCTGCAACCCGTTCCCTTGGTGCTGGATGAACGAACGTCTCTCCACATGCTCAGTTCTGACAGATAAGTGTGTGTGAAAGCCGTCCTTCACCTAGCTTGAAGGGAACACAAAGTTTCTTTTCAGTTGCAAACTCCACTCCATACATATATATGGGGAGGTACAAGCTCCAACTCGGTTTTACAGTGAAAACGGCAGGCACTTCAAACCGGCACTAGGAAACAGACTGAGAAACCAGAGTAAGGGTTTCTCCTGCAACCCGTTCCCTTGGTGCTGGATGAACGAAGTTCTCTCCACATGCTCAGTTCTGAGAGATAAGTGTGTGTGAAAGCCGTCCTTCACCTAGCTTGAAGGGAACACAAAGTTTCTTTTCAGTTGCAAACACCACTCCATACATATATATGGGGAGGTACAAGCTCCAACTCGGTTTTACAGTGAAAACGGCAGGCACTTCAAACCGGCACTAGGAAACAGACTGAGAAACCAGAGTAAGGGTTTCTCCTGCAACCCGTTCCCTTGGTGCTGGATGAATGAACGTCTCTCCACATGCTCAGTTCTGAGAGATAAGTGTGTGTGAAAGCCGTCCTTCACCTAGCTTGAAGGGAACACAAAGTTTCTTTTCAGTTGCCAACTCCACTCCATACATATATATGGGGAGGTACAAGCTCCAACTCGGTTTTACAGTGAAAACGGCAGGCACTTCAAACCGGCATTAGGAAACAGACTGAGAATACAGAGTCAGGGTTTCTCCTGCAACCCGTTCCCTTTGTGCTGGATGAACGAACGTCTCTCCACATGCTCAGTTCTGAGAGATATGTGTGTGTGAAAGCCGTCCTTCAGCTAGCTTGAAGGGAACACAAAGTTTCTTTTCAGTTGCAAACTCCACTCCATACATATATATGGGGAGGTACAAGCTCCACCTCGGTTTTACAGTGAAAAAGGCAGGCACTTCAAACCGGCACTAGGAAACAGACTGAGAAACCAGAGTAAGGGTTTCTCCTGCAACCCGTTCCCATTGTGCTGGATGAACGAACGTCTCTCCACATGCTCAGTTCTGAGAGATAAGTGTGTGTGAAAGCCGTCCTTCACCTAGCTTGAAGGGAACACAAAGTTTCTTTTCAGTTGCAATCTCCACTCCATACATATATATGGGGTGGAACAGCTCCAACTCGGTTTTACAGTGAAAAAGGCAGGCACTTCAAACCGGCACTAGGAAACAGACTGAGAAACCAGAGTCAGGGTTTCTCCTGCAACCCGTTCCCTTGGTGCTGGATGAACGAACGTCTCTCCACATGCTCACTTCTGAGAGATAAGTGTGTGTGAAAGCCGTCCTTCACCTAGCTTGAAGGGAAAACAAAGTTTCTTTTCAGTTGCAAACTCCACTCCATACATATATATGGGGTGGAACAAGCTCCAACTCGGTTTTACAGTGAAAACGGCAGGCACTTCAAACCGGCACTAGGAAACAGACTGAGAAACCAGAGTAAGGGTTTCTCCTGCAACCCGTTCCCTTTGTGCTGGATGAACGAAGTTCCCTCCACATGCTCAGTTCTGAGAGATAAGTGTGTGTGAAAGCCGTCCTTCACCTAGCTTGAAGGGAACACAAAGTTTCTTTTCAGTTGCAAACTCCACTCCATACATATATATGGGTGGAACAAGCTCCAACTCGGTTTTACAGTGAAAACGGCAGGCACTTCAAACCGGCACTAGGAAACAGACTGAGAAACCAGAGTAAGGGTTACTCCTGCAACCCGTTCCCTTTGTGCTGGATGAACGAAGTTCTCTCCACATGCTCAGTTCTGAGAGATAAGTGTGTGTGAAAGCCGTCCTTCATCTAGCTTGAAGGGAACACAAACTTTCTTTTCAGTTGCAAACTCCACTCCATACATATATATGGGGAGGTACAAGCTCCAACTCGGTTTTACAGTGAAAACGGCAGGCACTTCAAACCGGCACTAGGAAACAGACTGAGAAACCAGAGTAAGGGTTTCTCCTGCAACCCGTTCCCTTGGTGCTGGATGAACGAACGTCTCTCCACATGCTCAGTTCTGAGAGATAAGTGTGTGTGAAAGCCGTCCTTCACCCAGCTTGAAGGGAACACAAAGTTTCTTTTCAGTTGCAAACACCACTCCATACATATATATGGGGAGGTACAATCTCCAACTCGGTTTTACAGTGAAAACGGCAGGCACTTCAAACCGGCACTAGGAAACAGACTGAGAAACCAGAGTAAGGGTTTCTCCTGCAACCCGTTCCCTTGGTGCTGGATGAACGAACGTCTCTCCACATGCTCAGTTCTGAGAGATAAGTGTGTGTGAAAGCCGTCCTTCACCTAGCTTGAAGGGAACACAAAGTTTCTTTTCAGTTGCCAACTCCACTCCATACATATATATGGGGAGGTACAAGCTCCAACTCGGTTTTACAGTGAAAACGGCAGGCACTTCAAACCGGCACTAGGAAACAGACTGAGAAACCAGAGTAAGGGTTTCTCCTGCAACCCGTTCCCTTTGTGCTGGATGAACGAACGTCTCTCCACATGCTCAGTTCTGAGAGATATGTGTGTGTGAAAGCCGTCCTTCAGCTAGCTTGAAGGGAACACAAAGTTTCTTTTCAGTTGCAAACTCCACTCCATACATATATATGGGTGGAACAAGCTCCAACTCGGTTTTACAGTGAAAACGGCAGGCACTTCAAACCGGCACTAGGAAACAGACTGAGAAACCAGAGTAAGGGTTTCTCCTGCAACCCTTTCCCTTTGTGCTGGATGAACGAACGTCTCTCCACATGCTCAGTTCTGAGAGATAAGTGTGTGTGAAAGCCGTCCTTCACCTAGCTTGAAGGGAACACAAAGTTTCTTTTCAGTTGCAAACTCCATTCCATACATACATATGGGGTGGAACAAGCTCCAAATCGATTTTACAGTGAAAACGGCAGGCACTTCAAACCGGCACTAGGAAACAGACTGAGAAACCAGAGTAAGGGTTTCTCCTGCAACCCGTTCCCTTTGTGCTGGATGAACGATCGTCCATCCACATGCTAAGTTCTGAGAGATAAGTGTGTGCGAAAGCCGTCCTTCACCTAGCTTGAAGGGAACACAAAGTTTCTTTTCAGTTGCAAAATCCACTCCATACATATATATGGGGAGGTACAAGTTCCAACTCGGTTTTACAGTGAAAACGGCAGGCACTTCAAACCGGCACTAGGAAACAGACTGAGAAAACAGAGTAAGGGTTTCTCCTGCAACCCGTTCCCTTTGTGCTGGATGAACGAACGTCTCTCCACATGCTCAGTTCTGAGAGATAAGTGTGTGTGAAAGCCGTCCTTCACCCAGCTTGAAGGGAACACAAAGTTTCTTTTCCGTTGCAAACTCCACTCCATACATATATATGGGGAGGTACAAGCTCCAACTCGGTTTTACAGTGAAAACGGCAGGCACTTCAAACCGGCACTAGGAAACAGACTGAGAAACCAGAGTAAGGGTTTCTCCTGCAACCCGTTCCCTTGGTGCTGGATGAACGAACGTCTCTCCACATGCTCAGTTCTGAGAGATAAGTGTGTGTGAAAGCCGTCCTTCACCTAGCTTGAAGGGAACACAAAGTTTCTTTTCAGTTGCAAACACCACTCCATACATATATATGTGGAGGTACAAGCTCCAACTCGGTTTTACAGTGAAAACGGCAGGCACTTCAAACCGGCACTAGGAAACAGACTGAGAAACCAGAGTAAGGGTTTCTCCTGCAACCCGTTCCCATTGTGCTGGATGAACGAACGTCTCTCCACATGCTCAGTTCTGAGAGATAAGTGTGTGTGAAAGCCGTCCTTCACCTAGCTTGAAGGGAACACAAAGTTTCTTTTCAGTTGCAAACTCCACTCCATACATATATATGGGGTGGAACAGCTCCAACTTGGTTTTACAGTGAAAAAGGCAGGAACTTCAAACCGGCACTAGGAAACAGACTGAGAAATCAGAGTCAGGGTTTCTCCTGCAACCCGTTCCCTTGGTGCTGGATGAACGAACGTCTCTCCACATGCTCAGTTCTGAGAGATAAGTGTGTGTGAAAGCCGTCCTTCACCTAGCTTGAAGGGAACACAAAGTTTCTTTTCAGTTGCAAACTCCACTCCATACATATATATGGGTGGAACAAGCTCCAACTCGGTTTTACAGTGAAAACGGCAGGCACTTCAAACCGGCACTAGGAAACAGACTGAGAAACCAGAGTAAGGGTTACTCCTGCAACCCGTTCCCTTTGTGCTGGATGAACGAAGTTCTCTCCACATGCTCAGTTCTGAGAGATAAGTGTGTGTGAAAGCCGTCCTTCATCTAGCTTGAAGGGAACACAAACTTTCTTTTCAGTTGCAAACTCCACTCCATACATATATATGGGGAGGTACAAGCTCCAACTCGGTTTTACAGTGAAAACGGCAGGCACTTCAAACCGGCACTAGGAAACAGACTGAGAAACCAGAGTAAGGGTTTCTCCTGCAACCCGTTCCATTGGTGCTGGATGAACGAACGTCTCTCCACATGCTCAGTTCTGAGAGATAAGTGTGTGTGAAAGCCGTCCTTCACCCAGCTTGAAGGGAACACAAAGTTTCTTTTCAGTTGCAAACACCACTCCATACATATATATGGGGAGGTACAATCTCCAACTCGGTTTTACAGTGAAAACGGCAGGCACTTCAAACCGGCACTAGGAAACAGACTGAGAAACCAGAGTAAGGGTTTCTCCTGCAACCCGTTCCCTTGGTGCTGGATGAACGAACGTCTCTCCACATGCTCAGTTCTGAGAGATAAGTGTGTGTGAAAGCCGTCCTTCACCTAGCTTGAAGGGAACACAAAGTTTCTTTTCAGTTGCCAACTCCACTCCATACATATATATGGGGAGGTACAAGCTCCAACTCGGTTTTACAGTGAAAACGGCAGGCACTTCAAACCGGCACTAGGAAACAGACTGAGAAACCAGAGTAAGGGTTTCTCCTGCAACCCGTTCCCTTTGTGCTGGATGAACGAACGTCTCTCCACATGCTCAGTTCTGAGAGATATGTGTGTGTGAAAGCCGTCCTTCAGCTAGCTTGAAGGGAACACAAAGTTTCTTTTCAGTTGCAAACTCCACTCCATACATATATATGGGTGGAACAAGCTCCAACTCGGTTTTACAGTGAAAACGGCAGGCACTTCAAACCGGCACTAGGAAACAGACTGAGAAACCAGAGTAAGGGTTTCTCCTGCAACCCTTTCCCTTTGTGCTGGATGAACGAACGTCTCTCCACATGCTCAGTTCTGAGAGATAAGTGTGTGTGAAAGCCGTCCTTCACCTAGCTTGAAGGGAACACAAAGTTTCTTTTCAGTTGCAAACTCCATTCCATACATACATATGGGGTGGAACAAGCTCCAAATCGATTTTACAGTGAAAACGGCAGGCACTTCAAACCGGCACTAGGAAACAGACTGAGAAACCAGAGTAAGGGTTTCTCCTGCAACCCGTTCCCTTTGTGCTGGATGAACGATCGTCCATCCACATGCTAAGTTCTGAGAGATAAGTGTGTGCGAAAGCCGTCCTTCACCTAGCTTGAAGGGAACACAAAGTTTCTTTTCAGTTGCAAAATCCACTCCATACATATATATGGGGAGGTACAAGTTCCAACTCGGTTTTACAGTGAAAACGGCAGGCACTTCAAACCGGCACTAGGAAACAGACTGAGAAAACAGAGTAAGGGTTTCTCCTGCAACCCGTTCCCTTTGTGCTGGATGAACGAACGTCTCTCCACATGCTCAGTTCTGAGAGATAAGTGTGTGTGAAAGCCGTCCTTCACCCAGCTTGAAGGGAACACAAAGTTTCTTTTCCGTTGCAAACTCCACTCCATACATATATATGGGGAGGTACAAGCTCCAACTCGGTTTTACAGTGAAAACGGCAGGCACTTCAAACCGGCACTAGGAAACAGACTGAGAAACCAGAGTAAGGGTTTCTCCTGCAACCCGTTCCCTTGGTGCTGGATGAACGAACGTCTCTCCACATGCTCAGTTCTGAGAGATAAGTGTGTGTGAAAGCCGTCCTTCACCTAGCTTGAAGGGAACACAAAGTTTCTTTTCAGTTGCAAACACCACTCCATACATATATATGTGGAGGTACAAGCTCCAACTCGGTTTTACAGTGAAAACGGCAGGCACTTCAAACCGGCACTAGGAAACAGACTGAGAAACCAGAGTAAGGGTTTCTCCTGCAACCCGTTCCCATTGTGCTGGATGAACGAACGTCTCTCCACATGCTCAGTTCTGAGAGATAAGTGTGTGTGAAAGCCGTCCTTCACCTAGCTTGAAGGGAACACAAAGTTTCTTTTCAGTTGCAAACTCCACTCCATACATATATATGGGGTGGAACAGCTCCAACTTGGTTTTACAGTGAAAAAGGCAGGAACTTCAAACCGGCACTAGGAAACAGACTGAGAAATCAGAGTCAGGGTTTCTCCTGCAACCCGTTCCCTTGGTGCTGGATGAACGAACGTCTCTCCACATGCTCAGTTCTGAGAGATAAGTGTGTGTGAAAGCCGTCCTTCACCTAGCTTGAAGGGAACACAAAGTTTCTTTTCAGTTGCAAACTCCACTCCATACATATATATGGGGTGGAACAAGCTC
Source organism: Vicugna pacos (assembly GCF_048564905.1). Taxonomy (NCBI): domain Eukaryota; kingdom Metazoa; phylum Chordata; class Mammalia; order Artiodactyla; family Camelidae; genus Vicugna; species Vicugna pacos. The sequence goes on from NC_133017.1 coordinate 7,620,554, forward strand.
CAACTCGGTTTTACAGTGAAAACGGCAGGCACTTCAAACCGGCACTAGGAAACAGACTGAGAAACCAGAGTAAGGGTTTCTCCTGCAACCCGTTCCTTTGTGCTGGATGAAAGAAGTTCTCTCCACATGCTCAGTTCTGAGAGATAAGTGTGTGTGAAAGCCGTCCTTCACCTAGCTTGAAGGGAACACAAAGTTTCTTTTCAGTTGCAAACTCCACTCCATACATATATATGGGTGGAACAAGCTCCAACTCGGTTTTACAGTGAAAACGGCAGGCACTTCAAACCGGCACTAGGAAACAGACTGAGAAACCAGAGTAAGGGTTTCTCCTGCAACCCTTTCCCTTTGTGCTGGATGAACGAACGTCTCTCCACATGCTCAGTTCTGAGAGATAAGTGTGTGTGAAAGCCGTCCTTCACCTAGCTTGAAGGGAACACAAAGTTTCTTTTCAGTTGCAAACTCCATTCCATACATACATATGGGGTGGAACAAGCTCCAACTCGGTTTTACAGTGAAAACGGCAGGCACTTCAAACCGGCACTAGGAAACAGACTGAGAAACCAGAGTCAGGGTTTCTCCTGCAACCCGTTCCCTTTGTGCTGGATGAACGATCGTCTCTCCACATGCTAAGTTCTGAGAGATAAGTGTGTGCGAAAGCCGTCCTTCACCTATCTTGAAGGGAACACAAAGTTTCTTTTCAGTTGCAAAATCCACTCCATACATATATATGGGGAGGTACAAGTTCCAACTCGGTTTTACAGTGAAAACGGCAGGCACTTCAAACCGGCACTAGGAAACAGACTGAGAAACCAGAGTAAGGGTTTCTCCTGCAACCCGTTCCCTTGGTGCTGGATGAACGAACGTCTCTCCACATGCTCAGTTCTGAGAGATAAGTGTGTGTGAAAGCCGTCCTTCACCTAGCTTGAAGGGAACACAAAGTTTCTTTTCAGTTGCAAACTCCACTCCATACATATATATGGGGAGGTACAAGCTCCAACTCGGTTTTACAGTGAAAACGGCAGGCACTTCAAACCGGCACTAGGAAACAGACTGAGAAACCAGAGTAAGGGTTTCTCCTGCAACCCGTTCCCTTGGTGCTGGATGAACGAAGTTCTCTCCACATGCTCAGTTCTGAGAGATAAGTGTGTGTGAAAGCCGTCCTTCACCTAGCTTGAAGGGAACACAAAGTTTCTTTTCAGTTGCAAACACCACTCCATACATATATATGGGGAGGTACAAGCTCCAACTCGGTTTTACAGTGAAAACGGCAGGCACTTCAAACCGGCACTAGGAAACAGACTGAGAAACCAGAGTAAGGGTTTCTCCTGCAACCCGTTCCCTTGGTGCTGGATGAATGAACGTCTCTCCACATGCTCAGTTCTGAGAGATAAGTGTGTGTGAAAGCCGTCCTTCACCTAGCTTGAAGGGAACACAAAGTTTCTTTTCAGTTGCCAACTCCACTCCATACATATATATGGGGAGGTACAAGCTCCAACTCGGTTTTACAGTGAAAACGGCAGGCACTTCAAACCGGCATTAGGAAACAGACTGAGAATACAGAGTCAGGGTTTCTCCTGCAACCCGTTCCCTTTGTGCTGGATGAACGAACGTCTCTCCACATGCTCAGTTCTGAGAGATATGTGTGTGTGAAAGCCGTCCTTCAGCTAGCTTGAAGGGAACACAAAGTTTCTTTTCAGTTGCAAACTCCACTCCATACATATATATGGGGAGGTACAAGCTCCACCTCGGTTTTACAGTGAAAAAGGCAGGCACTTCAAACCGGCACTAGGAAACAGACTGAGAAACCAGAGTAAGGGTTTCTCCTGCAACCCGTTCCCATTGTGCTGGATGAACGAACGTCTCTCCACATGCTCAGTTCTGAGAGATAAGTGTGTGTGAAAGCCGTCCTTCACCTAGCTTGAAGGGAACACAAAGTTTCTTTTCAGTTGCAATCTCCACTCCATACATATATATGGGGTGGAACAGCTCCAACTCGGTTTTACAGTGAAAAAGGCAGGCACTTCAAACCGGCACTAGGAAACAGACTGAGAAACCAGAGTCAGGGTTTCTCCTGCAACCCGTTCCCTTGGTGCTGGATGAACGAACGTCTCTCCACATGCTCACTTCTGAGAGATAAGTGTGTGTGAAAGCCGTCCTTCACCTAGCTTGAAGGGAACACAAAGTTTCTTTTCAGTTGCAAACTCCACTCCATACATATATATGGGTGGAACAAGCTCCAACTCGGTTTTACAGTGAAAACGGCAGGCACTTCAAACCGGCACTAGGAAACAGACTGAGAAACCAGAGTAAGGGTTACTCCTGCAACCCGTTCCCTTTGTGCTGGATGAACGAAGTTCTCTCCACATGCTCAGTTCTGAGAGATAAGTGTGTGTGAAAGCCGTCCTTCACCTAGCTTGAAGGGAACACAAAGTTTCTTTTCAGTTGCAAACTCCATTCCATACATACATATGGGGTGGAACAAGCTCCAACTCGGTTTTACAGTGAAAACGGCAGGCACTTCAAACCGGCACTAGGAAACAGACTGAGAAACCAGAGTAAGGGTTTCTCCTGCAACCCGTTCCCTTTGTGCTGGATGAACGATCGTCTCTTCACATGCTAAGTTCTGAGAGATAAGTGTGTGCGAATGCCGTCCTTCACCTATCTTGAAGGGAACACAAAGTTTCTTTTCAGTTGCAAAATCCACTCCATACATATATATGGGTAGGTACAAGTTCCAACTCGGTTTTACAGTGAAAACGGCAGGCACTTCAAACCGGCACTAGGAAACAGACTGAGAAACCAGAGTAAGGGTTTCTCCTGCAACCCGTTCCCTTTGTGCTGGATGAACGAACGTCTCTCCACATGCTCAGTTCTGAGAGATAAGTGTGTGTGAAAGCCGTCCTTCACCTAGCTTGAAGGGAACACAAAGTTTCTTTTCAGTTGCAAACTCCACTCCATACATATATATGGGGAGGTACAAGCTCCAACTCGGTTTTACAGTGAAAACGGCAGGCACTTCAAACCGGCACTAGGAAACAGACTGAGAAACCAGAGTAAGGGTTTCTCCTGCAACCCGTTCCCTTGGTGCTGGATGAACGAACGTCTCTCCACATGCTCAGTTCTGAGAGATAAGTGTGTGTGAAAGCCGTCCTTCACCCAGCTTGAAGGGAACACAAAGTTTCTTTTCAGTTGCAAACTCCACTCCATACATATATATGGGGTGGAACAAGCTCCAACTCGGTTTTACAGTGAAAACGGCAGGCACTTCAAACCGGCACTAGGAAACAGACTGAGAAACCAGAGTAAGGGTTTCTCCTGCAACCCGTTCCTTTGTGCTGGATGAACGAAGTTCTCTCCACATGCTCAGTTCTGAGAGATAAGTGTGTGTGAAAGCCGTCCTTCACCTAGCTTGAAGGGAACACAAAGTTTCTTTTCAGTTGCAAACTCCACTCCATACATATATATGGGTGGAACAAGCTCCAACTCGGTTTTACAGTGAAAACGGCAGGCACTTCAAACCGGCACTAGGAAACAGACTGAGAAACCAGAGTAAGGATTTCTCCTGCAACCCTTTCCCTTTGTGCTGGATGAACGAACGTCTCTCCACATGCTCAGTTCTGAGAGATAAGTGTGTGTGAAAGCCGTCCTTCACCTAGCTTGAAGGGAACACAAAGTTTCTTTTCAGTTGCAAACTCCATTCCATACATACATATGGGGTGGAACAAGCTCCAACTCGGTTTTACAGTGAAAACGGCAGGCACTTCAAACCGGCACTAGGAAACAGACTGAGAAACCAGAGTCAGGGTTTCTCCTGCAACCCGTTCCCTTTGTGCTGGATGAACGAACGTCTCTCCACATGCTAAGTTCTGAGAGATAAGTGTGTGCGAAAGCCGTCCTTCACCTATCTTGAAGGGAACACAAAGTTTCTTTTCAGTTGCAAAATCCACTCCATACATATATATGGCGAGGTACAAGTTCCAACTCGGTTTTACAGTGAAAACGGCAGGCACTTCAAACCGGCACTAGGAAACAGACTGAGAAACCAGAGTAAGGGTTTCTCCTGCAACCCGTTCCCTTGGTGCTGGATGAACGAACGTCTCTCCACATGCTCAGTTCTGACAGATAAGTGTGTGTGAAAGCCGTCCTTCACCTAGCTTGAAGGGAACACAAAGTTTCTTTTCAGTTGCAAACTCCACTCCATACATATATATGGGGAGGTACAAGCTCCAACTCGGTTTTACAGTGAAAACGGCAGGCACTTCAAACCGGCACTAGGAAACAGACTGAGAAACCAGAGTAAGGGTTTCTCCTGCAACCCGTTCCCTTGGTGCTGGATGAACGAAGTTCTCTCCACATGCTCAGTTCTGAGAGAAAAGTGTGTGTGAAAGCCGTCCTTCACCTAGCTTGAAGGGAACACAAAGTTTCTTTTCAGTTGCAAACACCACTCCATACATATATATGGGGAGGTACAAGCTCCAACTCGGTTTTACAGTGAAAACGGCAGGCACTTCAAACCGGCACTAGGAAACAGACTGAGAAACCAGAGTAAGGGTTTCTCCTGCAACCCGTTCCCTTGGTGCTGGATGAATGAACGTCTCTCCACATGCTCAGTTCTGAGAGATAAGTGTGTGTGAAAGCCGTCCTTCACCTAGCTTGAAGGGAACACAAAGTTTCTTTTCAGTTGCCAACTCCACTCCATACATATATATGGGGAGGTACAAGCTCCAACTCGGTTTTACAGTGAAAACGGCAGGCACTTCAAACCGGCATTAGGAAACAGACTGAGAATACAGAGTCAGGGTTTCTCCTGCAACCCGTTCCCTTTGTGCTGGATGAACGAACGTCTCTCCACATGCTCAGTTCTGAGAGATATGTGTGTGTGAAAGCCGTCCTTCAGCTAGCTTGAAGGGAACACAAAGTTTCTTTTCAGTTGCAAACTCCACTCCATACATATATATGGGGAGGTACAAGCTCCACCTCGGTTTTACAGTGAAAAAGGCAGGCACTTCAAACCGGCACTAGGAAACAGACTGAGAAACCAGAGTAAGGGTTTCTCCTGCAACCCGTTCCCATTGTGCTGGATGAACGAACGTCTCTCCACATGCTCAGTTCTGAGAGATAAGTGTGTGTGAAAGCCGTCCTTCACCTAGCTTGAAGGGAACACAAAGTTTCTTTTCAGTTGCAATCTCCACTCCATACATATATATGGGGTGGAACAGCTCCAACTCGGTTTTACAGTGAAAAAGGCAGGCACTTCAAACCGGCACTAGGAAACAGACTGAGAAACCAGAGTCAGGGTTTCTCCTGCAACCCGTTCCCTTGGTGCTGGATGAACGAACGTCTCTCCACATGCTCACTTCTGAGAGATAAGTGTGTGTGAAAGCCGTCCTTCACCTAGCTTGAAGGGAACACAAAGTTTCTTTTCAGTTGCAAACTCCACTCCATACATATATATGGGGTGGAACAAGCTCCAACTCGGTTTTACAGTGAAAACGGCAGGCACTTCAAACCGGCACTAGGAAACAGACTGAGAAACCAGAGTAAGGGTTTCTCCTGCAACCCGTTCCCTTTGTGCTGGATGAACGAAGTTCCCTCCACATGCTCAGTTCTGAGAGATAAGTGTGTGTGAAAGCCGTCCTTCACCTAGCTTGAAGGGAACACAAAGTTTCTTTTCAGTTGCAAACTCCACTCCATACATATATATGGGTGGAACAAGCTCCAACTCGGTTTTACAGTGAAAACGGCAGGCACTTCAAACCGGCACTAGGAAACAGACTGAGAAACCAGAGTAAGGGTTACTCCTGCAACCCGTTCCCTTTGTGCTGGATGAACGAAGTTCTCTCCACATGCTCAGTTCTGAGAGATAAGTGTGTGTGAAAGCCGTCCTTCATCTAGCTTGAAGGGAACACAAACTTTCTTTTCAGTTGCAAACTCCACTCCATACATATATATGGGGAGGTACAAGCTCCAACTCGGTTTTACAGTGAAAACGGCAGGCACTTCAAACCGGCACTAGGAAACAGACTGAGAAACCAGAGTAAGGGTTTCTCCTGCAACCCGTTCCCTTGGTGCTGGATGAACGAACGTCTCTCCACATGCTCAGTTCTGAGAGATAAGTGTGTGTGAAAGCCGTCCTTCACCCAGCTTGAAGGGAACACAAAGTTTCTTTTCAGTTGCAAACACCACTCCATACATATATATGGGGAGGTACAATCTCCAACTCGGTTTTACAGTGAAAACGGCAGGCACTTCAAACCGGCACTAGGAAACAGACTGAGAAACCAGAGTAAGGGTTTCTCCTGCAACCCGTTCCCTTGGTGCTGGATGAACGAACGTCTCTCCACATGCTCAGTTCTGAGAGATAAGTGTGTGTGAAAGCCGTCCTTCACCTAGCTTGAAGGGAACACAAAGTTTCTTTTCAGTTGCCAACTCCACTCCATACATATATATGGGGAGGTACAAGCTCCAACTCGGTTTTACAGTGAAAACGGCAGGCACTTCAAACCGGCACTAGGAAACAGACTGAGAAACCAGAGTAAGGGTTTCTCCTGCAACCCGTTCCCTTTGTGCTGGATGAACGAACGTCTCTCCACATGCTCAGTTCTGAGAGATATGTGTGTGTGAAAGCCGTCCTTCAGCTAGCTTGAAGGGAACACAAAGTTTCTTTTCAGTTGCAAACTCCACTCCATACATATATATGGGTGGAACAAGCTCCAACTCGGTTTTACAGTGAAAACGGCAGGCACTTCAAACCGGCACTAGGAAACAGACTGAGAAACCAGAGTAAGGGTTTCTCCTGCAACCCTTTCCCTTTGTGCTGGATGAACGAACGTCTCTCCACATGCTCAGTTCTGAGAGATAAGTGTGTGTGAAAGCCGTCCTTCACCTAGCTTGAAGGGAACACAAAGTTTCTTTTCAGTTGCAAACTCCATTCCATACATACATATGGGGTGGAACAAGCTCCAAATCGATTTTACAGTGAAAACGGCAGGCACTTCAAACCGGCACTAGGAAACAGACTGAGAAACCAGAGTAAGGGTTTCTCCTGCAACCCGTTCCCTTTGTGCTGGATGAACGATCGTCCATCCACATGCTAAGTTCTGAGAGATAAGTGTGTGCGAAAGCCGTCCTTCACCTAGCTTGAAGGGAACACAAAGTTTCTTTTCAGTTGCAAAATCCACTCCATACATATATATGGGGAGGTACAAGTTCCAACTCGGTTTTACAGTGAAAACGGCAGGCACTTCAAACCGGCACTAGGAAACAGACTGAGAAAACAGAGTAAGGGTTTCTCCTGCAACCCGTTCCCTTTGTGCTGGATGAACGAACGTCTCTCCACATGCTCAGTTCTGAGAGATAAGTGTGTGTGAAAGCCGTCCTTCACCCAGCTTGAAGGGAACACAAAGTTTCTTTTCCGTTGCAAACTCCACTCCATACATATATATGGGGAGGTACAAGCTCCAACTCGGTTTTACAGTGAAAACGGCAGGCACTTCAAACCGGCACTAGGAAACAGACTGAGAAACCAGAGTAAGGGTTTCTCCTGCAACCCGTTCCCTTGGTGCTGGATGAACGAACGTCTCTCCACATGCTCAGTTCTGAGAGATAAGTGTGTGTGAAAGCCGTCCTTCACCTAGCTTGAAGGGAACACAAAGTTTCTTTTCAGTTGCAAACTCCACTCCATACATATATATGGGGTGGAACAGCTCCAACTTGGTTTTACAGTGAAAAAGGCAGGAACTTCAAACCGGCACTAGGAAACAGACTGAGAAATCAGAGTCAGGGTTTCTCCTGCAACCCGTTCCCTTGGTGCTGGATGAACGAACGTCTCTCCACATGCTCAGTTCTGAGAGATAAGTGTGTGTGAAAGCCGTCCTTCACCTAGCTTGAAGGGAACACAAAGTTTCTTTTCAGTTGCAAACTCCACTCCATACATATATATGGGTGGAACAAGCTCCAACTCGGTTTTACAGTGAAAACGGCAGGCACTTCAAACCGGCACTAGGAAACAGACTGAGAAACCAGAGTAAGGGTTACTCCTGCAACCAGTTCCCTTTGTGCTGGATGAACGAAGTTCTCTCCACATGCTCAGTTCTGAGAGATAAGTGTGTGTGAAAGCCGTCCTTCATCTAGCTTGAAGGGAACACAAACTTTCTTTTCAGTTGCAAACTCCACTCCATACATATATATGGGGAGGTACAAGCTCCAACTCGGTTTTACAGTGAAAACGGCAGGCACTTCAAACCGGCACTAGGAAACAGACTGAGAAACCAGAGTAAGGGTTTCTCCTGCAACCCGTTCCCTTGGTGCTGGATGAACGAACGTCTCTCCACATGCTCAGTTCTGAGAGATAAGTGTGTGTGAAAGCCGTCCTTCACCCAGCTTGAAGGGAACACAAAGTTTCTTTTCAGTTGCAAACACCACTCCATACATATATATGGGGAGGTACAATCTCCAACTCGGTTTTACAGTGAAAACGGCAGGCACTTCAAACCGGCACTAGGAAACAGACTGAGAAACCAGAGTAAGGGTTTCTCCTGCAACCCGTTCCCTTGGTGCTGGATGAACGAACGTCTCTCCACATGCTCAGTTCTGAGAGATAAGTGTGTGTGAAAGCCGTCCTTCACCTAGCTTGAAGGGAACACAAAGTTTCTTTTCAGTTGCCAACTCCACTCCATACATATATATGGGGAGGTACAAGCTCCAACTCGGTTTTACAGTGAAAACGGCAGGCACTTCAAACCGGCACTAGGAAACAGACTGAGAAACCAGAGTAATGGTTTCTCCTGCAACCCGTTCCCTTTGTGCTGGATGAACGAACGTCTCTCCACATGCTCAGTTCTGAGAGATATGTGTGTGTGAAAGCCGTCCTTCAGCTAGCTTGAAGGGAACACAAAGTTTCTTTTCAGTTGCAAACTCCACTCCATACATATATATGGGTGGAACAAGCTCCAACTCGGTTTTACAGTGAAAACGGCAGGCACTTCAAACCGGCACTAGGAAACAGACTGAGAAACCAGAGTAAGGGTTTCTCCTGCAACCCTTTCCCTTTGTGCTGGATGAACGAACGTCTCTCCACATGCTCAGTTCTGAGAGATAAGTGTGTGTGAAAGCCGTCCTTCACCTAGCTTGAAGGGAACACAAAGTTTCTTTTCAGTTGCAAACTCCATTCCATACATACATATGGGGTGGAACAAGCTCCAAATCGATTTTACAGTGAAAACGGCAGGCACTTCAAACCGGCACTAGGAAACAGACTGAGAAACCAGAGTAAGGGTTTCTCCTGCAACCCGTTCCCTTTGTGCTGGATGAACGATCGTCCATCCACATGCTAAGTTCTGAGAGATAAGTGTGTGCGAAAGCCGTCCTTCACCTAGCTTGAAGGGAACACAAAGTTTCTTTTCAGTTGCAAAATCCACTCCATACATATATATGGGGAGGTACAAGTTCCAACTCGGTTTTACAGTGAAAACGGCAGGCACTTCAAACCGGCACTAGGAAACAGACTGAGAAAACAGA